>NC_069679.1:22473328-22776358 GCF_023699985.2 Odocoileus virginianus
TCAGTCTTGCTCACCATTGCAATGTTTTTGTCAAAGACAATTCTGACAAAATGTGGGCTGTAATGTGTGCGTGTATGTGACAGAAACAGAGGCAGACACACACACACACACATGTGCACATACACAGAGAAGGTTCAGATGAAATAAAGATTTAGGATGTCAAGGTGGTAGAAGAATAGAAAGGTAAAGTTAGTTACAGTCAGTTCCTTCAAGCAGGACTGTACGTTCAGATGGAATAATAAGAATTCTTCCCCGTGTTTTATTAGAAATTTAGTCAAATGACCACAAAATTACATAAATAGTGCGTTATATCTTGGGAATCCCTGAATTGTACTTTCACTATGAAAGCAGTTGCAAATTCCATCCACAATCATTAAAAAAAATTGGGGCCTTAACGAAAATTCACCTTGCACAGATGGCTTTTTTTTTAATTAATAGGGAAGACCATAATAACTTTAACTTATTTAAATAACATTCTGTGGTTTTGAACATTCGTGATTCTATGCCCCTTTTATACATGGAGTGGACTGTTTATCTGAAAGTGTTCTGGCAGTCGGCCACTGTATTTCTAAAATTAAAAAAGGGACGGAAAACAATCAGCTTTCAGAGGAACTGGAACCATGGCAATGTGTTTTGGATTAATTTACAAATATATGTATATATTTAAGGCCAAACTGTGGAACCAGAGAATTTCTACTACATGGTCTGTCATATGCATTCTTCTACTTTATTAGAACAGACATCATATTGAAATAATAAACATGGGAAGCCTTCACTTCTTCTTTGATGTATATTGCTAAATGTCTGACTGGCTCAAATTTAAAATAAACTTTGGTATGTTTGCACTTGAAACTGGAAGTAGACCACAAGCAATAATTTGTTGTCAGTTTCCATATTCTTGGAATAAGGCTATAGTTTAGTCTGTTCACTGATGGGGGCCAACCCACATTGGTCCAGTGGCCCAGAGGTGGCTCAGCTTACTCATAAGAACATATAGTGTAACATAATAGCAATGATGACGATTCCCTTCATCAAGAACGAACCAGCATAGGTCAAAGTTTTTCACATCCCCAAATAATTTTAAAGCTGCTGTTGAATACAAGTGACTCACAAAGATTCTCTTATTTTGAATATCAGCTGACAACTGTTCAAAAATTTAATAAGACATGTATGGCTTATGACTCAATGTAGATAGAAATTTTTTTAAATTGCCTTTTTTCTAAAGACTCATTCGAATGTGACATGTATCTGTACCCTAAACTTTTTTTTTTTGTCCTCCTTTTGGGGTTAACCTGGTTGATCAAGTACATGCAAATGGATCTACAATATAAATTTATCACTGAAACAGTTCTTGGGTGAAATCACTTAATAATCTTCTTCTGCGGTTAATCCCTGTCCATTTTTGTCCAAACTGGAACAAAATTTTGCCCAAATTTATCACAATCTTTATTCCATGTTGAAAGGATTTATACTAATGTTCAAGTGATACTTTTAATCATCTCATGAATTAAAAGTACACAATAAATTAACTATCAAATGGATCAGAGTTAAATAAAACGTGAAGTTCTCATGAAAAGGTTTTCCCCACATACAGCTGAGTGAGAAAAGGAAACTGGAGAACAACATGTACCTTCAACTTTTGTAAAAGAGAGAAATAGCTAAATAAATACATTAATTAAATACACACATCAATGCCTGTCATACAAGAAAACCATCTGTAAAAACACACACTGAATAATGGTTCATGTTGTGTAGGGCCTGGGGTGCAGACTTTTACTTTCTATTTATATACTCCTATATCGTCTGCATGTATACTGCTGCAAACAATTTTTAAAAATCAAATATTAAAATTAAATTTCAAAAATTAAATTTTAAAATGATGATTTATTGTAATTAATTTATACACTCCATTTTAGGAAACTTTATATTATTTATTTATTTATTGTTGGCTGTGCTGGGTCTTCGTCGCTGCGCAGGCTTTCTCTAGTTACGGTAAGTGGGGGTTATCCGCTGTTGCAATGCACAGGCTTCTCATTGTGGTGGCTTCTCCTGTTGCAGAGCATGAGCTCTAGGGTGCCTGGGCTTCAGCAGTTGTGCTCCCCCGGCTCCAGGGCACAGGCTCAATAGTTGTGGCACCCAGGCTTAGCTGTTCTGTGGCATGTGGAATCTTCCCAGACCAGGGATCGAACCCATGTCTCTTGCATTGGCAGGTGGATTCTTTACCACTGAGCCACTAGCGAAGCCCCTATGCTCCATTTTTCTTTTAAAAAAAAAAATACTAATTCAACTTTTTATACAGTTAGATACTCTCTTTTGTTATTCATTGGAGTTTTTAAAAGAAGGACATGTCAAGAATCAATCATTAAGGTTACTCTCCTATCCTACGAGTTTGACTCACTGGTCTACAAAGTTTACTAGATAAGTTCTTTGAGGAACAATGTGCAGTTTGTCAAATTTCTTCTGTAATGGCCGTAATACAGCCATGGAGACAAATGATCAAATAACTTGCTGGGCAGGTTCTTAGTTTGAGCAAAAACTTGGAAACTGGTCTTATGATCACCACTTCCTTTTCCTCAATCCTTACCCCTCTGCCGCTCACCCCACCCCCACCCCAACCAAAATACAACCTCTTTTATAGAGTTAATTCAGGTGACCTTGAGTTTGATGATGATGTTCATAGATGAAATCCTCCACGCAATTTCTCTAATAAGGACAATGAAACTGCATTGGGTATATAGGTATACATCACTTATTGCTCTAGGACCAGGCTTACTGAACTGATACGAGTTGGTGCTAAAGATCTAACTCCTGAATAAATAAATGCATTTTTGTGGAATATCAAACTTATTCAATGACCATTAATTTAATTTATCTTAAGTAAACAGAAATTCTGATGTCATGATTAGAATGTAAAACAAAATGAAATCTGAAGATGAAACCAGAAGCAAGATATTTAAAAACCATAACATCCTCATAGCTGGATGTAATTTGCTTTCCACTAAGTTCATATAGTGATTTACTTAGCATTTATTTTTTAGCCCTTCATTGTCACGTCTTGTTTATACACTTTGACTAGGTACAACTTTCTGAGAGTAAAGCCTTAGGTTTTCTAAACTTTTGTATTTCTCCCCCAGCTCCCAACTCTGGCTCAGTGTCTCTTTCACTAGAAAGAGTGAAAAAAAAAAAGATGTAAGTTCTCATTTAAGCTTTGTCAGTAGTTCTGCCACCTTGAACAAGATTGTGCCTTGAACAAGACTGGGACTTAGTCTCTGTGATGGCAAATGAGGATGTTAACAAAGCTGTACATGCTTTATGAAATATCTATGGAGATTATAATGATAAAGTCTATGATGGTTAATTCTGAACCTCACTGACTCTCTTTTCTCTCTCTTTCTCTTATACACATACACACTCTTCTCCTTTCCTCTCAAGTTGTCTGAGCTTCTTACCACTACCTCAGGATGCAGTAAAAAGCCTTTGCTATTCCACTACAAACCTAAGGTCAAATTTCTACCAGAACCACTTCTACAAGTGACGTGATGTCTCTTGCTTCGTGTTACTATTTGTAAATCTGCATTTTCTGGGTATCTTATCCTTATCCTAGTTCTTGAGATCATAACCACAAAATATTGAGGCAAAAAGGTCTTTAAACAGAACCTTGTCCTGCAACCTAACTTACGTAGATAAGGAAACCAAGATGCACACGGTGTTATAACTCCTGGCCACAGAAACAGGAAACGCTAGGATAACCACCTGTTCTCCTGACATTTAGTGGAGGGCTTTCCCACTCTAACATTAATGTTTTTCACTGAAGTAACTTTCCCCCTTTCTCTTGATAAAAGCACCTTGATTTTACTTCAGAGAAGGGCTTGGCGGTGGCTCACTGACTCAGGCTTAGCCAATCAACATAGCTAACCATCCTGGCTGCTTTGAAGATGGAAGCCAAGCTGAGCTTAATGGGAGTCAGTCAGGACTGTCAGTCAAAGGTGTTCCTTTGTCACTGGGGTTACTAAGTCAGTAGAATTTGTGTCGAGTTGCCATCAGGCCATTGTTGCCACCGAATGGAGAGAGGCTGATGGAGGATGAAGAGCACATAGACAAAAGCAGAGCCAGAAGCTATGAAGAATAGATTCATACACATTTCTGCCCTTGGATCCAGCTTTATCTAAGTCCAGCCACCCTTTACCTTTCCGCTACTTGAGCCAATTTATACATGTGGCACGTTTTAGATTATCAGAAATTTTCTCAGTTTACCCCATCTCCCTCTAGCTAAAAATGATTGTTTATTTTTTCTTTTAAAGAGAAGGATGACGATGAGGCAAAAGAGGGAAGGCAGGGTTGGGGGAAGAAGAAGAGGTGAACCATTCTGCTTTGACCTAGATCTAGACTCTGATCGAACAAGGCAAAAATCTTGAGGATTTGGGATTTTCTAAAAATTTGATCAGCTTTGTGCAGTGGCCCTTATTATACCAATGAGGTTTATCCAAGGTGTGATTATTGCTAATTAAAAAGTTGATTGGCGCTGTGATCCTAATAGATTAAAAAAAATCACCTAACTTGGAAGACAGAGCTTTATACATGCAATGTATATGGAACTGTGAAAAATTTATATTTTTTTTTCTAATTTGAGAAGCAAATTACAAGGTAGAATTTTTTTTTCCCCAAGGTAGAATTTTTATAATGACCATACAGAGAGCAAATTTCAGTATGTTTCTTTGTGGAAAATTGAAACTCTTAAGGGAAACAAATATAAATTCATCAAAATACCCAAGAAACACATTTAGACACAAAAACCATACAGAAACCCAAGGCTTTGATAATGAAAAATGACACCAAAGTCATTACAATCATCTGGCTAATTTAGTATTATTGGATTTAAGTAAAATTCCAAGGTGCTAAAGGAGAGTGTATTTCAAATGTTGTATGATTATAACATTCCCTTCCATTTCCATGATTCTGGCATGTCCACCAAGGTCAGTCCAAACACTAGGTCCCCCGGAAAGTCTTTCCTAACCTTGAGTAGTCACTTTCCCCCAAAATTTCACAGTGCTTTCTCTTCTCCCATTTTTATTTATTCCACATTATCTTTTATGTATATATGTGTTCTTGTGTTATACCCCTCACTGGACTGCAAATCATTTGAGGACAAGGTTTAAGCCTTTAATCTTGAACTCTCTACAGCACTTAGAATATATCCTACAGAATAGGCAATCAGTACATACATATTTGTGAATGCATTATTTCTGAAACTGATACTCTTCTATTAGAAAGGACTGACGGTGCCATATATATGATACATAAAAATTCAGATAGAAATGGTAAGATCAGTCATTTAACTGTTTTACTGACACAATATTTGGATATTTGAAAACATCTACTGAATTTTTCACTTTTAATCCAGATGTTTGGTGTCATAGAAACCCAGATTCCAGATTTAAATTAGTTAGCTGTCTTTTTTTTTTTTTTAATTTCAGATGTATATTTGAGAGGAAGAAAATGTGGCAATTTCAGGAGATTCATTTCCATTTGAGTTCATGTGGAAGTAAACAGATTAAATTATAATAATCACATCTTTTAAAATTCAGAAAAGGTTTGAGAGATTTTAATAATAGCCAGATCCTAAGAGATTAACATGTTTGGTTGATATTTAGAGCCACAGTAGGAAGGCCTCATTAAAGCGAGCAAAGAGAAAGGCATACGCTCTTTTGTAGATAAGCTAAAGGAATACTGAATGAGCCTGATGGATTATCATATAGAGATTTTAAATTTATTATTATCAAGATATAGGTAAAATAAAAGAATGGAGAAGGACTTTTTCATGAAACCAAAGTTAAGGACAAAGGAAAAAAGTGTCTTAGGACTAAGGAGAAACACTTTTTTGCATCTGTAAAGGGAAATGTTACATATACATGTATTGCAGTGATACAAAGGGAGTTCATATGGGCAGAAGCAAGGAAATTAAGATGATGGTCAGAAACCATCTACACTCATACCACTTCTAAACTTCCAAAAAAACATAAAAACATATTATAAAAACACATTAGAAAACATTTGCAGATAGTAGTCAGGATTTTAAGCGCAACGAATATAATTATTTTCCTATTGACTGAGATTTTAAAGCTGAGCAGTCTTATTTTGAAAATAACAGCAATATATTCCTAAGGCTAGAGAAAGATAATTTTTATTTAACATTTGTTAGGATGCTCCCATGAGCTGCTTGACCATGCGTGTTATGCTGCCTACATGGCTAATGGGTAATCTTACCAAATGAGCCAAAGGCCACAAATAAGGCCTTGACTCATTTAACAGTCATTTCACATTTCCACACTATGACCAAATTAATATTTTATGGGGCTACTCAGTTCTACAGCCAGACCACTTTTCCAAAAAATTGAATTTCGTGCTTATTTATTTTATGGATCATTTGTTGAAACAGATTTCAAAACAGGTTTAGGCTATTTAGATTTTTCAGTGAACTGCAAAAACAAAATTTACAGACTCAGAGTTTTAGGAATAGAACTCAGAAATCATTTAATACAAACTTTCTCAGTTTATGTCTAATGAAACTAAGGCTGAAGCGAAGTGGCTTGCCCTAAACTTGGTTGGCCTCCTCCTTTTTTAAAGATGTCCCTGACTTCCTCAGAGAGAACAAATTTCATACTTATATAACCTCAAAGAACATTTCTTACAGAACATCTTATTTCTACCTAGGAATCACAAATACCAGTAGCCAGATTTCACCCTGTAAATTACTTAATTCTTGTATCCCATATATTCCCATGTAATCCTATTTTTCCTCATTAGCCACACTGCATTGTAAATACTTGCTATTTGTCAGCTTCCCCTATTGCACTCTGTGCTCCTTGAAAGCAGGGACTGACTATCTATATTTATTTTTAGAATCTAGTTCACTGCTTAGCATGCCAAGGTATCAATAAGTGTATGTAGAATTAATCAAATTTGAGTGAATTTTTTGCAGCCTAAAAATACTATTTTGAAATAAGAGAAAAGGAAGTTGGTTGAAGTGAAAGCTAGATAGCAAATGAGAAAGGAGATTTAAGGAAGGAGACACTCAACAACCACTCACTCACGTCAAAGAGTGAAATAGTGAAAAATCAGCTCTTATTTAAAACAAAAGTATAACTTCATAACATAGAGTACTAAGTAGAAATTGGCAAATTCAGATGGTGCCACTAAGAAACTATGGAAAGGAAATAAGTACATAGGACTTTTCACTAACATTTAATTTCTTCTTGTTAAAAAGGCTAAGGAGTTGCTTTAAAGATATACAATATCTAGACCACTTAGATACTTGTATATAATCTTATGACAACAATCCTACTGAACAGGCCCAGACACAGTGGCATATGAGTCTGAACTAGAAAAAAAAAATAGTTTAGCTTTTAATCTTGGGACTTCCCTGGTGGTTTAGTGGCTAAGACTCCATGCTCCCAATGCAAGGGGCCTGGGATTGATCCCTGGTCAGGGAACTAAGTTCCACAGGCTGCAACTAAGAGTTCACATGTTGCAACTAAGTACTGGTGTAACCAAATAAATACATAAACAAAAATAAAAATATTTTAAAAAATCCATTAGATTTCTTTAGTAATGTGAAAAAAGTCTGGATAAAAAGTTGTAGGGTAAATATTAAAGAATTATTGAGCAAATTTACAAGGAATAATAAACAATTCCAGTTTATTTAGTCCAATTTCATTTGCATGGGCCATGCTATAAATAATTTTGTCTGATTTACTTAACAATGTACTGAAAGTCTTACTTGACAAGAGAAAGCTAACATGGATTTAAAGAGGAAGAAATTGTTTAAAGAAACTGAGGGTTATCTCTTTTTCAAAAAGGTTATTATCTCTAGAGTAAGCAATGGAAATGTTGTGGATATTATCTTCTTTGCTCATCTCAGAATATAGGATAAGAGAATGGGGTTAATGATAAGCTAAAAAGTCATAAGAAGGAAGTAGCTATAAACTGATGACTTCTTGTGATGCACAATGGGGTGGTTAAGAAGAAAACTTTAGTAGTGACTGAGTATTTCTTGTACAATCTTACAGAGGTATTAATCAGAGTGGCTAGCTATGATGAAACAGAACTCCTTAATGAGAGTTAATTCTTTGATTTTACAGTTCACCAAGATAAAAATTCTAAGGTTTTAAACAGTAGCATTAGGATATTGGTTGAGAGGTTTCTCACCGGCTTCTTTTTCTGATATACACAGAGCTTTTTTTTTGCTGTAAATGAGCATGGGATACAACTATTTACTTAGAGATACACTTAAAAAAGGGAAGTGAGCGAGAAGAAAAACTTGTCTTTTAAAAATTATAGCTCCATGTTCTCCAAATGTTTTGGAATTTATCTGACTTTTAAAACTATGGGAGAAAGATCATTATCAGTCTGTCTAGGAATTACAAAAATATAAGCCAAAGATATTACCCAATTGTTTACCTTAGTTATGCACCATACTAGTAAATAAAGCAATCAACTGGTACCATAACAAGAAAATGCCTAACTGAGCCATCAAAAAAGGTCAGTTAGCAGTATTTATTTTGGAATTCCCCACAGTTTTATCTTATCAATTTGTTTTTCCTTCCCTTTTTAAGAGTAGCCTGTTTAGTGAAAGCTAACTACATCAAGATGGAGATAGAACAAGGTACCGCTACATTTATCTATGATAATGGACCCACCTGCCAATGTAACATACACAAGAGACTCAGGTTTGATCCCTAGGTTGGGAAGATCCTCGGAGAAGAAAATGGCAACCCACTCCAGTATTCCTCCCTGGAAAGTTCCATGGACAGAGGAGTCTGACAGGCTACAGTCTACGGAGTCGCAAAGAGCTGGGCACAACTGAGCACAAGCAGCCCAACGTACGTATAATGACCCCATTACTATTCTACCCAAGCTTTAGAACACGCAAATACTTAAAGAGTGTTTCTAAGTAGATTAAAAAAGAAACAGTTTGTGAGTTTCTAATCTGTATTTAGAGCAAATGAACTCATCGGTAAGTAGAGCAACTTCAAAATGTCTTTTGAACATACCTATGACTATGCATCTTCTGGTAATTATGTATAGAAGATCATAAAGTAATCCATGTTGTAAACAAAGAAAATGAAAAAATATATGCACTTAAAAATGTATCTATAACTCTGAATACCTTTTGATTAAACATTTACTCATTCAAGGTAAAAGCAATCAAATACTTAAATAACAAATCATTTGATAGTATTTAACCTTTTTAATTTTTTAAGTATTTAACCTTTTACCATGATAATTAAATGCTATGCTAAATACATCCAAATAAATTTAAAATGTATGGACCAAAATACAGAAACAGAAATTAAAAGTTTCATGCAAAACAATAAGGATATATGCTAGAATATATTTAGAGTATACTTAAGTATTAGTGTGTGGCTATTTTCTTTCTAATTTGCAGAGTAAACCAGAAAATAGTAAGAAAAAGCTCTTCTTAACTTGGGTAGCTAAGCTGACCTCGGCAGAAAGTATTTGCATCTGCTTATCAACTTGGATAAAGGAAAGAGGAATAACAGGGTACATACTAAAAATATGAATATTTAAAATTACTGCACTGGCCATATATTTCCAATCCGTTAAGTGATAAGATTTATAGAAAACAACAGCTACTTCTTATTCCTTCTGATTTGTATATTAGAAATTGATAGTATATGTTTACATTCTTAGAACAAAGAATTCTATTTTGCATGAAAATATTTCTTACAAGGATTTAAGAAGCCCTGAAAGGGGCTGTCTCTACAAAAACTGAACTTTAAAAGGACAGCTCTTTAATGTAGCTGAATTCAACTGGTATGACGCACTATGGCCAGCATCTGCTCTAATTAGTTGAGCATCCATTCTAATTGCTGTTGCTTGTTTGTTGCTTAGTCTCTATGTTGTGTCAGACTCTTTTGCGACCCCGTGGACTATAGCCCACCAGGCTCCTCTGACCATGGGATTTCCCAGGCAAGAATACTGGAGTGGGTTGTCATTGCCTTCTTCAGCAGATCTTCCTGACCCAGAGATTGAACCCACGTCTCTTGCAGTAGCAGGCAAATTCTTTACCACTGAGCCACCTGGGAAGCCATTCTGATTGCCAGTGCCTGTTTGTTTGCATATTATGTGTGACTTTTCCTCACGATGGACAGTGCCCTCTGACATTTCTGATACATGCTTGGCAAGGTTTTTTTTTTCCTTTGGCCACACCATACAGCAGGTAGGATCTTAATCCCCCATCAAGGATTGAACTCTCATCCCCAGCTTTGCAAGTGCACTGGACTGCCGAGGAAGTCCTCGTGTGCTGTATTTTTAGCAGATGAACTCAAGTTTGACCCGCGTTCTACCATAATACAAAAAGCACTGACATTTCAGGGTAAGGTGAGTTGACCAATTGACCATAAAGGAATAATAAAATTTTTCATTTTAAACAAGGTTTATTTTGAAGTATTCAACACCATGAATACTCAGGTGTTACTGACTGAATCATATGCATTATTTAAATATTTAAATAATTTAAATACTCTTATTTGAGTAATTGGGAATATAACCTCATGCAACATAAGCTGAGTGGGTTTAGTTCTCTAAGAAGTTAGCAAAACACTTAAGGATTGCCACATGGCGAGAAATAAACCACAAATGGCCTTTAGATTCTAGTAGAAAATCATGAAGTAAAATCCAAGGTATTATTCCATATATATTCCATGAAAGTATTGATCATGCTTTTATCTAAATAAGCACATTTTCTTAAGCAAGATAAGAGAGTCATTTTTAGCGAGAGGTAATAGGCGGAGTCAAAAATTATCTCCAAGAATTAAAAAATGTGAACAAAAATCACCATCAACTAATGACTCTGACCCCTTATATAAGATCATTTCCTGGATTTGATCTGGATATTGAAAGAAAATAGACTGACAAACTCTCCTTTGCACAGACCCCCTTACAAATCAACATCCATTTAGTATCAATGTATCTAACCTGGCAGAAACTAAAGAAAAGACTTTTCCAATTCAGATGTTAGAACATTTAAAAATTGTGTACAGTGAAGGAAATACAGAAGGGGAATAAATTCAGAAGGAAATTCAGAAAGAAATGTATTAACCTCTACTTTTTCATCTTTTCTAACCCAATCAGCCAATTTTGAAATGGCCTAGGAACATACTGGACTTCTCAGGTGGCACTAGCGGTAAAGAATCTCTTGTCAATGCAGGAGACTCAAGAGATTCAGATTCGATCTCTGGGTTGGGAAAATCTCTGAAGTAGGAAATGGCAACCCACTCCAGTATTCTTGACTGGAAAATTCCGCGGGCAGAGAAGCCTGGCAGGCTGCAGTCCATGGGTCCACAAAGAATTGGACACAAGTGAGTACTAACTCACTCAGGAATATACTCTTATAAGGAATGAATACCATGTGCATTATTTATCATAGTGATGTTTGTACAATTCTACAAACTTTGAGAACACTGATGGATAGATGCTAGGTCCTACGCTAAAAGACTTCCCTGGTGGCTTAGTGGTAAAGAATCTGCTTGCCAATGCAAGAGACACAGGTTTGATCCTCAGGTCAAGAAGATCCCCTGGACAAGGATAGAGCAACCTATTCCAGTATTCTTGCCTGGGAAACCCCATGGACAGAGAAGCCTGGTGGGCTACAGTCCATGGGGTCGCAGAGTCAGACAAGACTTAGTGATTAAACAACAACAACAGCATGGACTAGAAATTTAAGAATCCTGGTGTCTGGAGGAATGGAGGAACGGTTAGAAATTGAGGTGGGAATTTTCACACTTGACTGGATATGCTTTCTTTCCTCTTCCTCAAGCTCCTGAACACATTCATCCTTTCAATTTTAAGTGACCGAAATGCTAATGATGCTATTGAACTTAGAATAACTCTCTGGAGATAGTCCTTTCTTTTAACTCCCTGGACATTTGGGAATACAATTCATAGTAAGTATAAATATTACACGTTGAATTACTTCAGGAGTCTGCTATTTGCTAAAATGAGTTCTTTCATAAGATAATGTTCTTACAAAGCAATTAATTCCCTTCGCAGACTAATGCTCTTCTACATTTCTTTATGAACAAGTTCAGATGTTTATAAGAAATGCCAAATGAAACATCCTGATGGACTTATTAATGAGTGCTTGGGTTTTCACTTTTGTGTTTTTTTCGCAGCTGTATATCCAGCTTCTAGAAAAGTGCTTGGGAGAGCAGTGCAAGCTCAATAAATATTTGGTTAAGTGAGTAAATAAAGGAATACGTTTCCGGGCTTGACCTGAGACTGAAGTATGGAGTGTCTCATTTCAAGTGCACGCGGGAAGCAGGAGAAATGTAAGTGTTTAGGCTTTTTACCTTGTCACATTCATAGAAGCACCTAGTTGGGAGGAGGCACATGGCAAGGGGATGGGAAGTTTCTGCATGTTACAGATTGAAAAGCAGACTCTGTCAATTTATTTACACTACTGAAAATCTGATTTTCCTTTTTCCAAAAAGGAATGATACATTTCTAGGCCCATATTGACTAAGATAAAGGGGGAAAAACCTGTAGAAAGCCCCACAGCACTTGTAACAATAGTCTAGGCTGAAGTACATGGCTGTCACACTAAGGCAGTAACACTTTTCCATGATTTAAACCCTCGTGGGTAAACATTTGAATTTAAAGTGTAGATACGTTTTGGAAACACTCAGCCAACTCAGGAAACACATGTGCTATGGTGCCATCAGGTCACACTTCAGGTGGAGCCCTGGGAAATTTTTTGGAAAATACTGGTAGAAATAGATTGGAATAGAGAGAGAGAGGGTGCATAAATCCATTAGCGATTGCATTTATAGCTCTTTCCATCTGTCATTTTCAAAGCATTTTTCTAATATTAGCTGCCGAAGTTCTAAGTGCACATGGCTCACATCCATTGTCTCATTGCACTTGGTAAAGGTAAAGAACGGGATGCAGGAAGCAGAAGTGAGTTACCATTTGTCTGTGATCCAGCCAGAATGAAATGCAGGGACTTAAACCTTGAGTTCTCAATGTCTTTCCCTATGCTGAAAATCTATGAGGCCAACTATTTCCTATGAATAATTTCTGCCTTTCAACAAAATCTTCATTCTTGCTCTCTACATAGATTAGAGAGAAAGCTGACAGTATGAGAACACTGCTGAAGTACCCATTATAATATAATCTATTATACTGAAGACTTGATTATACCAACTCAAGGCAAGAGAGACCAACTCATAGAAAGAAAGAATCATGTGATGCTGGCAAGATTTAATTAACTGTATGAACTCTATAGCTACCATCAAAACCATGCAACACAATGCATTTCTAAGGTATTTGTTTCGATTTGACATAAGCAAAAAGATTTTGTAGTTTAATTAAACCCATACCTCTCTACCTCTCTAGATTCTAGGTGACATTATAGAGCTTGCTTGTGACCAAGACAAGTAAATGATCTAAATCATTTAACAAAATTGTCTGAAGAAATTAATAGCCATAATTTAGGATGAGTATGGGAGTCCTAAACAATTACACCATTAGGCCAGTTATTTTAAACTTGAAAATGGATAGGTTATTTTAAACTTAAAAATGGATAGATGACTCCTAGAACTAGAACATAAGATCCTTGAGGAGTGGGAATTTGAAAGAGACAATTAGGAAAATTTCAGAGTGAACTTTGCTCCTACCCAGGCTACACTTGCATTTGAGCAGGAGAGTTGGGGATCTGGAAGCTTCTGTGGCTAATGTCTGCAACACACTGCGATAATGACCAAGAGACTAATTGTTCAAGTGAAAAAAGGCTTGGCAAGTCCAAGAAAAAGGAGCTTACAGTTATTCATGCAGTGACATTTTTTTTTAAAAAAGAATAACTTATAAAGAAATCCAGACCACGAGGGGAAGAAGAAACTAAAAAAATTTAAGAGACAAAGCCAGTCTATACAGATTAGAATAATATATGCACAAATCTCTGGAGAAACTCTATTATATCACAATTAATGCAGAGACTGCAATCAAGCCAGGCTAATTTCAATAGATTCCAAGTTTTGAACAGTTCCGAGACTATCCAAGTGGGAATTTGGCCAGGACGCTGGGGTTAATAATTCATTTTGAGAGAGGCTAATTCTTTGGGAGGCAGCCCACTCTGCAGGAGGAAGCATTTGGCCCATGTGAGCAAATTTGCTCTTCAAGATCACCCTCTATTAGCTCCACAAGACACTTTTTTTTTGAGGGGGTGGGGGTCAGTTTACTTTCTCATGCATATAGAAATATTTATCATGTTTTCAATAACTATATATTAATGTCAGATGAATGATTCAAACATATGCAAGGATTGTTTGGATTCTTAAAGAATACTTTTCATGCTAACTTTCCATTACCATGAACTGAGTATAGGATTATCATCAGAGTACTATGGCAAAATACACAAACTGTGTAATCAGATGGTTCTGGTGTTTAATCTTGGCCTCATAGATTAGTAACTGGGAAACTTTGAAAATGCTACCACACCACTCTAGGCCTCAGGTTCACAACTCATAAAATATAAAAATTAATGGTGCCTACCTCAGAGGGGTCTCACGAAGCTTAAATAAGTCACTTGTTAATTGAACGAACAGTTTTGAGTGCCAAGAACTGTTACAGCTACCGGGGATACAGTGACAAACAAAAGAGACAAATTCCTGACCCCCTTGAAACTTACATTCTGAGAAGGGAGACAGGCATTAAACCAAAAATATAGAATTTGCCTGAAGGTGACAAGTTTTATGAAAAAATAAACTTCATGGAGGTTATTTCTATACCAAGATAAAAAGTCACTTGGGGAATTGATCTTTTATATAGGGTAGTCAAGGAAAGCATTGTGAGAAGGTGACATCTAAGCAGAGAAGGTCAGCACCAGATAGGAGGCGGGAAGAGCAGGAGGCCAGTGTCCTAAGCCAGGGGGCTGATGTGCAAGGACAGCACTGGAAAAGCAGCTGGTGTAGACCAGCCCAGGTGCTGCAGGTCATCTTAAAGGAACAGGGTACTAAGATGCTGCTGGCCCATAATAATTAAACACATAACAAACTATAGCTATTTATTTATTCATATTGAGTAAATAGAGTCACCGATCAGAATCCCTCATTTTTTCCATTGCTCTGCCAGGTCACTGGCATTTTCCACATTAGTCCTGTCATCGTAACATAGCTGATTCCTAACTACTGGTACCTTAACGCATTTTAAATGTCCAATGACAGATGAATGCATAAAGAAGATGTGGTACGTATATACAACGGAATATTACTCAGTCATAAAAAGGAATTAAATTTAGTCATTTGTAGAGATGTAGATGGACCAAGAGTCTGTCATATATAGTGAAGTAAGTCAGATAGAGGAAAACAAACATCATATATTAATGCACATATATGGAATCTAGAAAAATGGCACAGACGAACCTATTTCTAGGGTAGGAATAGTGATACAGACATAGAGGGCAGACATGTGGACAAAGTGGGGAAAGGAGAAGGTGGGATAAATTGGGAGATTGGGATTGACATATTTGTACTACTATGTATAAAACAGTGGGAACCTGCTATATAGCACAGAGAACACAGCTAAGTGTTCTGGGGTGACCTAGATGGGTGAGATGGTGGGGAGGACGCTCACAGAGAGAGGATACAGGTGCGCATATAGTAGATCCACTGCATTATACAGCAGAGACTCACACAACATTGGAAAGCAAGCATACTCCAATAACAAAAGAAAATGCTTGTGAACCTCAGGGGTGTTTCCAAATACAAATGCTTTCTCAGATGTGCGGTTTTTTGATATCTTGTCTGGTAACTGGTCTTAAAAGTGATGGGTTCTTTAATTGTGAATAAAGTGATGGTGATGGTTTAGTCAGTAAGTTGTGTCTGACTCTCACGATTCCATGGATTACAGCCCATCTGGCTCCTCTGTCCATGGAATTTCCCAGACAAGAATACTTAAGTGGGTTGCCATTTCCTTCTCCAGGGGATCTTTCCGACCCAGGGATTGAACCTGGGTCTCCTGCACTGCAGCTGAATATTTTTTACCATCTGAGCCACCAAGAAAGCAGAATAAGGTGAGAGCAGGTGCAAAATGAATCTTCAACTGAGATGTGTAGTGGGAGATAAGTTAGTACAGAGTCCTTTGTGTTGCCCCAGAAACAGCAGAAATTGAGTGCTACTTCATACTGAGCTGATATAGCAGAAAATCTTTCACTGGTTTCCAAGTCTCTAAATCTGACTACAGTTTAATACAAATCACCACCAGCACCCCAATATACAGCATGAATCATTCATACTCCTCTCAAAACTTGCATGGCTCCATGTCACCAATAAAACAGATTTCTGGCCTGTAGTGAATGACCTTTCACGATCTGGCCTCAACCCATTTTTCCAAACTTATATCCCATTACTCTAAAACACACATGTAAAGCCCTGACCAAATCACACTGACTTCTTTGTTCACCTTATTCCTATATCATTGCCATCAAAATCTTCCCATATTGTAGATATTTCAAATGTTCACCAGTATTTTGGGCTTTCCTCCCATTTTATACACACAGAAGTCTATGTTTCCCAGTCCCTCTGCGTCTCTCTTTTCCAGGAATTGGGCAGGACCATATGACTAGTTCTAGACAGATGACTGTGATTGAGGGGACCTGTGCTATTTTGGAGCTGATGAATTCACTTGCAGACGTGAACTTCCCAGGCCCTCCCTCTTGCTGCTGCAGTCATGGGGGTACTTGTTGAGATGGAGGTGCCACAAGATGCGAGGACCATATATGCTAAACTTGCATGTGGAGGATAGTTGCTTCAGACAGTAGAATGAATGCATGGCTGAGTCTGTGTGACCAAGAGATAAACCCTCATTATATTAAGCCACTGAGATTTTGGTGATATTTGTCAAAGCAGCATAACATAGCCTATTCTGATTGATACGCCATTCTTTAAGATCTTTGATCACCACTTTGAAGTTGATTCTTGCTCTCTTTTCCAAAAAAAAAACTAATATGAATAAATTTTTATTTTTTAGATGCTGGCAAATAATTGCTTTGCAGGAGGAATCAGCAGCTCTAGTGAAAAGGATCTTTGATAAGCTTAGGGGCTTGGAAATGGGGGTTGAAATGAATTTTCCAAGCCTAGAGTCTAGTGGCAGTCAAGTTTCTTGTCAAAGCTGGGAGCTACTCAGTTGAATAAAGGGCTGACAAGCTGTGTTGAGAGTTGCCTAGTAGAAGAGATGGAGAAATGAGTAAGATTAAAAGGGAATACCTGGGGATGAGATGAGTAGAAGGAGTATTTTTCAAGTGGCATGTGTGGTGTGTGACGTGACACCTTCCCATGACACTACACATCTTCAGTAAAGCTAGAGAATTGAAAAAAACCCTTATATGGTTGGGTTTCTTGAGGAAGCTGATGAAGCAACTGAATTTGACATCACGTTTGTGTAGATTTAAAACAGACTCACTTGTGTGGTCAAAGGAATCAGCTGATATCTAAGTCACACTTCATTTATATTCCTCAAGTACCTGTACTTGAGATCTTGTACTACCTTGTGTTATAGATACTGGGGCAGGGGGTGAGGAGGGGGGTGGGGCTGACTTCCCAACAAGAGTGAGGTCTTCAATGAAAGAAACCATATTTCACAGGTCTCTTTATCCTGCACATGCTTAATTCAGAACACTATAGTAGAAGATCCCAGTAGAAATGTATCTGTTGAATAGATGACTGCCACAGATCAAAACCAGTCCTTTTTACCCTGTTTTCTCATTCTGAAATGTAAACTGGCCTGAACTTCCTCTTCTACTTTAGTTTTTGCTAGAGGCAGTTCAAGAATATTCTTTGAGATTTCTGTCATTCTAACTTGTAAGAGGTAGCATATAATTTAGCCCCTCATCAGCACAACCTGGCTAATTAGACATTGTTGTATTTCCTCACTTGGTTTGCACTCTTAACTGCATTTAATTATCTGAATTTTCTCAGTAGGAAGAGAAAGAACTTCCACAAAGGGTGAGAATTGGGAGGAAATGTAGATAAAAATGAATTTCACTATCTCACTTCCAGCTTATCTTCCCTGTCATCAACAGTGAAGTCCTGTTTTTGTCTCTTCAGAAAACCACATGACATTTGAGAATCTTCTCCTTTGCTGCACACATTTCAGAACCATCTGGAACACCTTCCTTCCTTCCTTCTCTCCACCTCCCTGATCGTCCATCCTTTTCTTCAAAAATGAAAGTGTTTCCCCACCCCCCCGCCCCTTAATCTGGCTTGCTTTTCCTATGTTTCTGGGTTCTTCCATTTTGTCTTAGTTCTTTGGTTATTTGCAGTAGCATTTATGTGAAGACAAAACAGCACAGTTTGAAATAAGTAATACTTTGAGATAAATCCTCCATGGTACATATTGAAAATTAAGAATCGACTTTTCTGACTTCTAATTTCAAATATTAATGAGAAGTAAAAACCGCAAAGATAATCAAGTCAGTACATACTAGAACATGAAGAAGCATCACTATAACACCTATAAATAATAGCAACATCTGTATCGCTGTTTTAAAATTAGCATGTTTGCGCTCTCAGGAAGTCTTGTGTCTGCACAGGAATTAGAAATTTAAACTCGTACCTATAGACTTTGAAGATCTCTTCATAATGAAAAAGTGTAAACTACAGCTTCTTATGATGTAATACTTGAGAATATTTGTCTTTTTTACAAACAAAAATGTATAGATAAAAGGAAACCATACACAGCCCTCTTCTTCAAATATTTCTTTCACTTGTCATAGCAGATAAATTTAAGACTATTGACACAGACTCTGTGATAACCTGTATATGTACCCAGTCAGGTTTACAAAGACTAGGCTCCTGGTTGAAACTCTTGAATGTAATATAGTTTTGTTTCAAAGTGAAAGCATTTAAATATGTTTCCCTCTTTCTCTCTCTTTCCCTTTCCTCTCTCTCTCTTTCATACACACACATGCTCTCTCTCTCCCTCACTGCAGTAAATTAGAGATGCTCCCAATTTGACAAATCTGGATTTCAACATTGCCCTTTCCTATTAGAGCACATGTCCACATTGCTGTCCCCAGTGTAACACAGGGAAAGTGATTCCTCACCCAGAGAAGGGGCTCCTGACACTCGTCTTTATTGCCCCATCATAAATTCATAAAGGGATGTCTGCTGTAACCAGTTGGCAAGTTCACTGCATAAACATCAACACCAATTTAATGACTTGTGTACACATCGTAAACTAGAGAATCTTTATACAAAGAAATCAGATAAATCAAACATGAGCGGAGGCTTAGGGGGAAGCAATTAAAGCTTTAAGTTAAGGTGGCTGTGGGAGTGCATGGCGTCACATTAAAACAGATAACAGAATATGTGTTAATGCAACTACAGGATGTGTAATTAAATTAATTAGTAATATTAAATGTGTTTAAGGTAACAACACATCAACAGATAAATAGACGAGAAACATTTAAAAGCAATTTTCCCATTTTATGTTCTATCCAAAGAATAAGCAAAAAAGAGAAAAAATCCTGAAACTTCCTCGGAAGTAGTTAAAAATAAAATAGGGAGGGGATGTAAAGTTGATTTACTTGCCTCTGGCTAGCAATGGAAAAAAGGAAAAAGGAATAGTCAGAATATAAAAACCTGTTTGGCCATATTTCATTTCCTATAGCATATTGAAACATTTTGATGCCAACCCATTTCATTCTAATACCTCAAAGGCTGGCATAAAGTGCCCCTAAGGTATGTTGTTTTCTGAGCAAGCATTTGCAGTCAATCCCTAAGAAATGCGTAAGCGTCACCTGGTAATACAAATTTTAAAATTATATTTAAAACATCCAAGGAGATTTTTTGCTGAACAAAAATTAGATTGTCTATATGCCAAAGCTTCTCATCGGCTGAAAGCTGGAAGCTAAATTTGGCCGTAAGAAACTGGCTTGGAACTGGAGAAGTTCTGGGGCCAAATTCAGCCCTGTAGTACTTGTATGCCTTGTTACATAGGAAAAAAATAGGTCTGTTCCAGTGATAGCAAGACTGCCATTTATTCATCTCAAAAGCAATAAGATCTTAGAACAAAACCTCTATAACACAAAATGCTTTTAAGTTTTCCCTGAGGGGAACACAATATACACAATTTATGTAAAAAGAAGAGAAATGAAAGCTAAGTATTCTAGTTAAGGGTCAGAAATCAATATTTTTTTAACAGCCTAAGCAACATGCATTACTCTTAATACAAATACTTAAGAGACTTTACATTCTCCATAAAGGGGGATTTTCACATAATTGGGGTTGAAGTGGCAGAATATGCTCTCCCATCCTAGTTTCTATTGCTAAAAAATAAAAAAAGAATATATTTGGACAGCATTTCATTGACCCTGTCATCCTTGGTTAAAACTTCTTATCTAAATGTCTTCAGCGTGGAGCAACAGGTAACTACAGTTAATACATTTTTATTTAATCTCAATGGAATGTGATAAAGACCTTGCAGTATCAAAATAAAGACCATGGAGAAACTGCAAAAAAAAAATCTGGACATGAAACTAACTGTATGGGTATAATGAGGATGTAGCTTTTTTTTTTAAGATGGCAAGTTTTCCGTGATGTTCCATTATGTTGTCAATAAATAAAAGGGTTTTAAAAAGAAAGACTTCAGTTGAGTGGTACAGAAAAGTTATGATAAGATATAACAGGCAGATCATAGACCTGAAGAAGTGAAGTA
Organism: Odocoileus virginianus; assembly: GCF_023699985.2. Lineage (NCBI taxonomy): Eukaryota > Metazoa > Chordata > Mammalia > Artiodactyla > Cervidae > Odocoileus > Odocoileus virginianus. Next base: position 22,494,062 of record NC_069679.1, read on the forward strand.
TAACTAAAAGGGCTGAGTTTTAAAAAAGACATACCTAACTAGTTTCTGAGCATTGATTGGGACCCTCTTCCAATATGATCTTTGTAGCGGAAGCAGAATGATCACTGTAAGGGATCTGAATGTGTCGCTCCTCTGCTTGACAAGCTTCAAGGGCTTCCCCATTACTCTCAGGCTAAAAATCAAAATGTTTACCATGGCCTTTAAGGCACCAGACGATCTTGGCAGAAGCTTCCAGAGTCAGGTTGCTATATTCTCCGACTGCCGTCTCCTCTCTATTCACACTGCCCTTTCATTTCCACAACTCTCACTCCTGTTACAGGACCTTTGCACCTGCTGTTTCTTTCTTTCCCTATGACCTATCCCCCACCCTCAATGACCATATCGTCCTATTTCAGAACTAAACTGATGCTGAGCTTTCTGATCAGGTCAATTCCCTCAGTATATACTCTCAAAGCTTCTTAGGTTTATCCTCCTGGGCACTTACTCCAGCTATCTTTTGCCAGGCTATAAGTACCACAACGGCAGCAGCTGCATCTATGTTTTTATCCACCACTGCCTCTCCAGTGCCTAGCACAGAGGGTGATTCATACAAGAAGGACTTGATCAATATCTGTGGATTAAATGAGTGAATGAATGAGTGTCAAGTTAGATTTAAGATTCTTAAAAAGACCATGAGAGTAACTGCAAGTCAGTTCTAAGCAGCTTGAAAATAAGCAACAATTCAGCAGCTATGTCAGTACAGGCACAGCTCAATGGAGAGGAACAAATGATTCAACTGTGGTTGGTGAGGCCCACCTGAAGACGCAGGAAGGATTCTCAAAGAGCCCTTCTGATACTCACAAGATCCTTTAAAAATGTACAGGATCACATTTGTTGGATCTTTTGCTTGTGCATGGCTGTTTTCCTTGGTCAAGCTGACTCAGAAGTTAAACCTCTTAGAAGAAGAGTTATCCACTTACCGGGTATATAATAAAGAAGCATATTAATTTTTCTCCCCATTTGGAATAAGTAACCAAATAGTGGTCATCCACAAAGCATCTCTATTTTTTCTCTTCATCTGTATGTGCTTTTTCTGATCATAAATATTTTTAAAAATTCATTTATCAGTCTCATGCCTTTTAGAAGTTTTTCTTCTTCCTGTTCTTTCCGACGTTCAGTGATGGTGCCATATGGCCCTAAGGAGCCCTGAGGACATTACTCACACCACCATCTCTCTGGGTTTTCAAACAACCTTAATATTTCTAGGGTTTAAGATTCAAGTTTATAAGAAACTCTCTTTTTTTCTAAAGCAGAATTTAGAGGACTCAATTGTGATGATTCACAGAGCTACTTGTTTTCTTTGTACAAAAACAATGAAGAATTTCCTGACTCTTAATATTGAAACCAATTCCTGTTATCCACAAATCTGTTGAAACTGCCTCTATTGCTTAGCACCAAGAAAAGATTTCTTTGCGTAGGCTAAGAACTATCTTTTAAATCAGTGAAGTGCCTACTAGATTTAGTCTGTATTTGCATGTATGCCTTGATGCCTTGTACTTGCCAATAAACACCAACAGAGCTGTAGGAAAAGACTCGACTTTGATTTTCACTTGGTTATCAGCAAGTCACCTCATCTTTCTGAGCCTCACTTTGCTCATTTATAAAATAGGGTAAGAAGACCTCATATGTGGGGCCGGGACTGAGAAAATGACTGACATGATATTAATTAAATAAGAAATTAAAACATCAAACTAAAATCTGTAACTATACTTCATGCTGAAAAAAAAGATCCCTTAAAAATAAAGACATTGTTTTTCTGTTATTTTAAAAGCACTAATATTTGATTTGAAATATTTGTAAGATATATAAATCCCTTGATTTCTAAAATTGATGTTTTTTAGCTTAAATATGATGTGACTTGTCCATGGACATCTGCTAGCATTTATAATTGATCAGTTAATCTTTCAGTCATGTCTGGCTCTTTGCAACCCCATGGACTGCCGCCCACCAGCCTCCTCCATCCATGAGATTCCCCAGGTAAGAATACTGGAGTGGGTTGCCATTCCCTTCTCCAGGGGATCTTCCTGACCCAGGGATCGAACCTGGGTCTCCTGCATTGCAGGCAGACTCTAAGCCACCAGAGAAGCCCAGCATTTATAATTAAATACTTCTAAACATCTAATTTAGCAATATTTTCATGTCAGCTTGCCTCTCATTATTTTTCAAAATTTTTTTCCAAGTGAGAGTATTTTCTATCTTTGCCTTTGAAATCATCTTAATACAAATCAGTTACATTTTCATCTCCTAGAAAATTGGGAGAGTGTCATCAAAATTTCAGGTAAAGATGAATCCTTGTCTTGTTTTATACCATGAAATGTACAGTCTTCATGATTTTAAAATATTATTACATCAGGGCTGATATCAGCTCTACAGAGTTATGTTTAAAAAAAGAACACATCATATGGAAATTAAAAAAAAACAAGATTTCAAAATTCTAAGTGTTGATATCTCAAGCTCCTACCTATTTCATTTGCCATCTTTTTCCTTTCCATCAAGCCATAGAAGGTGACCACAAGGTCAATGAGTCCAGATATTTTATTTTAATATATTCACACTGCAAAAATCTAATAGTTTATATTCAAAAAAATTAAGTCATTTTCTGTATACCAATACCTCAGTGATTTCCTATATTCTCCCAAATTCCTAAATCATTCAAAGCTACGACATGCCATGTTAACAGTTAAAAACACAAAAAATAAAAACAAAAAAATAGCAATTTCCCAAACAGAATGCATTTGGTCATGCTGAAATGAGATCTTGTACTCTAGGGCTGACCTTTGCCCCATCTCATACTTCCTGGATTCTTAGGTTTGTGGCCTTGACTAACAAGGGTTAACATAGCCAAATCAAGAATCAGATGCACAGTAAGGCCCTGAAAAACCACGTCGTCTGGTTAAATCTTTAAGCCATACTCCATCAAGAACAGAACAGTCTTTTCCTTGTCTCCAGCTTTTCTGTTGTTTGGTTTTTATTTTTTTTTCCGGTGAGAAAGTGAGTGAGTGTAAGATTGACACACCCATCAGAACTGTTCTTGGCACCTTTTGTGTGCCAATCAGGGCAAAATACTTTTTAAAAAAATATTCCTGGTAACACATGCTCATAAGTGCAGAGTTAGTTTCCTATTTTCCCAATGATCAAAATATCAAGAGATGGGAGATCTCTCCCAGAACAACCTTATTATCCAGACTCAGGCAAGCACCTGGGGAATTAATAGCTGACATACCTCATTTTAAACATCTACCATATGTTCGTGGAAAATATAGCCACGTTACTTATCACTTTCTGTTTTTCTTTCATTGGTTTATGTTTTGCCTTGAATAAAAACCGCATGAAAACACAGTCTTACGGTACCAGGTATGCGGCTCCTCCATGGAATAGCTCAATAACATTTTTAGTGCTTTATTTATACAAACAAAAGTGCTCCTCAAATCAGTGCAGGCTGAACTGTTTGAAGAGTGCTGTTGGAATTTCAGTAAACTGAAGCTTTTTCCTAACATCGCTCAGGTACAGATACTCTCCAAAAGACCTGTGATTGCTTTTTTTTCCTTTCTTGTTTTTAAAAATCATATATCTGTTTCAGTGTTCCTCAAATTTATCCAAAGCAGAATCATGACATTTCTTAAGGCAAGGCATTGGGTTCACAAAAAATGTGGTGTTTTTCTTTTCTTCCCAGCATTTTGTGAATCTACTGAACACCTACTATGTGCTTTTGCACATATGTGCCTGTGCACACTCACACGTTCATTCTCTTGAGGACAGTGTTGTGAGATGAATACTATCAGCCCCATCTAAGAGAAACTGAGCTTCTGAGAGAGTAAGTTCTGTGTTTAAGGTTGCATAGCTAGTGAGTGGCGGAGCTGGGAATCCAACTGTTTCTTCATTTCTTTCTTACACTTCCAACTGCTTGTTTATTGTTTTGACTAGCACACAATTGAGATGGTGTTCACATGCACAGCCTCTCCAGTGTGAGACCAAGCACATTATAACACATTAGGAAAGAACGTGAATGAAGGTGGATGACAGTGGTATCATGTGTATATACTAATACATGCATGTCATTTGGAAACATAGGTTTTCGAATGATGTGACCCACCAGACCTGCTGGAGACAGAGGGCTCTCTATTGATGTGCCTAGAAACCTACATGGACAGCAGTAGATGTGAGGACCGAGCCTGAATTGTTTATGAGCTTGATATAACTAATGAGAAGATTTGGAGAAAGGTATGATTTTGATATGTTTGGTTTTTAATGATCAATGGGACACGCAGTTTAATTCATTGTCATTGACCACCTAGCATGAGCAAGCCCTAGGCCTGCATGGGATACAAAGAGGAGAAAAACACCCCTGCCTCCAAACTTAAAAACTCAAGTAGAGAAGGTATGGTAAGTATACGAATAACAGTTCAATAGTACAGTTTTAGAACCAACATTCAGTTGAGGGAAAACATATTTTCAAGAATGTTTTATATGGTTACTTAAAACCTGGCTTCTCATGGTTGCAATATTAAGGAAAAAGATTTAAATCAAATCCATGAAATAGCAACAAATGAGACATACTGATATACAGCTTTAAAAAAAATGTTGACTGGGAGAAACGGAACTAAGTAGTAGCAAAGTTTTTAAAAGCACCAATTTTGACAGCAGATAGAGTCAAGTTCAAACTCTCAATCTAAAGTACTAACTAGCATGTGACCTTGGTTAAGTCTTGGGTCCCTGACCTATAAAAGGAATAATACAGATGTCGTAGAGTTGTCATATTTAAGAAGGTAATCCCTGCAATAAAGTACTCAATAGCACAGTGCCTAACTCCCAGTCAAATCATAATATTAATAAATATCAACTCATAATATTAATAGACATAAAATCTCACTCTGTTACTCTAAGAGCTGACACAGCAGAATTCTTCCAGGAGTGAAACTCCCTACCTCTAATTCCTTAAGATAAAATTTAGGAGAACCTGGCTGATCTTTACCTTCTTTTGGGGGGCTGCACTGGCTTTTTGTTGCAGCATGCAGGCTTTCTCTAGCTACAGATCATGGGCTCTATAATCATTGGGCTGTTCAGTTGTGGCACATGGATCGTAGTTCCCCCACGAGGGACTGAACCTGCACCCTTGCATTAGAAGGTGGATTCTCAATCACTGGACCACCAGGGACGTCCCTGATCTTTATCTTCTTCAGTGATTGCTAGTAATCAGAGCTTCAGTGAACACAGGCCACACTGGGCAGTGCATTCAGAACCAGGTCTAAACAGGGGGGCAAGCAACTCTAATTGCACTTCATCCACTGCTTGCTGGGTGACCATTGTGTACAAATTTCTTTTCATAGGGTCTAAGATGACCTGTATTAAAAATGTTACCTCGCTAGCCCTCTAGAAGGGCACATACTCCACAAGCACAAATTAAAGTGTGACAAACTTTGATAAGCAGCTGTCTTTTGGTAAAACCACGAACACCTTCTATATTTCACAAGAAAAAAAATATGAAAACTTTTAGACAATTTTTAATCCACATTTCTTCTCAGCAATCTAAATCTGTTTCTGGTCTTCAGGCCAATTTCCTTGGCATTTACAACAGCAGCAGCAGCAGTAAGGATTAACCTTTGGTAAAGTGCCTAACATGTGCCAGACACGGTGTGGGGTGATTTACATACATTTTTGCTAATCCTCAGATGCAGACTCTGAAACGGTAAATGACCTGCCTGGGGTAACTCTGCCAGTGAAAAGCAGAATCCAGATTAGATGAACCTAGGCCAATCTAGCTCCAGGATCTGTGCTCTTATCTCTGTCCCACAATGGCATTCCTCTTCCAGGCCCAGAAAAGTGCTTTATATCACTTTCTTGCTTATTACCTGGATCATTTTTGGGGGGGGAAACATTAAAAAACTACTAAAGCACATATATGGGATCTAGAAAGACGGTACTGATGCACCTATGTGCAGGGCAACAATGGCGACACAAACCAGGGAACAGATTTATGAACCAGGGTGGGGAAGCTGAAGGAGAGCGTGAGATGAATGGAGAGAGTAGCATGGAAATATATACACTACCACATATAAAACAGATAGGCAATGGAAATTTTCTGTATGACTCAGGGAACTTAACCTGGGGCTCAATACAGTCTAGAGGGGTGGGAAAGAGTGGGAGATGGCGGGGGCAGGGGGTTTAAGAGGGAGAGGACATACGTACACCTATGGCTAATTCATGTTGACGTATGGCAGAAATCAAACCAATTTTATAAAGCAATCATCAAACAATTTAAAATAAATAAATATAAATTTTTTAAAAAGAAACCTACTAATTAGTATCTACATAGAACATGTTCATTGGAGGACACTTAGAAAGGTTAAAAAGTGCAAAAGAAGACAATTCCCTACCTAGAACGGGCACAGCTAACATTTTGTGTCATAAATTTCCCAAATATTTTCCATATGTATATATTTAATTTATATATATATATATATATATATATATATAGTCTATATATATATATATTTTTTTTTTTTAATGGGTTCCTGTTGCATTATATGCTAAAAAAAAAAAAAGTCACTCAGTCATGTCCGACTCTTTGCAACCCCACGGACTATAGTCCGTGGAGTTCTCCAGGCCAGAGCACTGGAGGGGGTAGCCTTTCCCTTCTCCAGGGGATCTTCCCAACCCAGGGATCGAACCCAGGTCTTCTGCATTGCGGGCAGATTCTTTACTAGCAGAGCCACAAGGGAAGCCCAAATATGCTAACCTGCTTTTAAAAACTGGCATGAAAATCTTCCTGTATCAAAAAAGATACATCTCCAGTATTACTGTTATTTTAATTTAGATAATTTAACTGTCCTTTCTATGGCAACTAACATTACTTGAGCTGAAGTCCAGGTTTCAGCAGCAGGTTTTGACAAATGTTCATATCAGTAAACCCCTTAGTTTTGTGCTGTGCTATGCTAAGTTGCTTCGTTGTGTCTCTTTGTGACCCCATGGACTGTAGCCCACCAGGCTCCTCTGTCAATGGGATTCTCCAGGCAAGAATACTAAAGGGGGTTACAATGCCCTCCTCCAGGGGACCTTCCAGACCCAGGGATCAAACCCATGTCTTATGCCTTCTGCATTGGCAAGTGGGTTCTTTACCACTAGCGCCACCTGGGAAGCCCTCCCCTTAGGTTTATCCATTACTATTTCTTACAGCTGCATAATATTCCACAATATGGATGCATCTCAATTTATCTTTTTATTCTCAATGATTGGATAGTGTCCAGTGTTATAATTAAAGTAAGCAACAACTATAATCAATACCTACTTATATCCTTGCTCACTATATTATCTTTCAGGAAAACTGCTAGAGGTGGAAATGTGCAGTCTTAAGTATGCATTTTTTAAGGTTTGATTCTCCAGAAAGGTTATATCAATGCAGGCTCATGAAAATGCCTGTCTCCCCTTTCCTTGCCAACACTGGTGCTACTGTTCTTTTTGCTCTATGTTAACCTGATATGTAAAAACTGATGTTGTATTTTATTTCCTCAAGTGAAGATAAACTTTTTACATGGTTATTGATTATTTGCATTTTTTGCTAGTGAACTACCTAAGAGTGGAGCTGCATCAGATGCACGTCTATTCAACTATATACACTTAGCAGCATATTCATTTATTTGTTATTAAAATTACTATTAAATTATACTTTGCATACATCCTCTATCTCATATATAGCCCATTACATTTTTAGTCATTTATGCTGTTTCTTGCCTTACAGAAGGCTCAATTTTTTGATAGTTGCAATTGTGCTTTCTGCCCTTGAAATCATCATAGAAAGGTTCCTTTAACTTAAATTTACACAACTATGTAACTAAAACAACCAAATATTGTTTTATTTCTTACACTGAGAATTTTAATTCTTTAGGAATCAGATGACATAATCTATTCTGTTCTCTCCCATCTGAGATGCCATCTTTATTTTAAAACAAATTCTTACATAAACTTCTGGTATGGTTATATACTTTCTCTTCTGTTCCACTGACAGGCAAGTTCACTTCTGTGCCAGCTCAAAGCTGACAATTACTATAGCTTTATGTTGTTGTTGTTTAGTCACTAAGTCTTGTCAGACCTTTTTGAGACTCCATGAACTGTAGCCCACCAGGCTCCTCTGTCCATGGGATTTCCCAGGCAAGAATACTGAAGTGGGTTGCCATTTCCTTCTCCAGGGGATATTCCAGACCCAGGGGTTGAATCTGCATCTTCCCTTGTGGCTCAGCTGGTAAAGCATCCACCTGCAATGTGGGAGACCCGGGTTCGATCCCTGGGTTGGGAAGTTCCCCTGGAGAAGTGAATGGCAACCCACTCCAGTATTCTTGCCTGGAGAATCCCATGGACAGAGATTGGTGGGCTTCACAGTCTATGGGGTCGCAAAGAGTAGAACACGACAGAGAGAATAACACTTATGACCTACTTTTGCTACTCTTTAAAAAAAACAATCATAGTTTATGTTAGTGCATTTATTCTTCAAAATAAAAGAGTAATTTTTTTCAGGCTTCTCAAAAACTTCTAAGATTTCAATCTATAGGTTGGGAAAAGTTATCTTTACAATATATCTCTCCATTTGATCAAGCTTTCTTTTATGTCCCTCAATTTCATCTCATTTTTTTTTCAAATAGTAATAAAACATATTTTTTGAAGTTATAATTTAGTACTATATATTTTTTGTTGTGATTCAGTGTTTTTCTCATTTTCTCTTATTGCTGATAAGTAATAGGCTGTTGATGTGTTTGCATACTGATTTTGAGACAAATGAACTCACATTGTTTTGAATAGTTTTTCATCTGATTATTTTCATTTGATTTTTTTTGCTTAGGTAAGCAATTATATCATTTGCAAATTATTTAAAATTTTCTCATCCTTTCTGGGTATTTACAGTTTCAATTTCTTTTTTCCTCCTGCTGCACTGACTAGACTATCCAGATCAACTCTGAGAAAAGCTCAGAGTTGTTTCTTATTTATAATGAGACTATTTCTTGTATTCAGACTATCCCTTGGAGTTCCTTATCTGATAAGACACTAGATGTTATTTTCTGATACATATTCCTTCTCATGTTAAAATATCCTTTTATCCCTTAATTATTAAAGGCTTAAAAATCAGGAATGAATGCTGACCTTTACTTCCTTTTTAACAATTCACATAATTATCATATGGATTTTTCTCTTGATCTGGTGGTCTCTCAGTCATGTTCCACTCTTTGTGACCCCATGGACTGTAGCCCGCCAGTTTCCTCCATCCATGGGATTCTCAAGGCAAGAGTACTGGAGTGGGTTGCCATTCCCTTCTCCAGGGGGGTCTTCCCGACCCAGGGATAGAAACTGGGTGTCCTGCATTGCAGGCAGACTCTTTAGCAGGCTGAGCCACCAGCGAAGACCATCTCTTGATCTACTGACATAAACTGTACTGATGAATTTTCTGATATTTTTTAATATTCCTGGAAGAAATTCTACTAGATTCTACTGTATTTTGAAAATACATTTCAAAATCTGCCTTATTAATATTCTACTCAGGATGTCTGAGTCTATATCCGTAAGAGATTGTATACATTTTTTTTCATGTCTTTTGTCTGGTTTGATACCAGGTTCTGTAAAATCACGATGTTCATCCTTTTCTATGTTTTGGAATTATTTAAATGGTAGAGGAATTTTCACAAGAAACTGAGTAAATGTTACCATAAAACAGCCTAGGTCTACCATTCTTTTGGGAAAGAGAGGGACTTAGTTTATTTTGTCTTTTGTGGACACACCACATGGCATGTGGGATCTTAGTTCCCTGACCAGGGATTGAAACCATGCTCTCAGAAATGGAAATGTGGAATCTTAACCACTGGACCACCAGGGGAAACCCCAGAAAGGGGCTTAGTATTTAGACAGCTTTTTCATTTTTTTCAAGATTATTGATATATTCAGACTTGCTGCCTTTTGAATCACTTTTTGTAATATATATTTATATTTTTCTTTTTCATTAAAAATTGAGATATAATCCACATATTATATAACCATCAAATTCCAGAACATTATCATCACCCCAAAAAGAAACCCCAAACACACTAGCAGTCACTCCTTATTCTTTCTTCCAGTCCCCAGCAACCACTAATCTACTTTCTGTCTCTATGTATTTGCCTATTTGAAACATTTCATACAAATGAAATCACATAACATGTGATTTTTAGTGTCTGACTTAGTATAATGTTTCACTTAGGATAAAGTTTACAGGGTTCATCCATATTGCAACATAAATCATTATCTCGTTCATTTTTATGGCTGAGTAATATTCCACAGTATGGATATATCACATTTTGTTTATCCATTCATCAGTTGATGGGCATTTGGATTGTTTCCACTTTTCGGCTATTATGCATAATGGAGCTATAAATATCTGTGTACAATTTTTTGAGTAGACATATGTTTTCAATTCTCTGGGTCATATACCTAGAAGTGAAGTTGCTGGCTTATACAGTAACTCTATGTTTATTCTTTTAAGGAATTGCTAGACTGTTTTCCAACATAGCTGTAGCATTTTACATTCTTATTAGAAATGCATAAGGGTTTAATTTCTCCATATCCTCATCAATATATGGTCTGTCTATTATAGTCATCATCATGGGTGTGAAGTATATATAATTTTTTTAAAGAAAATGATTTAATTCATGAAATTTTTCAAAACTATTAACAAAACTTCTTGTTTATAATCATTAGCTCCTCTTTATCTATAGCTATTTCTTCCTTCTCATTCCTAACTTTATACATTTGTAGCCATCACTTCTTTTTTACTCATCAAGTATTTTTTTCTTTCTATAATGGGTTTTTTTTTCATTTATTTTTATTAGTTGGAGGCTAATTACCTTACCATATTGTAGTGGTTTTTGCCATACATTGACATGAATCAGCCATGGATTTACATGTGTTCCCCATCCCGATCCCCACTCCAGCCTCCCTCTCCACCCGAATCCTCTGGGTCTTCCCAGTGCACCAGCCCTGAGCACTTGTCTCATGCATCCAACCTGGACTGGTGATCTGTTTCACCCTTGATAGTATACATGTTTCGATGCTGTTCTCTCAGAACATCCCACCCTCGCCTTCTCCCACAGAGTCCCAAAATCTGTTCTGTACATCTGTGTCTCTTTTTCTGTTTTGCATATTGGGTTATCATTACCATCTTTCTAAATTCCATATATATGCGTTAGTATACTGTATTGGTCTTTATCTTTCTGGCTTACTTCACTCTGTATAATGGGCTCCAGTTTCATCCATCTCATTAGAACTGATTCAAATGAATTCTTTTTAATGGCTGAGTAATATTCCATGGTGTATATGTACCACAGCTTCCTTATCCATTTGTCTGCTGATGGGCATCTAGGTTGCTTCCATGTCCTGGCTATTATAAACAGTGCTGCAATGAACATTGGGGTGTACATGTCTCTTTCAGATCTGGTTTCCTCAGTGTGTATGCCCAGAAGTGGGATTGCTGGGTCATATGGCAGTTCTAATTCCAGTTTTTTAAGGAATCTCCACACTGTTCTCCATACTGGCTGTACTAGTTTGCATTCCCACCAACAGTGTAAGAGGGTTCCCTTTTCTCCACACCCTCTCCAGCATTTATTGCTTGTAGACTTTTGGATAGCAGCCATCCTGACTGGCATGTAATGGTACCTCATTGTGGTTTCGATTTGCTCATCTTCGACAAAGGAGGCAAGCATATACAATGGAAAAAAGACAACCTCTTTAACAAGTGGTGCTGGGAAAACTGGTCAACCACTTGTAAAAGAATGAAACTAGAACACCTTCTAACACCATACACAAAAATAAACTCAAAATGGATTAAAGATCTAAATGTAAGACCAGAAACTATAAAACTCCTAGAGGAGAACATAGGAAAAACACTCTCCGACATAAATCACAGCAGGATCCTCTATGACCTACCTCCCAGAATATTGGAAATAAAAGCAAAAATACACAAATGGGACCTAATTAAACTTAAAAGCTTTTGCACAACAAAGGAAACTATAAGCAAGGTGAAAATAAAGCCCTCAGAATGGGAGAAAATAATAGCAAACGAAGCAACAGACAAAGGATTAATCTCAAAAATATACAAGCAGCTCCTGCAGCTCAATTCCAGAAAAATAAATGACCCAATCAAAAAATGGGTATTTCTCCTTTCTAATACTAGTGGAGATTTTAATTTCCAAAGACTAGTTTTTAAATAAACTTATTGCAATGATTCTTGTAATTATTAATCTCTCTCCTACTAGTTCTCATTCTCTTTCCTTGTGGAATCTACTTGTTTTCATTTATTCTAGCTTAATAATTAGTTAGTGGTTTAAATATTTCTCTAAGTATATCTTTGACTGCATCTCCTATGGTTTCATTTGTAGTGTTTTCACTGTCATTGATTTTTATATTGTCTTACAATTTCAATTTTGATTTCATCTTTGATGAAAGAATTGTTTGAGGGAAAGATTTTTTGTTAATATAGTATATAACTAACTTCTAGATATTTGCTCTCAATTTTTTATTGTTAATTTCTCATTTTATTGTATTGTGGTCAAAGGATGTGGTCGAATTAACTTCTGAGGTTTGCAGTTAATTGAGTTACTCCTTGAGGACTAACATATATTCAATCATTATATTTGTTTAATGGATATTTAGAAAAAGAAGATATACTATTTTTAGCAGGAAATGAAATTTTGATAAAATCCTGTTACACTGATTGAATTAACTTTAGCTCTGGTGTTTTGGAGGATAAATATTACTTTAATTTCTCTAGAGTAATCATTACATTTTCAGCATCATTTCTTAGATTACATTTTTTATTTGTTTGAATCAAATAGCTGAGTGATTTGTATCTTTCCTATTTATCACATATGAAACAGAGACTGGACATTTCATACTATTTCCCCTATCCTTCCATTTTTGCTCATATAATCTAAGTGTTAGGTCAGAAACATTTTTGATTTATTATTTCTTAGATATCTGCTCTTCAAAAATTTTTTATATCTAATTTTATACTGTATTTTGTTACAATTACTTAGCTACTTTTATTTTAGCTGCTCTAAGAACTCACTTTAATTTTAAAATGATGACTTCCCCATTCTTAAATTATCAAATTGCCTTTGTCTATCAGTTATTTGAAATATATCAACAAGCAGCTTTTGCTTTTTCTAAGAATATATATTATGAGTACTTTGCAAATTGTCTATATATTTGAAAAGAATCAACAATTTGTTTTGTATAATACTATTGAGTCACAATATTTTTTCCTTAAATTCTAGAGTTCTTTCATTTTTTTTTTTGGAAGAAGGTTTGAGACCAGTTTGACATTGATCCATTTGTGTTTATCATCTATTTTCTTTGGTAAACAGGCAAGACTGTTTTTTCTACCTGCACTTATTTACTCGACATCTTGCTCTTGTGCTTTTAGCTTCCTTTCAATCTTCTTTCATCGTCTCCTCTTCTTTAGCTCATCATTTTCCTTCCCATCCCATAAGTTAACCTTTCACAGAAGCTGTGTTTTCTTTTAATACAGTATTCTGATAATTTCTTCCAGATCTTGAGTTAGAACATCTTCAGATGTATGATTAGCTTCATTCACTTTGAGTAGATTTAGCACTTGGAAAACTTAAATTCACAGCTGGCAGAATAAATTTTTTTCCACCAGTGTCCCACTTCCCACCACGGCCTTGTCCTGAAGAACACATCTATCAGAATACCCTGCTCCACTGTTAACGTTCCCCTAAATTTCTGTTCATTTGCTTCCTGAGAATTTCAATACCTATTTGTTGTAGAAAGGTGGTGGTTGAATTGCAGGGGAAATGATACTCTCAGAGCAGCTACTGAGGGCGAGACAGGGGTTTCTGCTCAGATTTCTGGTTGGCACAATTCCTGGTTCCCTGGGTCAGCAGGCAGATGGTGATGGAGCTGTGAAGCATATTCTTACTCTCACTACACGGATTCTTTTATGCAGTAAAGAGGGGACATGTTATGAGCCTGAGTTCCATATGCCTTATAATTTATAAGGGGTCTATTCTTCCCAGATTCTATCACTTGGTTTCTAATGTTATCAATTTTTACTATGCATTGCGGTTCCCTGGGTATTGAGAGGGAAACTGGAAGAATCATACTGGGCTAGTTAGAGGCATCTGATATGGTCTCTGTTGTCCCAGATTTTCACCTCATTTTATTGTGGAGATGGTCAGGTTTGGCTGCTCATTAGCAAAATTTAACTCTTTTCTGGTAGTCTTAGCTAAGTATAATCATATCTTCTGTGTTCATCTGGAGCTTCTGGGGAAGGCTTTAGTAAGCTTATGTCTTTCAGTTCCAAACTCATTTGTCCTCTGATTTGAGATAAGAATCTGCCTGCAATGCAGGAGATCTGGGTTCAAACCCTGGATTGGGAACATCCCCTGGAGAAGGGAATGGCTACCCATTCCAGTATTCTTACCTAGAGAATTCCATGGACAGAGGAGCCTGGTGGGCTACACAGTCCATGGAGCTCACAAAGATGCAGACATGACTCAACGACTAACACTTGGGCTCCAGGGCTGGGACATCACAAACTGATTTTCCTCCACTCGCAGGATCCCTCTTAGGCACTGCCATTAGGCCGCGCTGGAGGGGAGACTGGAAAGGCAGGAGAAGCGAGTGGCACTTGCTCCTTCCTCTTTGCCGCCTGTCCCACTCACACTGCCCTTCAAGGGCACTTGTCTGTCAGAACTGGTTTGGCCACCCTCCCTCACAGGTCTGAGCCGAGCTTCTGAGCTACTGGCGCTTGTTGGGTGATGCCTTATCTCAGAGGCCTGAGCCCCTCCTCTGACTTGCCAGGATCTGCTGACCCTAGCCTCTCCCTTTTGTCCATGCCCCCGGCCCCCAGTCCAGCTCAAGCAATGGTGTTAACTCAGTGCTTTTTATCATGCTTTGCTATTTCAGGTTACTAACACTCATTTAAGCAATTCCCTATATTGAATTCTCTCTGCTAAAATAACTAGCATGATTCTTGTTTTCTTCAGTGACCTTGACTAAGAGCAGGGAGCTTTCACAAAATGTTTGTGAACACACACATTGCAGGAAGTAAGGACAGGAGGTGCGGGAGTATGCTTGCTGCTGATGAACCGTGTGCCCCAAAAGAGATTGATGAGAACAGCACTGCCAGATCACTGAGAGTAGGGCAGGTTGTGACAGGCAGAGAGTGTATACAAGGAAGTGGGAAAGGGAGAGAAAGAATGGTGGCAGAATCAAAGGCAGACTTCTAAAATTTAGAAATCCTGCCTGGAGCAAAACCCTTCTTGTAGTGAGGTAACACTGGGGTGGTGAACTTTCTGAAAGAAAGTCACACCAGGTTATAATTCTTATGAAGAGCAGGATCTCTTGGAGGATGGGCAAAAGTATGATAAAACTAACTGGCTAAGTGGTCACTAAAAATGAGATTAACTCGGCCATGAGCCACTTATTAACATGATAAAACTCTGGTGGCACAGACAAGGCACGCCAACCTGGTGGCTGAGAGTCCCTCATCTCCGTCTCTGTTCATGGGGATCACTTTAGTCCGATCTGAAATGAATTTCAGTTATGTCTAGTTGGTTTTTTTTTTTTTTTCTCTCAAACACTTGATTCAGTCACCAAACTCATCACTGGGATTATACCAAAGAAGATATAACACTCAGTTTCCCTATTGAGAATACGTTTTGTGCTGAACGCCAGATCTATGCAAAAATTTGGCTCAGCTATTTTATCATTTTTCGATTGATTCTGTGCTTTAGGAATGCGCATTTCTCTCACTGGAAAAACACCATTTTAGATTCTTAAAGATGTCAAATACTTATGATCATCCAAATGAGTCACATTAGATTCTTTTTTTGGAGGGTCTAGAGAACTACCTTTTGGGGAACCTCAAAGCAACATAAGTTTTTTAGTTTGTTTATCAACTCCCCAATTGTATTGCAAATATGAGTTCAGTGACAATAATTGTTATCTGATATTTCTTTCATTTGGTTTGGGAAACCTTTCAGAAACAGCAAAAAAAATATATTGTCATTTTTAACAAGTATCCTTTCTAGATAACTGCTATGACTCTACTTGTTATAATAGATTACAGTTGGAGGAAAATAGCTTGTCTTGGCCCAGGACTGAGCACCCCAAGGCATGCTGCATAAGTCATTACATAATGGATTTTCAGAGAGACAGAAAAGATTTATTAAAGTAGAAATTTACAATAAATAACCATTCATTATGGAAATATCTTAAACAATAACCACCAACCATTTACCCTAATGAAGACAACTCTTTTCTGTCTCTTCAATGAGATGTTCAAGATTTGGCAAGTTCCCAAAACGACAATTTTGTATTCATGCAAGAATTTCCAAGGCATTTGAAGAAGGTTAATTCATTATTTTCCATAATATGATAATAAATTATGTATTTCTGGATAATCCTAAGCTTTCTTCATGGAAGAAGACATTAGAGTAAAACAAGGGAAACCTGTTTCAAGAACGTAAAAAAGGTCAGTGGGAAAAATAATGGGGCCCCACTTCGTGGATTTATAGATCTATCAGTTAATGCAAAGATCTAGCTTCTGTAAAGACATTTTTAATTCTCTCACTGTTAAACTTCAAAACACCACCATTAAAGCCATATTTCTTCTTTATCTCTAATGCCTGATATTTCCTCTGTTTACTCCCTCATTAGCCATCAGACAATATGCTTAAACACTTACAAGAGAAACTGGCAGTGAAAGTTACTCAGTCATGTCTGACTGTTTGCAACATCATGGACTGTAGCACGCGAGGCTCCTCCTCCGTCTATGGAATCCTCCTGGCAGAGAATTCTGGAGTGGGTATTCATTCCCTTCTCCTGGGGATCTTCCTGACCCAAGGATCAAACCTGGGTCTCCTGCACTGCAGGTATATTCTTTACCGTCTGAACCACCAGGAAAAAAAATCATGCTATTTGAGAGTTGAACAGATTGGCTTTAAACTAACAAAAGAGGTTAAGTGAGGGGTAGAGACAACCAGGGAGAACCAGGGACAAACTCATAGTTTTCTGACTAATTTTCAATCCAATATGATTTCTGCTGGCCTTCCCTGATGGCTCATAAAGAATCTGCCTGCCAGTGCAGGAGACATGGGTTTGATCCCTGGTCCAAGATTTCCCAGAGAAGGAAATGGTAATTACTCCATATTCTTGCCTGGAAAATCCCATGGAGAGAGGAGCCTGGAGGGCTACAGTCCACGGGGTCGCAAAGACTTGGACACAACTTAGCAACTGAACAACAAATTATTTCTGCCAGCACTGCCTCTAGTTACCTATTTTTTATTGTACAGATGAATCAACTCTACCATCTATATGCTCATTACAGTATCCATCTTTAAAATTTTCATTATTTTCATTATTTTAATAGAGTTAGGCTTGGCCTACGTTCAGGTTGGGAGGGAAGTCATGTTTGCTCCCAGGACTCTTCTTTCAGTTTCATCTCCCTTAGATGCTCACATGGTCTCCTAACTCCACAGAGTCAGCCCTGATGGCAACTTTCTAGGACTCAGACATAGCCTCTGCCCAAGATTTATTTACATTTTTCCAAGCCATCAAAACTCTTCTTGGTGGTGGTGGTTTGGTTGCTAGGTCATGTCTGACTCTTTGCAACCCCATGGACTGTAGCTCTCCAGGCTCCTCGGTCCATGGAATTTCCCAGGCAAGAATACTGGAGTGGGTTGCTGTTCCCTTCTCTGGAATCTTCCTGATCCAGGGATCAAACCAGCATCTCCCACACTGAAGGCAGATTCTTCACCACTGAGCCACCAGGCAGTCACTAGAACTCTTCTCAGAGAACATCTAAGAGAAAATGATTGTCATCATTGGTTTAACCATATAAATTTAACCACAGTGAGAACTCTACTGGTGTGACTGTCACTTCTATGTCACTACTGGACTACTCATATTTGGAGTAGTCCAGTAGTAGTCCATGCTGGTCACTGCGCTAAGTACTTTATAAACTACATTTCCTATAAGAGAAGAGATTAATTTCTGGTTTATCAGCAGCTATGTGATGTTGCCAGATGTTTCTTGAATATTATACTGTTGTTGTTTGTGTAGTGAAAAGTACAGTCTAGTGCCAGGCCTTGCTTACTCACTGGTGTACCCCATGAGGCTGTAGGTACTTGAAGGAAGGGAACTGTATCTTCATCTTTAAGCAGAGTTCTTACTTTTTAACACACTCCAAAAGGAATACAGTTAGAGTTGAAATTTAAATCTATTGGTTAAGTGAATCAATGCACTTGTGGTTTGTAAAATCTGAAGGGAAAAATTAATTTTGTCCAATAACAGATCAGTCATTGTATGGTAGAAACCAATAAAGCATTGTAAAGCGATTTCCCACCAATTAAAAGATTTTAAAGTAAAAGAAAAAAAAACCCAGATTGGCCAACAGAGCTAATGTAGAAATTATAAATTTGTTGACATTAAAATCAATGGCAATTTTTAGAGCCTGAACTGTAAATATAATCTGTTGTACCTAAATCATTTTCAAAGTATCTCATTTTTTATAAACCTGGACATTTGTTATTTGAAATCATTATTCTGGTGTGAATTTTTACTTATCAAATGAACCAGTCAAAGAAAAAAAGAGAAAAGAAGGCACAAGGCGCATACAGCGTAACTGTCGAGTTTATTGGTGGTTTTTTTTTTTTCAAACATCTTTGAGCTACAATTCACATACCTACAAGGCACTCATTTAAAACATATAATTTGATATTTTTTTAAGAATAGTGTAGACTTTTAAAAGAAGAAAGACTTAATGTTTTTGTACAATACTTTAAAGTATGAGTGCCAGAGAAAGAGGTATGCTTTTCAGAAGGGAAAAAAAAAAATCCTGATATTCAGAGCTATTAGATAAAATTTTCTTGAGGAAGGATTTGAAGCCCTGAAAATCTAGGAAATGTAAATCCAACATGTGCTAAACACAAGACTGTAACGATTTTTCTTGGAATGAATAAATGTGAGTTCTTTGCCTCTTTAATTTCCATGAATCAAGGGCATGTATAACTATTTTTCAGCCTTACCTCATGAAAGCTTTGAGCTTTCCCTTCATGTTAAAATATATTATTTAACATTTGAGTCTGTCAACACTACATTAGGCACTTTAAAAGAACAGAATTAGCCATGCTTCCTACTCAGGGGACTTGTCTACTAAGTATCAGACTAAAGCAAAATGCTATAGTATTCCCTCACATCAAG
The DNA here is from genome assembly GCF_023699985.2 of Odocoileus virginianus. Classification (NCBI taxonomy): domain Eukaryota; kingdom Metazoa; phylum Chordata; class Mammalia; order Artiodactyla; family Cervidae; genus Odocoileus; species Odocoileus virginianus. The sequence goes on from NC_069679.1 coordinate 22,513,340, forward strand.
CAGTCCACAGAGTGATATTTTCCCTTATTTCTTCCATAAAATCAATGAGATTTTTCTTTTTTTATACAAACTCAAAGGAACACCCTTTGATTTAACTATACCTTTAGAAGTTCTGTTTGGGCACATTCCACAGCCTATCCTTTTATCATGGGACGGCATCTGTGATTAGACCTAAAATTGGACCTATGAGATGTGTTTTCTGTCACAAAGCAAAAGGAGACTCCATTTTTACAAACTCTGCCATCTCCCACATTATAAAAGGTGGGACATTTAAACAAACAAGAGAGCATATTTATCTCATGCACCTTCATAGTGTGCACTAAATAAAAGAGGCTGATGGTACTGTGTAGTGAGAAAGCCTGAACAAAATAAATATAAGGTGTTTAAATAAATAATAAAAGGTGCTTCAGTCTGGGCATGCTTTTTCAGTGTAATAACTAGAAGCAAAAATTCTAATTACGCAGTAGTGTAGGACACTTTGTGGGTGTTAGATGTATAAAACCAGTACAAAGCACAAAATCTTAGTGTTATCAAGCTATAAAAAAAAAATATTATTGACGAACCTATTTGCAAGGCAGGAATGAAGATGCAGACATAGAGATCAGACTTTGGACACACTGGGGGAAGGAGAGGGTGGGAGGATTTGAGGGAGTAGCACTGAGACACATCATTACCATATGTAAAACAGACAGCTAATGGGAAGCTGCTATATAACACAGGGAGCTCAACGGTGTTCTGTCACAACCTAGAGGGGTGGGAGGAAGGTTCCAGAGGGACGGGAAATAAGTATGCTTATGACTGATTCACATTGTTGTATGGCACAAGCCAACACAAAATTGTAAAGCAGTTATCCTCCAATTAAAAATGAAGTGTAAAAAAAAGTATATATTAAAGTGTCCATTTTCAATATAATGACTTGTTTAGTCATTTGGATTACTGCTTTACTTCATTTATAGTTTGACTAGTCTCCTTAAACTTTTGGGTCTGCTAGATTAACTCTGCTTGTATAAATATATTGTAGTCAACCAGATTAATTAGTCAACTTAGCTCAGTATTTCTTCCTCTATATTTAGAACCTGAAAAGTTCATAATGTTCAAATTAATAATTCAGCATTGGTTCCTAGTCTGAAGTCTTTTTAAAAACTAAATTTAATAGTGGCAAGAGTTACAAATTCAGAAATATTATAATGAAGTAAGCAGATGTACATTTTGAAACAGTGCCTCAATAGATATTAAAATGTCCTGAATAAATTCTTACTACAGTTGGATGTGGTGATAGAAATTCTGGAAAGAAATAATGAAAGAAGACAATGGTAAAAACACAGCATTTTCTAAAAGACAGCAAACCAAGTTAATTTTTTAAAAAATATTCGCAATATTTTATGTGTTTCTCACTCAAGAACTCATCTTGCTGACATTAGCCATAAATGGCATTATCGGTATGCTGGTGCACAGATGCATTTGGGCAAGTCTGGCCCAGATGTTTCCCTCAGAGCTCCCAGTGAATCCACGGTGGGATCTCATGGACAAAAAGGTCTCGTCTTAACATATCAGGCCTTGAAACTGAGTCTCTGGATTCTTTCTACCAGAATGTAGTGCTTTCTCAGAACAAATACTCGTGAAATTAGATAATTTCATTTTGCAAACAATCTGGAAAAGATTTGGAGAATGACAACGAGGGGGAGAGAAGGGGGATGGTGAGAGGTTTTCTAGCACAGATTTTGAGTTTGGCTTTGAGATATTTAGAATTTAAATAATCAAAAGGTAATCATATTACCTAACTTTGGATAGAATATGTAAACTAATTCCAAATTTCTAGTACCTACCCTTCCTGCTAAAACTATGAGTCTCCCTAACGGACAGAATGTATAATGCAAAGTTAAATAACATGACTCCACCACTAATTCTTATAAATTATCTGTAGCTGAAGATTGTCATATAATCACCTTATGTTCATGAACGAGTGGCAAAATGTCACTGATAAAGCTGTAAGTGTAGCTATGGAAAGATGGACATACCAATTAAATTTTTTAAAATTAGCGTTAGCTAAATTGTTGTTCAGATTTTCTTCCAAATAATATGAGGAGAAACTCATGAAAGTATGCAACTCTGGAAGCTTTTCCTACTTTATAATTATTCAAATAAAGCAAAAAGAAACTCCTCAAGTTCTAGTGTTTAAATAATTCATATACTTTCATTTAAAAAAAGTGTCAACCCACTTGTCCAAGGTTTCCTGGGGCATCAAAATATAAGGATAAACAGCAATGTGACTCCTTATAATTCTTTGTAATCTGACTACTAGATGGAACTCTCAATATATTTCCTCAAGGTGAAAAATAGGTGAAATAGAAAGTGGTTATAAAAAAAAAAGAGTAAGTAAGCAGAAGTGATGCAAGTTTTGCAATCTGATGGTTTAAAAAGTATTTTAAAGACCATGTAAATCTTCGATACTGGTTTCTTCATTTGAAAATAAAAAACATCACCTCCTAGATATTTAAAAGAAAGTTATTTGTATGTTTTAAATATTGAAAGGTAATAACTGCATATATATGCTACGCTGTGAAGTAACTAGGAGTTAAGCATTTTTAGCAATTTGAAAAATCAAAGTCAAATAATCAAATGTAACTGAATCTACAAATGTCTTCAGGTAAACTCAGAAGACTAGATCAACAGTTTTTCTGCCCAAAGGATATTCTCTACTGGAATGCTTTAAAGTATGGTACTATCAGAGAGAATGTGTATAAATATCTAGGTGTGTAGGTGCGGACATTTTTATGAGCAGAATTCTAGAATGATCACCTTGTCACCAGGATCAAATGGAAGCTTGCTTACCAGCTACTTCTATAGGAATGAAATTGAGATGATTTTTAGGGCCCCAATGAAGCCAAAGTAATTTTAGACTGAACACTTTGTTTTACCAAAGGGGGAAAAAAATGCATGCACTTCTCTATTCATGATGTGTGTGTGGGTGGTATAGTTTTGAGAACTTAAGGAGAGTGGTGCTTGCTATAACCTAGGCAGTGAGGGAAAGCATTTAAAAATACTGTCAACGATTCTGGCAGGAAAGACTGTATAAATATACTATAGACTCAAACATAAGTGAGCTGGTTAAAAAAAGAAAAGAAACTGCAAATGAAAACTTCAAAACTTCTACCCCCACGATGAAATAAATCATATAAAGGAGGACGTTATCAAGGGTTTTCATACTCACCATCAACCTAATCTCAAAAGCTCAGTTCTTAGAGAATTTTCTTTTCAAATCTGAGGATTCAGTATTCAGCCAATATAATTGGTAGGATAGTCTTAGCATATTTTGTGAAATCATATATAAGGCTACCAAATGTCTTGGGAACTTTTTCCTCTAATCACTCCTGAATCCATCCAAATTGGTTTTAAATTATTCCATTCGTAATGGTAAATTTTTATTACAAACATGTTTTTTTTTTACTCCAATTTAAACACAGATATATCAGTTTGAAGTTGAAATAATTAGATCTTACATGATTTTTCATGTAGCACATTATTGTATTATATCAAAAATCCTATCCCATCATGGAAAAGATGTGGAAGGTTTCTATAAATTCCAAGTTAATTTATTTCATTAAATGGCTTATACCATACATGTAGGCATGCAAATATTTTCCAACACAAACACGCAAATATACAAAATCATGACTAATACCCCACAGAATCCTTTTTAAAGTGTTTCTTTTCTTTTTAAAATCTTTACATGAATAATACCCAGCATCATGGACCTTGAACACTGATGATTCTGGCTAACGCTTTTATCCTTTGCTTGAAATTACAGGATCAGTCTAGCCAGAATTTATGAGAACCAGACCCTAGACCTCACATAGCTCACATATTAGACCATTAGGCATCTAACTACCTCTGAACAATTTCAATGCATTATCTTGCCTTTTCCCTGGGGCACAAACTTCACTCGTCCATACTTTTAATATATTTTGTCTGCATGAAGCAGATCGAGTTATTACATGCCAGCAGATCACGACTTACAGAAATTTCATTGCTTCACAACGATGTGGTGAACGTCCCTGTTCTCCACCCTGATGTGGAGCCGTAGGGGAATGGTCACTGCAGCAAATGTCTGTAAATTATCTAGTGGTTTGCGTAAAGCCTATTTGATATTTTTACTTAAACACTTTAAACATATCCATACATTCCCACTCATAGACACTTAACCAAAGAAGCCCACATCCACGCATATTTTTAAAAAATTATATGCCACTTCAAATGGTCTACTAAAGTGCTTTTAGATAAAAGAAAACCACCTAACATTTACTTTCCCCAGTAGGGTTTTTATATTCCTGATTAACCATCTCTTGCTTATATTTGTGTTTTGAGCTATAGATTTCTAAATCTTCCAAGCCAAGAGTTTATTTGCTCGTCAGAAAAGAAATTTAGTAATCCAGAATTAAAACTTAATTGATCTTTGAACTCTCTTAAACCTTTTACCTGGATTGTAAAACCATTATGTTCTTTTCTTTCATTAGTTTTTTTTCCCCCCCAGCAAGGCTGAACAGGAAGCAAGGGTGATCTTATCCCATCCTTAGAGACTGTGCATCAGCTAGCTCGGTTTACAGCTATTAAAAAAAAAAAAAAAACTGGCAGCAAATAGTACTTAGAAGTGTTGTTATTTTATCATTTTATCATGTGGGGACTATCATTACTTTAGTAGTGTGAACAAACAATGGGCATATTTCTCCTTAGACATGATGCCTTTGTGTTTGTTATTTTTCATTATCCATCCTGAAGTTAGATTTCTGGGCTAGTTAACCACTTCCTCTAGTCTGTTTTATATATATATATATATGTATTTATATTTATATATTTATATATATATATATTTAAAATCCTGGTTAACAATTATGCTGCTTGACTTGTCCTAATAAAATACTTGGGAAAGGAAGACCAAGCTGCTGTTATCTAAAACAATTTTCTCATTTAGTTCCAAACTAAAACAAACAGCAAGGAAAGGTCATTAGTCTCACAGACTAAAATTGTTTTGATGAAGGCCAGCTTTCCATTCTGTTGACAAGCGTCTCAATTCTTTTCAACAGCTCTGGGTGTCCACACTGGAAGAATGCAGAGCAGTCATCGGCCTCGGGGAACCAATGGCTCTTGGTGACAATTCGCAGAACTACTACTGATCAAACTATCGCCCCCCCCTTCTGTTTTTATCCGAGGTTAGGATAATTAATAATATACATGAGCTCTCTGAGAGATACTGAAGGACAGGGAAGCCCGGTGAATTGTAGTCCACAGGGTCATAGAGACTTGGACACAACTAAGCGACTGAACAACAAGAATGAGCTCTTGGAGTTAGGTTTGAACGTAAACGCTTCTTGAGGTCTGTGGTTAAAACCATTTAGCAACAGTGAGTTCTCAAGCAGAATTATGTGTTTCTTCAGGGTGAAGTCAGGAATCTGCAAAACTTTACCAAGACTTTCTCCCAGAAGGCGGACACTGTGTTTCGTTCTTAGAAGCATGTCAGGGAATGTGCCACAAAGTGGAAGCTCTAGGTAAGAGGCACAGAGCAGATGTAAAGAGGGTGAAAACTCTGCTCATGACCCAACTTTCACAGCGGCTTGGGCGCTGAGAGCTGACGGGGTTTGTGATTAATGGCCAAGACCTCGCAGCTGCATGATTTCATCCCATTGTCTTCCTTGCTAAAAATAAGAATCACCATTCCTCCACCCAGAAATGGGAGTATCTGTATTTGTCACATATTTGCATTCAGGCCTCCTTTTATTATTCACTCTCAGAGACTTTTACTGAAGTGCTCTAACCTTTCTGAAACTGGACAGCCAGACATCTGAATCACTGAAAGAGAAGTCCTCCAGGCTCGGGAAGCGTAAATTCAAACAGCCTCTAGAAAGTCTGGGAGAAGAAGGGCTGTATAGAGACAGCCTAGGGATTTAGAAGTTGGGGAATTTAGGTTCTATTTTGAGCTATGCCTTGAGCATGTTGCTCTCTTTACAAAACATGCCAGATGTGAGAGGAAAGACTGCTTACTTGGTAGAGTGCTTGAAGAATTCTTCCTCGGTGAAGCTAATTAAAGCTAAGAATAAAATTCAGCTATTGGTTCTTTGAAAACACTGTAAAACAACACATGGGGCTAAAAGCTCTTTATCCTTTTAAGGTTAATTTTTATTGTTTGCCCGAGCACTGAACTATATTCAACTTTTTTTTTTTTTTTTTTTTTTTTGAGGCAGAAAGAGCAATTTGCTGTGTGTTCACTTTGAGTTAGGAAAGTTACAGGAAACTCAGGTATCACGGGGTTGAAAGAGCCTATGAGTAATATTCAGTCCAGTGCCTCAGCCAATTGTTGATTCCTCTCGAATGCCTGTGCCAAGGAACAAATGTAGCCAGCTTGAGCAGGTAAGGAGAGAGTGGAGCTAACACCTCCACAGGCAGCTCCTTCTACATTCTGATAATCGGTGCTCGGAAAGTGCTGACTGAGGTCAAACTGAAATTCACAGCCCTGCCCCTTTGGTGACCCTCGCCCTGTCCTTGGTCACGTCACAGAGCAAGCCTAGTTACCATCCTCCCCAGGATGAGCCTTACAACACTTGCGGCTGTATTGTCCCCCTAACTGTTCTATTCTCCAATTTCAGCATGTCCTGTGGCTCCCCAGACTTTATTTAGGCTTCTGAGGCAGGTCACCACACTGGCTAATTTCATCACCAAGGGCTCCAGGTTGTCCATGTCCCCCTTAAAGGATGGAGCCTAAAACTGGTACCATTCTCCAAAGCCAGTCTGATCAGTGGAGATTACACTCTATAACTTCTATCATTCTGGATATTTTGCTGTAGTAATACAAGGCTTTTTTTTTTCTTTTTAGCCAAATCATATTTTGCTTACTGTTGGCTTAAAATCTGTCACATAGCTCCTGTCTTATGTTTATGTAAGTGAATTTTTGTGCTCAAGCATTCTTTACATGTATGTTCCTTATAATTCTGTCTTGTTAGAGTTGGCTCATTGTTTCAACAGATCCAAAACTCCTTTGGCAGTAGGAAACAAGCTGAGTAATTCCTACTCTGCAGGAAGCACACTGCTCTGAGGGCCTCCACATTGTACCAACATGATTCATCCATGCATGAAGTAGGGATTCCTCTCCTAATTTTGCTGATAAAACTAAGGCTGAAAGGTTAAGTGAATTCCTGATGGTCACACCCCTAGTATGTGGTGAAACCAAAGTTCAAACCTTAGCGATCTAACTCTTTCCATTTGCTATACTACTTCTTAGAATCTCTGCATTCTGTTCCTGCCTTTGACCTTTTGGCTCTCTCTTCATCCACTACAAACAGACAGAGTCATCAATGTCCTCAGTCAATTCATTATTTTTAAAAACAATTGCACATAACGGGGCTGAAGACAAAAGCCACTGGAGTTGAGGTGCTAGAAATCTATTAGTGCTGACTTTCTTAACGAAGCCAACTGACCAAACTCTTACCGGTCTGTGATCTGTCATCATGTTCACAAGGACCACATTGGTTATTCAGTACATACAGAGGATCAGGTACGTGCCAGGATCTGTGTCGGGTACTGGGCATACAGAGATGAAAGAGATGGGCACCATGACAACTCTGTCAGAGGCAAAGACAGGTCTGGTTTAATTCATTCATAGTAAACCTGTGCTGACTCTGAGTGATCAATGGCTTGGTCTTCTAATGGAGGGAAAATGTCACAGTGACACTTAGTTTACTTGCCTGGGGGAAGAAAGTTAGTATTGAGCCCAGCAAAATGAGCAAAGCAAAAGGCACCCAGAAAAATTTCACCAAGTAAGGATGCTGCTGCTTGAGAACTGCAGGTCCTAGCCTATGGTAAGCCACTTGGTAACTCCTGAGAGTTTTCATTTTTAAGAGAATGGGACCAAGGTTTTCATTCATACAGCCAGTCATATGACAGATATTCCCCCTCCCTCAAAATCAATAGCTTACAAGAAATAGACTTCCCAAAGTCAAATACACGCAGAATTCATTCAGGAAATATTCAGAATAAAGCCATCACGGTGAAATTTGAGAAATGACTGTGGATAATAATTTAACTTCCATTAATTGAACAACTACTATGTACGTAGCATTGTACTGAGCACTTTCAGTCCTCATCGTAACCCTACTGGGAACTGTGTTTTACAAATGAAAAATGGAGGCTTGGAGACATTGTGTCTTGCAGTTGGTACATCAGAGTCATCAGACCCAGGACTGTCTAACTGTAAAAGCAGTGTCCTTCCCATCTCCCACTTGAAAATAAAATGAAACCTTGACTTTTTGTCTTGAAGTGCTGTGTATTCCAGCCAGGAAATACCTTCAATGTCATGAGAAAACAAAAAGGAGGGAGTTTGGTGTGGTACCTAAGGCCATTACCTCATTTTCATGGCCAGTAACTTCTTCATGCCTCAGTATCTCAATTGGTTGAACTTGATTAACAGGACCCACCTAGAGTTCCTACAGCAAGACTTGACAATGATTACACTGGGACACTTGAAGAAACAGAAGTTTAGGGCGACCTCCTCCACTACCTGCTTGATGATATTTCAACTAAATTAAATATAAAATCTTTAGATCCTAATCATGACCAAAGGCTCCTTACTGCAATAATACAAACTCGCCAACCTCTACTTGTACACAGAAACTCATCCACCCTCCAGTCTCCGATGGCTAAGAGCTGTGAAGAAGTTGTGCTTGAGGTTTTGGCACTCAGCCCTAATAGTTCCCCCCACATTCTTGGCACCAAGAACCAGCAAGCTTTCCATGTCTTTCAAGGAACAAACCCCCTCCCTACCCCTTCAAACCTCCTGCTTTGAAGATGATCTCACTACTTGCATTAGAAAATGAAGACCACCTGACACAAGCTTCCTTTTTCTCCTCTTCACATCACTAGTTGTACCTATGCTCGACCAGTCTTAGAGAAAGAACCACTCGTCCACACTGCCAATGCTAACCTCTCCATCTGCACCTTGGATTTCCTTGCTTCTTCCCTACTCAGCTGCTTTTTCCATTAGCTCGCTCCCCTGCTCCTCAAAACTTCCCCATCCCTTGAACTTCCAATCTCCTCACTTCTACCAGATCCTTTTCTTTTGCTTACAAATATGCTTGAGCACACCCTCTCCTTAAAAAAAAAAAATCTGTTTTCAACTCTGCTACTCGTGCCCCAGCTAGCATCCTCTCTATTTTCAGTCTTGAAAGAAGAGCCCAGTTCCGGACCCCCCACTCGGTCCTTCCCTCCTTGCAATCTGGCTTCTGCCCTTGTCACTCCACCGAGACTCAACAGACCCAAAGGTCACCAATGACTTCCTCATGGCCAAATTCAATGGTGTTTGCTCCTTTGTGCCCCTCAACCTCTCCTTAGATCTAACTTTGTTGATTCTGCATTTCTTTTTCATAAATATTTATTTGGCAGCTACCTTATGCCAACCACAGGGAGGCATTGAGGGCTCAGACTTGGGATGATCTTTCAAGATTCTGTATTTTCCCTGCTTCTTCTCTTAGTTCTCCTGTATCTTCCTAAACCTCATTAATTCCTAGCATTCCTAAACATATGCTTCCCTAAGGATCTACCCTGGGTGTTCTCTTCTCTGTATTTCTCAGTCACAATTTCAGCTTCTAAAGCCAATTCTAGATCGCTTCCTATTCCAGCCCTTCAGTTCTGCACTTGCAATGCTTGATGGAAGTCTCCCAAACTTAATGATCATATACTGAATTCTTATTTTCACATTAACCTGCTCTTCCTTTGTTTCTTTTAGTGATTATAGGCATTTTCATTGAGTCAGGCCCCAAGTTTGCTCAGCATCTTGGATTTTTCTCCTCCTTTTCCTTGCTTACCATACCTAACTCTCCAAAATCTGCAGATTCCTCCTCCAGACTATTTCTCCTATGTATCTCCTCATTTCCATTCCCATCGTTCTAATGTAGGAACTCACTAACTTTTTTACTTAGATTAAGGTTTCCCAACATTTAGTCACTCCCCTGACAGTCAGGATTTGGGCAATATGGGCAAATCATAACACTATACTATTTATTTTATTTTCAATTTAACAGACCTACTTCTCTTTCCCTTTTCTTTCCTTTCCTCCATGGCAATAGTCTATGAAAGCAGAGCTTTGCTGTGCAAATTATATTTTTTCTTCCTTCCTTCTTTTTTTTTAAAGATAGATCTAAGCAATGATCATTAGGCGACTACTAAGTGAAAGTGAAAAGCTGGTGGGGGACTTTATTATTATTTTTAATTTAATTTCTCTTCTTTTCTTACCATTTGATCCCCTTTGCCCATTTCTCCTGCTTCCCCAACACCTGCTTCTGGAAATTACCAATCTGTGCTCCAGATCTCTGTTTTCTTGTTTTGTTTCTAGGACTTCCCTGATGGCTCAGACTGTGAAGAATCTGTCTTCAATGCAGGAGGCACAGGTTTGATCCCTGGGTCAGGAAAATCCCGTGGAGAAGGGAATGGCTACTCACTCCAGCATTCGTGCCTCGAGAATTCCATAGGCAGGAGAGCCTGGCAGGCTACTGTTGATGGGATCTCAAAGAGTTGGACAGGACTGAGCAACTAAGACTAACTTAGGTTCTGCATATAAAAGGGATGATAGAGTACTTATTTTCTTCTATCTGACTTGTTTCACTTAGCATAGTGCTCTTGAGATCCATCCACTTTGTAAATGGCAAGATTTCATTATTTTTTGTGGCTGACTAGTATTCCATTTTGCATACATTACAATTACTTTATCCATTCAGCCATTGATGAACATGTGGGTTGCCTCTATATCTTGACTATTTTAAATAATTCCAGCTTGAAAATACAGTGCATGTATATTTTTGAGTTAGTGTTTTCATTTTCTTCAGATAAATATCCAGAAGTAAAACTCTGAATCATATGGTAGTTCCATTTTTAATTTTTTGATGAACCTCCATACTATTTCTTTTAGTGGCTGCACAAATTTACATTCCCACCAATAGTGCACAAGGGTTTTCTTTTTTCCATATCCTTGCTAACACTTGCTATTTCTTGTCTTTTTATAGTGGCCATTCTAACAAGTATGAGATGATATCTCACTGTGGTTTTAATTTGCATTTCTCTGATGTTTAACGATAAGTTATATGCTTCTAATTGGAGAAGGAAAAGGTAACCCAACAACCAGTATTCTTTTTTTTTCATCCAGTATTCCTACCTGGAAAATCCCATGGACAGAGGAACCAGGTGGGCTACAGTCCCTGGGCTCATAAGAGTTGGACACGACTTAGCAACTAAACGCGACAACAACAGTACTTCTAATAGACATTTAAGCTATTTTATTATTAAAGTACCTATTTAAGCTGTCTTATTATTAAAATGGTATAATTTAATAGCATTTAAATTCATCTTGCGTACCACAAATCATACACTCTCCATACTTTGGGCAACTTTTATTTCAATTACAATCTTTTATTTCTGTCTCCAGTTATTTTGGCATTTCAATCCATTTGATTCAATTCCTCCAAACGAATTCTTCAGAATTACAATGATTCCCTGTCAACTTCATTCTCCATCCAGTCAGGTCTAAAACCCTTAATCAGCGTTGTCTCCAGTCTGAAGGGGCTTGCCTTCCCAGCATCATTTCCGGTTGCTGGGGCTGCCTTATCTCCGGCTTTGTGGAACCAACCCCTGCTGACCACTGCTGGCCTCACTCTCCCTGCACTGTGGCTGCTGCTCCGACTCCTCCGTCCCCACCATCACCTGCCTTCAGAGTTCTCCTTCCTTCTCCCCTCACTGCAGCCTCTTGGAAACATCCACTAACTCCCTCAGCTGGAAGTAATCTTTCCTTCCTCCACCCCCCAACACTTTTCTCCTGACACCTCACCCACACGTTTACCCATACCACACTTTCCTTTGGACATGTTCCACTTTCTACTTTTAATTTTTGTTAGATATTCACGTTTTCTCTTCCCTACATGTATTTAAATTCCTTAGGGGCAGTCTCTGCTTCTGATTCATCTTTGCATCCTCCCTATCACTTAGTAAAGTACTTGCTCATAGGAAAAAACAATACCACTAAATATGAGTCACATAACATTTTGGTGTGAGTGAATTTTGATGAAAGTCATTTTTTCATCAAGTAGAATTTTTTCCCACCAATTCATCTGTGTTCTGGTGGCGGTGAGAAGGATTAGCAAAGACTGATTAAAGAGTTTCTTATGCATTGTGGTCCACCTTTGCCTACATAGACTGTCATGTAAACAAGACAAATGAAAGGGATGTAATCAGTATCTAGAGCCACAGAGGAAGAAGGGTGTTTTGGGTGACAACTGGAGTTTTTATTAATTTTTTTTTGTTTTAAATAGACATATTTCTTAGAAAACAGTGATAGGAAGTTTGAATTGGTTTTCTTAATTAAGTGCATTGGTGTTTTTTACAGAGCCTTCCTCCCAGTATCTAAGTAATAAGACAATTGTCCAAAACTGTGTCTCCTAGAGGGCTCATTCACTCCGGAAAGATGTTTTTTTGAATGGCTGACCACAGCTGGAGGAGAGCCCAGAGCTCCGTGGAGTTCACGTGACACCCCCAGAGGGAGCCCAGAGGAAACCAAGCTCAGAGCCGCCCAGGAGCAGCAGTGCCCTTGGTCATCCTGCCCTCTCAGCAGAGACCTTCCTCCCAGCTTCCAGCGAGACCCGCGTGTTCTCGTCTCACCGGGCCAGTGACTCTGTGTGACGTTCCAGAAAACCATTCTCTGAAAGCCAAAAGCTTTGCAACTGAACCCTCACGTCTGCTCAAATATAATACTAGCAATTCTTTCAGGGTGAGAAAACCCCAGACCTTATGCTAAATTTACCTTAGAATTGTTAATAAATTTAGGCTTCACCCATTTTTAATTTTTTTCTTTCAAATTGATGAGAGATTTAAAATAAACGCAGGAGTTCTATCACTGAGAGACCAAAACATCATCACACATTGGATTCCATAAAACTCCCACTGTAACCAATCTGTATTGCCCTCTTAACATCAATAAGCCCTTTTATATACTAAAAAATAGTCCAGACTTTCAGAATCTTCTCCTTTCGAATTCCTTTCTAGAATCTTGTTCCCCATGATAGAATGCAAGTGAGCAATTCTCAAAATGGCCAGTGGATCTCCACAACCAGGGTCTGACTTTAACTGTTAGTCACACCTAGAAATTCCTACTTACCATTCCAAAGCTAAAACTGGAGAAAAATACTTTTTACAAAATATACAAAGTGCTCTTTTCTCTATTCAGGAGAAGTAATTACTTATATCAATACTTTAGGGTAACTAAGGGCTCTCTATTCAAAGAACATGTGAACCAGAACATTCTCAGCTAATAAGTGCTGCCATCTTGAACACTGTGCTTATGATCAGAATTCCAACAATAAACCTCATCTGCAATAGTCAACTACACAACTCTAAGCAGTCTACACAACTACACAGTCTGAGCAGGTTAGGGCTTCACTGCTCTAGGCATGATCAGACAACCCTACAGGAACATTAAAATAATCTGCTCTGATGTCAGGAAACTTTATAGACTCATAGAATAATAGAGCTGGAGATGGCTTCAACTGTTCATCCCCTTGGACACGTTGGCACGTCCCAGGTGGCCCATGTGTGTTGTGTTGAGATACTTGCTCTTTACACATGTCCACACCTCTGCCTCAAGGCCTGTCACTAGCACTCTTGACACCACAGACTGAGAATACATGTGGAGATTCAAGAACAAGACTGAGAGTCAGTCAGAAAAAGCTCAGCCAGGTCCTTACATATCACTAAGATGGCGCCTTGATAGGCTCTGAGCAGCCAACCAAACCTTAGACTGCAGGAATATAGCAGTTCAAGATTATGAGGCAAAGTAAAGCACCACTGAAGCCACTGGTTGATTTTATTCGGTGTTCTCAGAAATTCCAAGTAAAGAATATGTCAAGATCAGGTGAAACACTTTATATCTAAAGCTCATTTTACTTGCCTTTTCAACACAATTACTACCCAAGCACACTGTTAAAGAAGTTGCTGTGAACTAATGTAAGCCATCATCATGATTTCATCCAGTCACTCCTGGGTAAGTGGGCTTTAAGTTCCAAATGAAATATAAAGCTGATTGGAAAAGTCAAAGGACATTTTAAGGAGAAAGGGTGGAATGATAAAGGATGAATGTGAGAAAAGTGAATTGTGGGACTTCAACAGGGACTCAATCACCTTGACTGAAAATACAAATGGAACAAACCAGGACTCCAATGAATGGGATCCTCTAAGAAGCCTGAAGACTTCTAGTGTAATGGTAGCAAAACGGTCCTGCTCCAAGGAATGACCTGTCATAATGCCCTTCGCTGGTGGCTCAGTGGTAAAGGCTCTGCCTGCCAGTGCTGGAGATGCAAGTTCGATCCTGGGGTCAGGAATATCCCTCGGAGAAGGAAATGGCAACACAATCCAGTATTTTGGCCTGGGAAATCCCACGGACAAAGGAGTCTGGTGGACTACAGTCCATGGGGTCTCAAAAGGGTGGACACAACTTAGTGACTAGACACCAACAACAGCAACAGTACCCTCCTGCTGGTACTCCACCGTTCCAGGCACTGTTTACCAGCTGCATTCTGCAAGTTAGCTCCATGGGACCCCTACCTGATGCCACAGAACTTTTGAAAGTGAGTTCCCGATGCTAATCTGATACCTGCAGGAGAGGAATTTCAAAGGTATGACAAGTTATGTCTATGTATATAAATGAATGAATCTATTATACATCTCTTGCAGAAAAGAGAGGTTCTGTAGAGCACTTAGAGATACTTTGGGAGGTAAAGAGCTACATTATTTTTATTGTTAAGAAATTACTTATCATCTCCTTCCCTTGTTTTGATATTTTATATGAATTTTAAAAAATAAACTTGCCTGGTCGTATACATAGTTTATTCTTTACATGTTTATTTTGACCACTTTTGCCTTCATTTAATTTTTCTGGACACTAACTTTTTTAACAGTGATTCAGCAATCACTACTGATTTTCATAACAAACAACTCGATCATGTTATTCAAATTTTCACAAAAACAAAGATACCTATAAATAAACCTAAGATTAAGCCATGGCCTGGCTGTCTCATTTACTCTCATGGACACAAAACATTTGGGCACTCTAATCATATAAGTGAACTCAACTTTGTGCAAATGGATATAATTTCTATTATCAGAGAAACTTGAGATGTCAACTTATCCAACATTTTTAGGGGGGTAACCTTCTATCTTCTGCATCACAGCCTGATCTGTGGTTTATAAACTGTGTTAACTTTCAACTTATGCAAGAAAGAAAGTGAAGTCAGGCAGTCATGTCCGACTCTTTGTGACCCCATGGACTGTAGCCTGCCAGGCTCCTCCGTCCATGGGATTTTCCAGGCAAGAATACTGGAGTGGGTTACCATTTCCTTCTCCAGGGGATCTTCCCAACCCAGGGATGGAACCTTGGTCTCCGGCATTGCAGGCAGGCTCTTTGCTGTCTGAGCTACCAGGGAAGCCCTACTTTCAATTTATGCGTATCTACCTCAAATCACCCCTTCCTTCATTACTCATCTTGTCCCTTTTCTCTGTCACACAGATATTTGATAGGTATACATCTCTCTCAACCTAGTGCCAATGAGATTTTTTTTTCCCTCAAAAATTCTCCCTCTTACAACTGCCACAGCTCAGGAGAGAGACAGCTTTGTTAACTGCTCACCTGAGGAAATCTCAAGTTCACTTCCTCATGGATAAGCCAATGGCCTTGGTTTGCTGAATGCCTGAATAACAGTAAAAACAAACTCTCACTGGCTAAAACTTGTTAAAGCCATTCTGTTGTAGCTCTGTAAAAACATGTACTGCTTCATGCACTCTTTCCAAACCAGACTATATCTTGAACATACTTTTTTTTTTAAGGAATAGGTTGGAGATTGCTAAGTATAAATGAAAAGACTAAATAATATGTGTATCTTAAATTGCCAGCTGAGATTTCAGGACTCTTTGCCACCTTTTACTGAACAAGCCCAGATAAATATATTTAATCTCTCTGGGCATTATTTGCTTGCTTCATATATGAAATTGGAGCAGTAATAGTGTAAGTGTCTGAAGGTAAGAAATGGAACCTTCTCCAGAGAGTCCTTTCAGCTTTAAGAGTGGGTCAATCTGTCTCAGGGCAATTCTATTTCCTTGCCTGTGTAACTCACTTCTTGCCCATGTGAAGAGGTTTGCTGGAGGTTCCTGGCAAATCTGGCTCTTTTGAGACAGCCACAGGAAGCCACTTTCAACCAGGGGTTTGAGTGAGACTACGTAGAATGCTGGCAGCCATGTTACTACTAGGAAGAAACCCAACTAGGGTGGAGCCACTATGTGAATGGAAGAACAAAGAACTTCAGGGTCTCTGAGGAGCCTGACTCCATATCTCTGAGCCCCCGACTCCATTTCCCCAAAGTCTACCACTTAACACAAGTTGGCACTCTCTCATTGTCAGTTAAGCCAGTTCATAAAGTGGTCTTCTGTTATTTGCAGGCAAAAACATTCTAACTCATGCAGCTTCCCAGCACCTTGTTATGAATAGACATACTTGGAAACCACTGATTTAGAAAATTCCCTCTCTTCATTTCAACTCTTCAAAATCTCAATTGATTAAAAAAGTCAAAAATTAATGTCCATAAACCTCTGCTGCGTTAATAAAGATGCTGCTGATATTTGATAAATATCCTTGCTATTTCATTAGTGTGCTCGCACCTAGCATAATGCCATCTCTTGGAAATAGCATTGAAAACTACTTTTCAATGGAAAGTACTACTTGAAAACTACTTTTCATTACATAGCAAGCCTTACTGATTTTACAACCTAATCTTCATTTAAGAAGTACATAGGTGGACTAAGACATCTGCTATCAATAACTATATCTTCTTCTAAATGTTAAACTGAATATAGAGAATTCAACAATAGAAAAGTATTCGTCTATATGCTACCATTATCCTGATTACAGCAAGTCAATTTAAAGAATACTCAAAGTAAGAACATTTCAATATTTTCCCCTAATTATTTCTTGTTTTTATTACTAACTACATAAAGATTATATATAATCTCTAATAATGTAAAAAAATATATATACATACACATTATATAAACTTTAGGACAATTAACTTTGGTTTTACAATTTCTACTGCTTTATACACTAGTAATAAAGTCAACCCACTGTAAATTCAAGAAACTAAATATTTTTAAATGCACTTCTACATATTTCTCACAAAAGTTCTGCATTCTCTCTCGAGTTTCACCAGTGACCTTTGACCCATTTCCATGGGTTTGTAAATGTATGTAGGTTAGTAAAAGCCAGGAAGATAAAACACAAAATGAAGTATGCCATTTGAATTCTTTCACAAAAGAGTCACTTTCCTTTCTGAAAATTTAATCATTTAGGTATGCTTATTTCTATAATAAGTCATCTCCTCAATTTGCCTGTAATATTTTAAGTACATGAAAAGTTGAGTGGGATCATCAGTTAAAAACTTGCACTCACTTTAATACACTGTCAAAAATGATTTTTAAATATTTCAGAAAGTTTTTAGCTGCTAAAAGGCAAAAGTTTGCCATTTGCTAGAAAATTATCAAAACTATTTTAGCTTATTTGGAGCAGGCATTAAAGTTATTGATTTGGAAGAAAAAAAAGAAAGAACTAAAGTATTTTTAAGTGAAGCATCACATAAGTGCAAGAATGCATTATAGGAACAAACATAAGAAAAGACATTTTGTGCTGCACACATTTAGGTATAAAGGAAAATTCTCAGGCTGAAAATAAAGCAGAATGGAGCCTTAAACCAGTAAACATGTCCTCTACCTCTTAAATTATTACTTTTTTCCCCTATTGATTGAATTCCTTAAGATAACTCACGAATGTAGAACACCTGTGGCCATAAAAATTAATTTAAAATGAAACGTCAACTTGAGCATAAACCCAACATAAATTTGGCCTCACCTTCACATTAATAAATTTAGAGTTCAGGTTTGTTTTGTTTTGGGTTGAAAATATTTATTTCATCAACAAACAATTCCAGAGTGCAAACATTTGTCCTGTTAAGCTGAAGCCAATGTTTATTTTAGCACTGCTAGGATACCCAAGTGTTGTGTAAATGGGAAAATACTGGCTGGAGAAACATTTACACAAAAGATTGTGTCTATTAAGACAATAAAAGTGTTTTAAAATATATCCTTTGGGGTGGGTTTATGACAGTGAGAAATTACCCTTCAAATATATAAGAACATGCAGTTTGGGAAGAAAAAGTATTCCAGAAAGTTGCTTCCTAATCATTTTGATGCTTCACAAAGTTATCCTAGAAAAAAACTCAAAGATTTCCTCACTTTCCTTAGTTTTCTGTTGACAAGGGTCTGGAGAAAGAGAATAAAGGTATAAAAATTAATGTTTTGGATATAGAAATATATACAAATGCACACAGTCCTTATATGTGTATACATATGCATAGATATAGTGTGACTATGGGCACTGAAAAATAACTGAATCCATTAAACTAAGCTCCTAACATATGTAGCAGCTTCTCAATAAAAGCAGAATAAATGAATGACCTATTAGAAATGGGGGATAAAGAGATAAACAAACTGCATTTGGTATGTCCTAAACCATGTTTTTCATGGCTTAGAAAATCCTGAAAAGCACTGATTTGAAGAGAATCTACAGTATTCTTGCCTGGAGAATCCCTTGGACAGAAGAGCCTGGGGGGCTATACTCCATAGGGTCTCAAAGAGTTGGACACAACTGAAGCGACTTAGCAGGCATGCACACACAAAACTGTTTAGATCAGTTGTTTAAAACAAACAACCAAAAAAAAAAACTTTCCTAATTGAACAGGGGGATTTATGGTTGATCTGGCTTTATCTCTTACTCTGTCCAAACCCACACATCTCAACTTCCCTTTCTCTAGAACATCAAATTCACAATATTAAGTGTATCCAAATGATTTAGGAAACACAGGATAGACCTGATCTGAGTTCACAAATACTACCATTCCTATCATACCTTTCTCTGCCTACCTCTATTTATCTTTAGGTTTAGTCACTGTTCCGCAAATGAAACAAAACCACAGTCTACTGTTCTTTAAGAAGACTTGTCAGGAAAATAGGTTTGTTGGATTGAAATGTTTCTGAAATGTCATCCAGTCTATAGACCATTCTCCAGATGAAAATGCCTATAAATAGCTGAACACGTGCAAATTATGTATATATATTTGGAGGTGGCAACATTTGCTGTACCACACAGATACTAATAATTAACTTACTAAATTTAGAGATATCACTTTTAAAAGTTGTAAGTGCTCATCTCTACAAATAATCCAGTCATGCAAATCTCACAGATTTCCAGGTTTGTCACCACCAACAACCAATTTTGGATGCAGTTGAATTGTATTGGAATTATTTGGGTATAAGTCCATCATTTGCAATTTTCCTGAGTTGTTCAATTATCCATGGGAGATATCAAATAAAAAAGAAAATACTTATTAAGATATAAATTTTTATGAACACAGACTCTAAAAGAATTATTTTTCTTGATTAATGAAAGTATTTGTTACTGATACCATGATAGAGGTTGAAAAGAGTCATGTTCATTTTCAAGAACTGTATTTGACTTAAATTCTGTGAGCAATAGGAAAGAGGAATATGTCCAGGTCAGCATCTATCAGTGGTTTTACAGTCTATAGATCCCTACGTGAATAAAGATAGTTGTGGTTTGATTCATTGCCATGGGTTTATTAATATCAGGTTTCACCTTAGGTGATTGGTTACAAGCCTATTTAGCAGTTTTTATTCAAGGCAGATTAATACTCCTGACAGAGGGCTCTCTATTCACTGATGCAGTTTTGTGGCATCTACACAATTAACTTTCCTTCACTGCACATCAGTGGCATGTTAAGTTTTTCCTAACAACCTCTATGGATGCATATAATCTCATCACAATATATGAAGCATGTCCAATAAAAGGAACATTGATGGGTAATTTGGCTCAATATAGCAGCAAGATTTTATACAGGCTGGACAAAAGAAAGGTGGAATTCGATCATTAAAATATGTCCATGTTCCTCGGTCCTTTCCCAATGGTATGGCCATGATAGAAGCTATAGATTGCTCTAAAAAAAAAAAATAAGATGCAAATAGAGAGCCACAATTTGTTTGCACAGAAAGCATGTTTACATTTTTATCACTAACTGAACCTTAGAATCTAGATCCTCTTCATAGAACCAGTTACAAAGCGCCCCACAGATGATGTACGCTCACCAAAATGTTCCATCAATTTCTATAAAAAAATGCTATGAACTTACTTTACATGAGTTTTTACCTTCCCACAATTTACTTGTTTGTGTGTGTCCATGTACACACACATATGTGCATCTATATGCTGTCTGTTCTACATGTATTTATATGTCAATATGCTGCACAAGCTACTATCATGTGGCTATTTCTATCACTATGCTAACTAAAAATTGCCCTGGTGTACACAAATTCAATTACATTTAACTCTTTGTTAAGTTACATTAAACTTTGTTAAATTGCATTAAACTATCTGTTAAGGCTATTTTAAAGTAATTTATTTACAAATCTTATTTGGACTTGCAGACTACTGATGACATTTTTCAGATAGACATATGAAAGCTCAGAATGATCTTTCTTCAGCTTAACTCTCTGAACATTTCTGCGGTACATTACAGTGTATAAATCTGTCTACCAATCTTTTTCTTCTGTAAATGGGTATTTGAATCTCAATGACCCCAAAAACCTGGCAGTATTCACATTTTAAAAGGCATGAAATCACATAAACAGAAAAAAAAAAAGGCAGATTCTTTCTGGAGGAGGAGGAGAACAGACAAGAGGACATAGGCCAAAATGTTAATGATGCTTCACTAGGGCACTAGAGCTGCGGGTGGGAGAATGAAACTGGGCTGGAAGATTTCATGGAGTCCAGAAGAATTCTTCCACTCCAAAAACCAGATGGCATCTTACAGCAAACCTCAGCCAGAATGTGAGGATAAGGCTTGAAGAAATGAGGGTGAAATAATCTAGCTTCTGAGGAAGAAAGATTAGCAGGAGAGAGGAGAGTAATAAAGATAACTTTAGGAGGAACTCAAACAGCTTGATGAGTTCAGAACTTTGGCCATCAAATAGAAATAACAAGAACTACCATTCCTTACCACAATTTATGTGTTAGAAGAGAAACAAGTATCTCCTTTTCACAGATGAGTTCAGAGAAGTGACGTGACTTGCCCATTTAACCTGGCTAATATAGGGTGGTTTAACTGGATTCTAATTTACCCTTTTTCCCAGTATAAATACATTGCCTTACAGTATATCTGTTAACTTCACTTAGTGAAGTTTTTAGAGAGGGGAATACAGAAATGAACCCAGGGAAAACAAATTTTCCAGAGGCTGGGGTGCAAGGTGAAACTCCTAATGTCTTTGTGTGGTAGAGGTGGAGAGGCCTCTTCAGCAGGGCACCAGGAAGCCCGTTTGAGAATGATGTGGATCCATTTTGTCACATCACTTCAAAAACCACTGTGATCTGCTTCAAAGAACTTTTTAAACCACACTGCTTTGATATAAGTGTAGTGTAGACCCAACGACAAGAGACAAAACCACAAGACCATTATCTGCACTTCAAAGCCAGCACAAAAATATAAGTGTAGGTAATCTCTAAAATTGCCAACCTAATTCTCAAATCCCAAACACTTCAAATCCTAAGTGTGGATGCAGCTCAAATATCTGAGAAAAGAGGAAGAGATAATGTGTGTGTGTGTGTGTGTATGTATATGTGTGTGTGTGAGACATAATACCAAGATGATTCAGCCACAAGTGGAAAGATAAGTTCTCTCCAAAACAGGGAAAACAAGTGACAACTGAGTATGAGACTTTGCCTAAAGAACGAGAAAGAACATCCAACTATGTCTAAGAAGCAGAAACAGAAAGCTACAAATATTATTGTGTTGTCTTTCATCATTATCCTGAAACTAATGCATTTTCACTTGAACTCAATTCTGGAATTTTTATTATTTAGACCCAAGAGATTTCAAAGGCTGATGACAGCTCTCAAGCAGGTTTCCTGAACTATTCAATTGGAAACCCTCTTGCCCAGCTTCAAGGAACTGGTTTCTTCAATGATGAACCTCCACCATCATTAGGTAACCCCCAGCACCAGCCAGGAAAGGACCTTGAGGGGGGCGGGGGCATTTCTCAATGCCTTTAGGATGGGGAACAGATTATCCCTTAAGCCTGCTTAGGTCTGGGATCCAAAGGGCTTTGCTTCCTCATCAGGATCACCAATTTTAACCACAGACCTAAACAGATTGGGATAAAAGGAAACACAACTGATCCAAAACTCTGGTTCCTTTGAACCACGAAAGTACCTAATTCAGAAACTTTCAGGAAATAATTTCTTTTCTTTTCAAGAATGAGAATTTTACTTGCATCATGGCCAACCTGTTATTTGAACACAAGTCCACACTAAAATAACTAGTGTCAACATCTAGTGGAATGCTCTGCCAAGTATGAAGTCGGAGCAGCTTCCTAACACCAAAAAAAAAAAAAAATCACATACCACGGGACTACCGAGATGAAGTAAGTGCAGCCCCAGCGGGCACAGATTTCTGCTTTATGTAAATCAGAGCCTGTCACGGCATGCATGATTCACTGCTCAGGGGGTACTCTCCTGTGACGAATGAGTCCCGCTTAATTTGGCAGTGATTATGCGGGTTGCTGGCCCTCTAAACCCCTTTGAACTTGTAATTGCTGCTGGTTTAAATAATGAACATTAAGGAGAGTTGGATTCGTAAAACTGTGGATAATTACATTTTTCTCCCCCCCCCACTTTGTTTTGATGCAAGGGTATATTCACACACACACACACACACATACTTCTAAGGCCACTGATCACTGTATCATGCCAGGCTGTGATAGAAATAAACTGCAGTCTTGTTCAAGGGTTGGTCAGGGAGGGCAGATGTGAGGTGGGGGAAGAGGAGGAAGTTGCAGGGGGAGCATCTGTGAGCTGTGCGGGAGGGAGATCAGAAAGGCCTGGATGCTGAAGGAGAGGAGGAGCACCGGCCCTCATGAATATTCATAGCTAGTCACATCTGTAGCAGGCTTGCTTTCTACCTTTCTCCCCCTGTGCAGTGCAACATAGAACACTCGTGCAAACAAAAGGAGAGTATTTTGCAGCTTCATCAGGCTCCAGGTTTGCTCATAGCAGTGAACTTTCTTTCTCTGTGCTCTTCCAATTTTACTCATGGATTTAAATTTGTTAAAGTATAGAGCAGGAAATGCATATACCCTTTCCTTCTTCCATGAAAGAAAAGCACCCCAGCCCCACATTCACGAGTTGCAAGCAATCTCAGTTACATAACACATGGATGAATCCAAGCCAGCTTTCCTTTCCTCCTTCTTCGCCCTACAATTGGTCAAATCCTCCAGTATCCTTTGATCCAGCAAAAGACTGATTTTGATTTTATTTTGAGAAAAATGAAATGTTATTGATAGGGGACAGGGGCCAAAGTTAGCCCAGTCACGGAGCTGCTACCCTCCCAGAAACAACAAAGAATGAATGATAAATTTAGCAGCCTCGTGTTCAGTTTTCAAACAACGCTACTGAGATTTATAGCTTTGCCGCTCCCGTGGCAAACGAAGCTGCTCACAGAAAGCTATCTGTTTTTGATTTCACTCTTGTTTTCTCCAGTTTTTGTTCTTTTTTCTATTGGCAGTTTTTTTTAACTCTACATTTTCTTTTTCCTGGTGTGAGTCGAATATCAAAGGCCAGTGCTGGGTTGGTAAGCCTCCAGCTTGCAAAAGCCACTCAATGGGATGTTATTAGAACCTACGTCACAACATGGCAGACAGTGATTAATAGTAACGGTAGCAACTTAAAAAACAAAAAATGCCCCTCCAGCAGCTGAAAATAGGGTCAGTGAAGTAAAAAGACACGTCTATGAGAACCCAGGGCCCAAAAATGTTCCTGGAGAGTACAGTACCCTTGGATTGTGTTTAACAGAAAGAAAAAAGAAATTCCTACTATTACACATATAATAGAAACTTTTACCTTTAACTAAGTCAGTTATACTTAAAACAGCTACACATTAATTTAAAATGAAGTCTGTGTACAACTTTGGAATCATTTTATTGATGTAATGGTGTCCCCCAAAATAACCGGCAGATGGATTTCCACCCCCTCAATGAAACACTGAAACAAATTGCAGAATTGTCAAAATTTTATCATGAAGGCACACACTCTATAAAAAGGTTGATTTTAAATGAATTGTAAATTTGCTTCATTGCACAATATTTTTCTAAAATTATAACCGGAAAGTATTCTCTGTTTAATTTTTTAGCATATCCTTTCACAAAACACATCTGTTGTGAAGTATTTCTAATTTGTGCTAACTGCTTTTTAACAAACACACAGTTGTCACTATGCCATCTAATGTTATTGGGGCAAAAAAGTACCGTCTCCTTTATTTTCTTCATAATATGAATTTTGAGCTGTTTTCAATGACGCAGACTAATAGATAATAATACAATTATCTGAACTTGGATATAAGTGACACATAGGAGAATAAAGTAATGAAGAAGGATAGAAATGCAGTCAAACCAATCAAATAGAGCATGGTACTGGAGTTGGAGGTGGCCAAAACCAGAGAGAATTAACATATATAGAAAGCTTGCCAGACTAGATCTAATTATTAGGAAGGGAGTGAGCAGACTAAACCCTAGAGAAGGAAATGGCAATCCAGTCCAGTATTCTTGCCTGAAAAATCCCATGGACAGAGGAGCCTGGAGGGCTATAGTCTGTGGGGTCGCAAGAGTCGGACACGACACAGCACAAGCAGACTAAAAAAGAAAAATACCACCAACTAGGTTATTTCACAAGGCTGGCCGGCCATAGAATGGATGAAGGTAAGACGTCCTCCTGACCCTGAAGAGTGAAAATGGAGATTGCCTAGTTACAGTCTAACATTATTCCTCATTTATTTTTATCCCACACCCATCTTATGTGTTTGCGGTTAGTTCTTTCTGGGGAAATGGGATTCCACAGGGTTGAGGACAGAGGTGAATCAACAACACTGAGAATTTTGACATTATTTCACCTTCAAAATAATTATGAAAATTAAAAAAATGTTTCCCCCTTAAAGGGCCAACATAATGATAAGAACTAACCTTCCCCAGTATTTAATGCAGACCATGTGGTAAATGCTTTGCCCGTGCATTACCTTCTTTCTGAATCCTGACAGTCCAAGGAGGAGGAATTATTATCCCCATCTGACAAAGGAAGAAACTGAGGCTACTGAAAGGTTACATAGCTTGTCCAATGCAATTCAGCTAATAATAGACATTGAAGCCTTACCCAACTTTCAATCTCTCTATGATCACTGAGTATTTTCTTTATATTTGGAGTAGAATAATCTACACACTCAAAATATCTTGCAGGGTAATGTTTATGGACTCATAGAGAGCAATGAAAAACAATTACTGGATCCAGCCTATATCTAAATGAATCAAATAATATTTTTTTTCACTTCTTCACAGCATAGTGTCTTGTATATGCGCTTTAGACAAGAGAAAAATGTGCTTATTTAGCCAATAAGACACATCACCTAATCAGTATTTTACCCATATTGCTGTTGTTGATCAGTAGCTAAGTTGTGCCTGACTGTGACCCCATGGATTGCATGCAGCAAACCAGGCTTCTCCGTCCTTCACTATCTCCTGGAGTTTGCTCAGATTTGCGTCCATTGAGTCGCAGATGCTATCTAACCATTATTATCGTATGTGATTTCAATAAAACAGGCTAATAATCTAAATTTTTCCAAAGTATTGTTGGTTTTTACAGAAAACATAAATAATCACCATATGTACAAAAAATATTATTTCATTAACACAAATTATGAGAATAAAATTATACTTATGCAGATTAATTTTAGTCTGAATATAAAAGGCAATACATTATACAACTAGAATTTAGACTTCTTGAAATACCCCAGAATCCACAGGCTTTTCATCCATCTATCCATTAGCTGATAAATCTATCCAAAAAGTTTCCTCACCATGTACCAGTACAACAGAAGAAATGTATGCCATCAAGATGCAAAGATGACTATAATTTGCTTTTAGATATTATTTAGATATTTAGATTCTCCTCCACAATGGCAGGGAGTAAGACACACATTGTACAGAACTTGAAATCATTCCACACTTCTTTCCTTAAAAACAGGTCAGAGAATGGAGAAGGAAGTCTGAAGTGCTGTGGCCCCATCGCCAATGGTTAAGCAGCTTCAGCATAATGACTATTCCAAGCATCACCCAACGGGCCAGATCAGACACTTAGGATCCCACATTAACTGTAGGTTTATGCAAAGGGGACAATACCCAGACCACTCTCAGCTGTAATTCATATCCTGGTGTAAGGGGTGAAGGAAGAAGAGAAAGACTAAATATTGAGTACCAGTACTCAGTTTGGAGCACTGAGATAAACTATTTCACATGGTCTATTTCATCTGTCCCCCCTCCCCCCACAGAGACAATTCTACCCATTTTACAGATGAAGAACTTGGAGATGTTGAATAATTCGTCCAAAGAAGGAGCACTGGTAACTGACCTCTTGTGAGTCCACCTGAAATCCTGCCCACAAGTCTTGTCTGGGCTAAGACACTGGCCCTCCCTACTTCACTCCTGTATGCAGTGGAGGCAGAAGGACCCAAGAGCACTGGGTAAGTCACTCTCCAAACTTTACATCTACTTTGTCCACTGCCCTCCTTCTCATTCATCTTGTCCCAGCTGTGTCAATGGAATAAGCACTCTATCTACAGCACACAAATGATTTTACATGAATATCTGGGAGCAGTATTTTGTTACAGAATCATCACAAGTACCACTTATTCAGTTAAACTGGTCAGCATCCAAGAACTTAAAGTAAAGGACTTCTAGATGACTCATGGGGATAAACTGAGCACCCCATGGAGAAAACAATATGGCACTACAGAGCAGGGAGGGTGTGTGTGTGCTGGGGAGGGGAGGCGACTTGCAGAGGGTGACCGAGGCAGGGCCCAGCAACAGGTCCTGTCTTAGGTGCTGCCCTGTTCATTCCAATCGCTCACAGCAGGGATTTCAGATATAATGCAAACAGCAGTGACAAAACCTAAAACCACAGGAGCAAACACTGGCTTTCAAGTGCTGTGGGAACAGAGACATTTGTTTAAGTAACCACTGTTTTAAAATTGCATACATAGTAACACCAAAATAAACAGCTTGCTACGCTGTTTATTTTAAGATACACAATAGTAATGTAAAGTGTGGTGTGCCCCAGATCCGGGGAGCTGGAACATAATTTACAGTTGTAGAGAGCCCTAGGAGGACGCAACCACACGCCAGGACGGTCTACTTCCTGATTAGATAACAGTGAAGGTCAGAATGCACTGCTTTCTGTGTGGCAGAGAGCAAACAAGCCTCCACAAAGACTCCGCTCCCCCTGCTCACTGTGAATTATGAATCGAGTCCTGGGGAGCGTGGGGTTTGCCAAGTCTCCGCTACAAAGCGCGTATTAATCACAGGTCCCCGGGAAGGGTCAGGAGCACAGCCTGACCAGTCAGGGAGGGAACCTGCTTGCAGACCTCGGGCCCCCACCCCCCTCGCCCCATCCCTCCCCTCCCTGATCTAAACACCAAAGGAGAGAAAGCTGTGGGGTGGGGGGAATGGAAATCCTGAAAATACACAAGCTGGTTGGGTGCTGAAGCATATGTAAAAACTGAACTCGAAGGAAAAACAGCTAGATCAAACAAACCTTGAGGCTGATCAAAATAGGCACCCAGTCTGTGGTTTCCTTTAGCCGACTGAGCAGCCGTCCCCACACCTTCCTGGCATGCTCTTTTCCTCCTCCGTCCAGGTGCTTTGGGGAAACGTTTCAGGAATCACTGTTCTGGTTTCTCTACTTCAAGCTTTCTAAGCCAAGGCCTGCCACCCCTCAAGGCACCACTCCTGGCCATCTGGTCCTTTGTTTTGTCTTGCCACGTCCTAAGTTAACCACTGGCTCCTTTGCCCTCACCCTCACCTGCTGTGTCAGGGACTAAAAATAACTTTAACCTTTCCCACAAATGTAACTTCCATATCCTTGACTTTATACAACTTGGGTTTGTCCTGAAACACTGTTTCCCTAAAAACTCTCAGCCGTGGACTGAACTGTGTTCCCACGAAATTCATATGCTCTCGATGCCGTCGTGATTGCATTTGAAGACGGGGATTTGAGGAGGTAATTTAGGCTAAATGAGGTCATAAGGGTAGGGTCCTAATCTCATAGGACTGGTGGCCTTATAAAGAGGAACAGCTCTCTCTCCACACAAAACTATGAAAGGCCATGTGAGGACGAAATCAGAAGACAGCCATTTGCAACCCAAAGAGAGAGCTCTCACCAGACACCCATGCTGCCAGCTTCCAATCTTGTGCTTCAAGGCTGCAGAACTGTGAGAAAATAAATTTCTGGTGTTTAAGCCCCCTCGTCTGTGGTATTAGTTTCAGCAGCCTGAACTAAGACACTCTGTCACAGAAGTCCCCTGTTTTCCCTCCTCACCAGTCTCTCTGGAGTCTGGGAAGAGAGGCCAGACTGTTAACTTTTCCCTTTTGCTCTCTCAATCCCTGCTCTCAGCCCCTGATCGGAGACTTTCTATCCACTTTTCTCATGGTGTTCACAGTCATCTGCCGCCATTCCTCTCCTCTGCTGTGGGCAGAGCTCCTCTAAGCCACCTCCACCTTTCCCTATGGTTTCTGTAAACACTAGAATGTTCCTCTTTCCCCCTGCCCCCACTTCTTGCTTCTACTTTTGAAGGTGTTAATATAATGACCAAGACTTTTCTAATATTTTGCCTCTCTTAATTCCAAGGCTATCCATCTTTACGTTCCCAGCCCTCGATTCTGTCAAGCAGAGGCGCTGCCTTCCCAAGATCACAGACCTGCAAACGCTCTTCCTCGGCTCTCTGTTCTCCCTCTTAATCTTCATTTGGACTTGCAGCTTCTCAGTGGGCTTCCTAAGGTCCCAGTGTACCAGCACACTTTATTAGCCTTCTACCCAGCATGGCTCTTTATTAAAATAAAAATTATTATCTTGTATTATAGACACAATACACATTTTATAAACAATTTAGACCATATGGATAAGTACAAAGAAAAAAGTAAAAAAGGTCAGCCAGATCTCACTACTCAAAGATAATCACTGTTCACATCTTTATTTGTTCTTCAGAGACTAGGATCCCAAATATTTTCTTTTCCAAAACTATAATCATATCATGCATATTGCCTTATCTGTTTTATTTCACCTGGAAAAATACTGAGAGATTTTTACATATCTCAAAATATTTTTGAGAATATAATTTTTAATGATTACATAATATTCTAAAATACTTCATAATGGAATATTATGGGCTATTCAATGTTTTATTTTCACAAATAATGTCTTTATACACAATTCTCCTTAATTTTTTTATTATTTCTTATTACTTCTTTGTGATAAACCTCTAAAAACTAAATTACTGGATCAAAGGATAAGAATACAATTAGTAATACACATTACCAGTTTAAATTACAGAGAGAATAAGCCAATATCTATAGTCATTATTAAGTCAAATATTTCCTTCCACCCTGAAAAGTGCTAAACACGAATTTTTTAAAGATTTTTTAAAAATTTTATAGAAAAAATAATATTTTCTTGCTGATTTTAAAACTTATTTGGTCCTAATTATTCTAATGCCTATTGGCTACCTGTATTTCTTCTTTTGTGAATGAACCTACTCATCTATGTCTTTTTATGTACTGCACTTTTTTTTCTTATTTGTTTGTAAACCATATCTGTTAAGGACACTCTGTCTATTATATGATGTACATATTTTTGCCAGTTTAATGTTTGCCTTTATTTTGTGTTTTTTTCTAGGCATTCAAAAGCTATTAATTTTTATTTTTGTTTAATTAAATAATTCACACTTTTCTTTATAATTTCTTTGCTTTTATGCTCTGTAAGAATTTCACTAAATAAAGGAAAGAAAAATAGTTAAATCTATTTCAAAGAATTCTTAAATGGGGAACTTATTTTGATGGAGAGTACTGATTATTTTTTCAAGAACAGTTAAAGCATTAACCAAAAATCACTTATTGATTTGTTCTTTTTTTCTCAATTGATTTAAAGGGATGCCCTTAAAATTAATAAATATCTCTATATATTTGGATTAAACTGTGTATGCTTATTTTGTTCAAATGATCATTCTGCCTATTGTGTTAGCCAGTGCAACACCTTGTAGCTTTATAATCTACTTTAATAACACTCAGTGTTACTAAATTTTTTAAATGACCTTCCTCATTTTTCTTTTCCAAAAATATTTTGACTTTCCTTATTTCATTACTCAGATGAACCATAAAATCCTTTTTTCAGTCACGATCCAAGGAAAGAATATCTCGTAGGAATTTTGAATTATTAGTCATTTAGAGAATTCTCTAAGTAAAACTGTCCCTTTCACTCATGCTGTCAATCCCAGCTTCCTACTGTCTCATTCTGCCTTCGTGCTCCTGGGTTCCTGAGCTCTGCCTGGAAAAGGCTGCCCCGAGGTGGAGCAGGTCCACGCCACTGTGTTTCTATTTGCTCCGAGGCCGCACTGCTCTTTCTTCCTAATTCTCTCTGGGTCACACTTTTCACAACCCCTACTCATCCAATCAGAGAAGCTCTTTTCTGAACTCACTCAGCTTTCTTCCTACACTTTACAAAATGTGCCTGCCTCCTCTACCTGTGTTTCGACTCCACCTTCGTTGGCTTCCTCTTCTTAAACCTTGGATTATCCATCGTCATTCTCTTCACACCCAACCCCCTTCCCCAACACCTACACCTCAGTATCTCTCCCTGGGATCCCCTCCCACTGCTGATTCACCTGATTCACCTCTGCTGATAAACAGACACCTCCATGCACTATCTATCCCGTTTCTCTGTTCCCTTCCAATTTTGCCTGTTCACCCCTCAGTTGGTGGAATTCAAAGATAGATCATGACTCCCAAGTGCCAAATCCAAAGACTTATTTTTAGTTAATATCATTGTCCTTGATCTTTCTACAGAGTCTACTTCCTCTACTTTGAAACTCCTTTCTTCACATGATCTGATTATGCTCGTACACCAGTCTGACTTCTTTATCTTTGTTCATTACTTTCTCTCTTCCTCCCTTTAAATGTAGTTTTTTAAAAAAGATTCTCTCCTCAAAGCCCCCTCTGCACTTCTTTCCTCCCTTGTGTGGCTGTGCTCTGTCACTTCAGCCGTGTCTGATCCTTTGTGACCCTGTGGACTGCAGCTCACCAGGCTTCTCAGTCCATGAGATTCTCCAGGCAAGAATACTGGGGTGGGTTGCTATGCCCTCCTCCAGGGAATCTCCCCAGCCCAGGGATCGAACCTATGTCTCCTGCGTCTCCTGCATTTCAGGTGGATTCTTTACTGCTGAGCCACCAAGGAAGCCCCTCTTCCTCCCTTTAAACAATGCCATGGTTTTGATGCAGTCCCATCATTTCTAACCCTCAAAGAGGTCCCCCATCCAGGCATCTGGCTTACCTCAGGCCTCAGTGTATCTTTCTAAACTCCCCTCATGCTCTTCCCTACATATTCTATGCTTCAGCCTAAGGATTCTGTTTTAAGAGCTGTTGCATCCACAAATCTCTGAATGTGCAATTAAATGTAGCCTGATTTTAGCACCCAGATTGAAACAATATTCAAAAAATAATAATCCCACTCTTCTCTGGCTGCAATGAGATAATTCTGTCTCTCACAGGATTCTACCTCTTTAAAGTGGGCCTATGAGATTGTCACTTTAGAGATGTAAAACTACTCACCCTCACCAGCTTGACCTAGATAAAAAGTGGCAAGATGGTGAACCCATTAATTCTCAGGATGAAAAGTTTATGAATAAAGAACAAGATGTCCAAACCTCCAAGGAGCTGGTCCCAAAGCTAACAGCTCAAGTAGGAATAAGTTTACTGTGAAGTGTTTGCTGTCATCTTGTTCTTTCTCTTAAGTTTGAGTTTATGCCATTTCAAAAGTTACTGTTAGACTCACAGTGTCACTAACACTGTTGCCACAGTACAAATGGTGCATGAGATCTTTTGCCCTTTTCCTTGTACATATCCTGCTAACTGTAGGATTCGATCCTCATTCCAAAACAGACTTAGGTTTTGAAATGAGTAGAGTATTATTCTTTGAAGAGTGTTTCACCAGTATTCAAGTTCAGGTTTCATGGAGCTAGGACGGAGAAATTATTTCAGTAGGTTATATGAAAACATTCACGAAGAACATTTTCTACTTGCAGAGCATTCTGCTTTATTCAAAGAGCTGTTTTTAACTTTAGCTAACCCGCAAAACAAGATGAGAAAACTAGCTGTCAGAAAATTAACTAACTCAGAGAGCAAAAGGTTGAGCTGAAACAAGGATGCTGGCTAAGTAACTTCCAATTGTCCTGAAATCTACCACTTCCTGGTCTTCCCTGGTGGCTTAGATGGTAAAGAATCCACCCACAGTGGGGGAGACCTGGCTTCTATCCCTGGGTTGGGAAGATCCCCTGGAGGAGGGCATGGCAACCCACTCCAGTATTCTTGCCTGGAGAATCCCCACGGACAGAGAGTCCTGGTGGCTACAGTCCATGGGGTCACAAGAGTCAGACAGGACAAGTGACTAAGCATACACACCAGTATATTTATACAGTCTTCTAAACAGGAGGAATTTCTTTCTCCCTGACCTCAAATGTTTGTTTTAGTAGAACACAAAGAATTAACAGATCATCCTCACTATCTAAAGGCAGGAAAAACACTGATTTGGTGATGGATTCAAAACATTTCCATTATCTGCTCCAACAATAAATTCAGGAGAATTCAGGAAAGCAGCCCCTTTCTATTTAACAGATTATATGTATTTCAAATTAGCAAAGGAATATTTGGGGTAGACGCTGACAAGAGAATGCAAATAAGCATGTAAGAACCAAAGAGAATTAAATCACACTTTTCTTTAAACTTGCTCTAGGGGGAAAAAAGTCCGAACTCTTTTGAAAAGATTCCCAGGCTAGTACCAAAGGTCATATTAAAAACTGATGCTTTTCCACATGGTCATATTTGATTATCACTTAAGCAGTTCATAAGCAAACACAAAAGCTTCAGGATTAAGCAATAAAAGAGGTCTTCATCAAAGTGCTATCAAGTAATTGGTGGGATTTTTGCCACATGGATCTAAACTTATGGTTTCCTAGAAACTAATGCAAGAACTAAACTGAGCTTATAATTGACTAATAATGATCTCATATGGCCCATGCAGTCTTACCACTTTTTCTTTTAATTCACTGTGGGGCCAGATTTAAAACAAGTGTAACAATTCATGAGCTACCTGCAGGTATCCTGGAAACACTGAAATGGAACCTGTAACTTTTCACCATGGGGAAAAAATAAGGTTGCTTTAATACAGAGTTCCAACATGTCACCAATCTACAGGGAATAATCCAGCATTCACTTCTTCTGTTTGATTAAAGCCGTCTTCTTTTTGAAAGACTAGTGCAGCACCACCCCCAGTGCACTTGGGTTGTTTATTGTTGGCTTATGACAAGGTCACACCAGGTGTCCCAGGGTAAGAAATTAGCCATTTCACAACTGTCAGATGACCAGAGTTGCAGGATCACCCTTTTCTAAATTATTAGTAAAGGAGTTACCAGATATTCCCAAGTCAAACTTAATTCTGGAATACTTGTGAATATAGAGGGATGATGCAAGAAGTAAACATGTCTAGAGAGTTATAATCTGATAAGTCAAGTATTACAATTAAGAGTAGCAACAAGGTTTGGCACTGGAATTAACAAGGGTAGATCTCCAGCCATTATCTGGCTGTGTTAGGCAAATCAGGTGTCAGTAAATCAAGGGGCAGGGTGGTTAAAGATGGTTGATTCTTTAAAGATGGTTAAATATGGTTAAAGATGGCTCATGTTAATTTCCTACAATGCTCACAATAATATTCTTTATTTCTTGTCATCACAGAATTCCATAATAATAATCTCTTGAGTTGTAATTTTTCTTTTTGTGGACAATCAAGACAGAGTCAACAAGTATTCCTATTATCTATTATAACCAAGAAGTAAAACTATAGTTTAAGAAAAATTATCTGCCATTATATTGTGACTTGACAACTTATCCACTATTAGATAAAAACAAATTAGTTCTGGCAGATTTGGGACTTGGCAGTTCAAAATATGAATAGCAAATGTAAAAGCATGAAAATGGCATTACTATTATGTTTTAAGAGGATAATACACCTTTAAAGGGTGCCAGTGATTACATACTGTAAACAACTGCTGCCAATCAATTTAGAAAGTGGCAGGCAGCATGTCACTGTAACATGGCAAATTCCATTCAACCAACCTAATGCTTCCTACTCAAGTCACTATTTCTTAACGGGAGCAGTGGGGCTGGATATCATCTTTGCACTTCATAATCTGTTTCAAATTGCAAAAACAGACTACAGCACAGAGCACAGGGCATTTCCAGGAGTCCTCTGAAATCTGTGCAGTAACAGTCTCTAAAATCAAAATGAATCCTGAAAGTTAAGGTCACTTTCTGACCCTATCCTGCAGCAAAGCTGAGGGAGACTGAGTGCTCTCACAACTGAGTCAAACTGGACTTTAATTCTTAACTGCTCCACCTCTCCACAGAATACACTTGCAAACTGTGGTCATGTGGAATGAAGAAATGGAAATTTTCTCTATGATCTGAATGAATATTCACGGGTTTCACTAAACAGCATTTAATGGCACTCTATTCTTGGAGTTTTTAAATAGCTGAATATTCAGATATGCACATGCCTATTTTCTTTTATTCAAGGGTCCTCAATTCTCATTTCCTTGAATTCTTAAACGTATTTTTAAACAATTATACTTCAGAGTGATATTTTATGAAATTAGGTGCTAAACTTTGAGCTAATCACTATTTTAGTTTCTTTTTGATGGTAATTTAATAAGCATTTCATTCTTCAATCTCTCTCAGTTACTTCTTTTTTTTAAATGTGTCTGTCAGCTCATAACTCATAATCTGGGACTTAATTTTCTAAATGTATCTCAGCTGAGATAAACGGGATGGTCTGATATACCTTTTCGTTTTTTTACTATTGGAGTATATTGCTTTGCAAAGTTGTGTTAGTTTTTGCTGTACATCACAAAGTGAATCAGCTACGAAAGTGAAAAGTGAAAGTTTTACTCACTCAGTCCTGTCCAACTCTTTGAGACCCTACGGACTGTAGCCCACCAGGATGCTCTATCCATGGACTTCTCCAGGCAATAATACTGAAGTGGGTTGCCATTCCCTTCTCCAACAGGTCTTCCTGACCCAGGGATCAAACCTGGGTTTCCCGCATTGCAGACAGATTCTTTACCATCTAAGCCACCAGGAAATCAGCTATATGTATACATATATCCCCTCCCTCTTGCTACTGCTGCTGCTAAGTCACTTGAGTCGTGTCCGACTCTGTGTGACCCCATAGACGGCAGCCCACCAGGCTCCACTGTCCCTGGGATTCTCCAGGCAAGAACACTGGAGTGAGTTGCCATTTCCTTCTCCAGTGAATGAAAGGGAAAAGTGAAAGTGAAGGCGCTCACTCGAGTCCGACTCTTAGCGACCCCATGGACTGCAGCCTGCCAGGCTCCTCCATCCATGGGATTTTCCAGGCAAGAGCACTGGAGTGGGGTACCACTGCCTTCTCCGCCTCCCTCTTGAGCCTCCTCATAAAGTTTGAAATGGCTTGACCAGTTTTTGCATTGAAGAGACTACACATCTCATCACCCCATGAAAGGCCACTGCTGCTGCCACTGTACTGGGGACTTTATCTCAAAGTTATTCATAATGTGGACAAAGGCTGCTGAATCCCAAACACATCAGGATTTCACATGCAGAACCCCTCATAATCCAATTCTAAATACCAAACTGGGAATACAAGTAAAAGGTTATGACACAACCGCATGCATTGTTTTATTCCCCCTCAAGAGAGACAAAGTAAATTTAGTTGCAATTTCATTTCTTCTAGAGGAGTTTCTAGGATTCAACATAACATTAAATTTTTAGCCTGTCTCTTTAATTCAAGAAATTGTAAAAACGACGACAGATGGCACACAGAACTGACTTATGTCCTCTATTCTTTACTGAAGAAGGGAGTGCATGGAAACTTTGATAAAGGCAGAAGCTACAGTATGCAGGTCACTATTAAAATCATCCAGTGACTCTTTGGACAGTTAGGAGCAGAACGTTCAGGCTTCCTTTTTAAGATATTCTTGAAAACCAGCGCTATGGTAGGTTGCCAGTGGCGATCACAGCCCTGATGTTCAGTACCCTCCTGTCCCAATAAGAACATGATGGATGTGCCATTAGCTCTGAACCTCCGCAACCTCTGAAATTACCTCTCTTCCCACCCCAATCTCCCGCCCCCACCCCTCAAAATCATTATGAAATAGGAAGAACACTCAAGCTTACAGTTAATTGGAAACACTGCAAGAGAAGCGGAATGCTTAGGACAGCATGTCCACAGGAAAATAAATCACCCAGTATTGTTATTTAATGCATTGTGACATCATTTCCTGAAATTAAACAGAGATGACACCAATTCAGACGATCTCCAGTATAAGGTTCCATTCAAATAATTCACAGATGTTTTCTCCCGGCAAGCAGGAAAACAATGCAAAGGCTGAGGCCATGGGCGGCCTCCCTCGGCTGCGTATTTGCGGGAGGCTCTTTCTGCTGGTGTTTTTCAGCTGTGTGTTCTGCACAGGCACCTCCTCACAGGCATGTCTCAGCCCATGAGCCTCACTCATATTCTGTGCACATCTGTATCCCTGAACACGAGAAAGGCCATCTTTCACTGCGTAAGTAAGGCCAACATTTTCTATTTGGTATTACGTTAGCCGATAGCAATTAGTATTAAAGTAGATGGATCTCAGAATCATGAGGGCACTAATTTCCAAGTAGAAATAGCTAATGTCCCTGAAATACTGATTCAATTAACCATTCGAGGCCCTTAAAAAGACGTCTAACGATGGACATTATCACAGTGTCTCCATGGATACGCTTGTGGAAATGGACAGGTGGAGAGACTGGGGTGGAGAAGAAGGCAACACCACATCTATCACCCATGGTGATTTCATGAGGTACCAGAGACCTTGAGCTGCAGGAGTCCAAGCACACACCAAAAGCCAAAGCACCTGACGTCTGCGCCACACAGTACAGCTTACAAAGTGGCCACATCATCTGAGCCTCACAGCCCCCCAACCAGCTAAGCAGAGCACATGTCTACTCTTCATTTCATAGGTCTGGAGATAGGTTCAGATTGCCAAGATTTCCAACTCACCCAAGATGACAGAGCACAAACCTAAGCCTAAAATTTCACATCCAGTGACCCTTTTTACAAACCCACACTGTGCTGTCTCTCAGACAGCCTAGACTTGAATGCTCCAAGAAAGCAGAGACTAGACTCTGTTCACGTACTTCCCTTATGGGAAGGGGAGATTCTCTACAAAAAGGAGGCCCTCCCAGAGGCATTATGAACTACTCCACAGCCTTTTTCTTCTCTATCTCCCACTCCATCCTGGAAGACTCACCAGGATGCTCTGGCTTTCCGTGGGCACCTAGACTCTCTGATGAGAGTGCCTAGAATCACTGAACAGCCATCTGATGCTTGCGGGCCTGTGTGCTAAGTCGCTTCAGTCATTTCTGACTCTTTTGCGACCCCTTGGACCGTAAACCCATCAGGCACCTCTGTCCATAAGATTCTCCAGGCAAGAATACTGGAATGGGTTGCCATACCCTCCTCCAGGGAATTTTTCTGACCCAGGGAAGGAACCTGCATCTGCTGCATTGGCCGGCGATTTCTTTACCACTAGCACTACCTGGGTAGCCCCATCTGACATTTACATGACTCTAGAAGGCAGAAATTAGACTATGTTATCTCCTGCTGACTTGTTTGGCAAAGTCAGTCTCTCCATCTCACAGAGTCCCAGGAAGGTATGTGATCATTTTGGTTGCCCAGTTCTACTGGTCAAAGTCTCCTGGTAGCTATTCAACCAAATTAAAAGTTGAAATTATAGTTGCTTTCCATTATATACCTATTGCTTTCCATTATATAACCAGGCATGGAGCCGAATAGTTTACATTGTCTCATTTAATGCCTGCAACACCAGTACTGAGTTGGTTCTAAAATTATCCCTGTTCTATTGATATGGAAAGTGAAGTCCAGAGACCTCGGTGCTCAAGACCAAAAATCTACTGCGCTGCAGATTTCAGACCCCGTGCTCTTAACCTTGACACTGTATCAACTCCTTGAGGAAAGAAACTATCTGGATCTATATAGGATGAAGAGAAACAGTTAAAGGGCAAAATAGTCTAGTCTTGCCTTCCTCTGTCTCTCATTCTCTCTTCTGTGTGTGTGTGTGCACACATACAACAAAAAATTTGAGATGACTAGACTGACTGTGATATGGTCTTGAATTAACTAGAGAAGAGATATCTTTCTCTATGTAACATGGGACTGTATTTATTCGTGATGTGGGCTCACTGTGTCTGTGAAACAATATACTTTAAATCACATTTTCATTACTCAAAACAGACCTTCACAAAATCCCATGAAACAAACTCTAATAGGCAGGGAGTGAAACCAGCGAACACCTGAGAGACAGGCTTCGTTCTGCTTCCTTTCCCAGCAGAGATATGGCAAGAGGCTAAGCATTTTGCCATGAACAAAGGGCAGAGTTTTTAGAACCTGCAGTTTCCAGGAGGCTGCAGGATATTGTATCACTTTGAAATAAATTTGCTTCTGATTCTGTACACATAGCTTTGAAAGAAGTCCCACATCTGCTAAGGGTGAGCTTTATCCCTATGTTTTCAAATAAGAAAAACTGTAGTCAGAAACGGGTATGAGCAAGTGGTGTCTTTGTGTGAGCACTTCCTGTTTTCATTCCATGATCAAATATATTCTTTGCAGCACAACTCGGGGAGCTCTTGAAGGTGGCAAGTGGAGGAGCCTGAGAGCCTAATTGAGTACACAAGGGCTTCTTGGCGTGGAGGAGTTTTTCATGGTTAAGAATAAACCGTCAGCCCGGGTATTATTTCTTGCTGTTTCTTTCTTTAACTATCTTTGAAGTCAAATAAAAACAGTTGTAATGGCAGGCTTACTTTTATGATATCATAATCTCCATGTGTTAGGGAAAAGAATATACTTCCCTAGGATTTCCCTACGATTTTTTGCCATTGGGTACTTTCCAGGAAAAGCACATACATTCCAACAGATTCTTTCCTCCATCTTCACTAGATTTCTTAGTCTCAGAAGCCAGGCAGAGCCGTCCACCAATAGAAGAGGGGGTAAGAGTAACATACGACACGTTTCGCTGGTTGAATTTCTAAAAAGTATTTACTTGGATTTATTTCCTTAAAATTACTGTGAGGATTTAAATATGTGGATTTATTTCCTTAAAATCATTGTGATGTTTAAAGGACATTCTGGAAATTGGTAGTTAGAAACGAGAAACTAATTATTTAGCTTCAGACTAAGCAAGTTTAAAGTGCTTAACTCAATATGGAAATTCCTCAATTCATCAAAGAGTTTGTTTTATTACGGCCACCTTGGATTTAGTTTAAATATTTTCCTCAATATCATCGATCAGCTGTGAGTTTATTACCTCCTCCCCTGAAGCTGGCGGAGCACAGGAATTTGAGAGAGTGTTTTAAAACTGTTACAGTTGTAGTGGAACTTGTTCCTCCAAGAAAACTGAAGGTTAATGATTTTTGTCATATTGAGACTAAGACTTAACAATTGCTACAGTTGGCCTTTGTTGAGGTGGGGTTCTTTTTCCTCTGGGCCTTTTGAGGTATTCAGAATAGGTGACAATAGCTTGCAGTTGAGAACATATGTAGAGAAACCCCTGTGGCTTATTGGGAAAAGTTGCTCCATGCTGGTTGGGTGTTTGGAAAAAAAAAAATACAACCAGAGTTCTTTTATGTTCTGCTAGTTAATGAATGCATGAATGTCAAAATGGGCCAATGGCCCATTCAGGGGGCAAAGCCTCAGCAACCCCCTTCTTTAAGAACACATCCTGAGATCCAAAATACATTTGCTTAACAAATTAAAATAATGAGATAATTCAATTAGCTTCTTTTTTAAAAAAGAAAGAAAAAAGGGTACATCGGGGATTATTGTAATACAAGAGCAGGTCATACTGCACAAAGGGGAACAAACCAGTTTGAAATAATGTTAAAGAGACTAATAATGAAGGAATGCACATTGAATCATGCACTTGTAAAGAAATTTACATGAAATAATAATTTAGACTACATCTATTTTCAGTGAGCTAGAGCCAACATTTCACTTTGAAAGTTGAAATTAATTAAATGACAGAAAAATATAGTGGGGCATCTCTATTTCCAAGAACTTCCTCATGCCTGTTAGTGCATAAGAAAAGGGGTCTAAATTAACATGTCGCTAGTTAGG
The DNA here is from genome assembly GCF_023699985.2 of Odocoileus virginianus. NCBI lineage: Eukaryota > Metazoa > Chordata > Mammalia > Artiodactyla > Cervidae > Odocoileus > Odocoileus virginianus. The sequence goes on from NC_069679.1 coordinate 22,553,883, forward strand.
GGGCTCTATTCTTGGTTTCTACGCTCAGAATTATAGCTGAGTAAATCTTTCAGCTCATTAAAGATTGGAAAGTAAAAGTTTTACAGGACCATCCTCATCATAGTTACTGAACCTCTTCTCTGCAGCTGGGGTGATGCTGGGATAAAGAGGGAAGATGTTGTCAAAGGGAAAGCTGACAATTTCCTTACGCACAAGGAGGTGCAGGAAAGGCTGGGGAGAAGAGCAGAGAGAGAGATGGACAGACAAAGCCAGTGGAGAAAGTAATAAAGGGGCATGGTGTAAAAGAAGGTTGTGGGGAGGAGAAAAAGAAAGCCCTTAATGGAAAATAAAAAGGAAGCGGGGTACTGAGAGGAGAGGATGACAGCGCCGAGTATAACCAACACACGAGTGCGGGAAAGCAGCCTGCAACGTGCAGATCCGTTTGAAAAATGGAGAAATGGCAGGTCCAGAGAACTTAATGGACTTAACTGAGGTTCAGCCATGACTCAGGAAAACTGAGCTCAAAATGTCAGTTTCCCAACTCTCCGGCTCAGGTTCTTTGAGTCTTCTCTCCCCCACGGTAAGGACAGGCATTAATTAAAGTTTTCAGCTGGACAGAGAATTCTGCACAAAGCCTTGTGCATATTTATCTAGATGAAAGCACCCTCGGGGTGGGGAGAAGGTACACAGTACATAGTACTGAGTAAATAGCACAGCCACAAGGAGCACCCAGGAATCTGCACAATTCCTCGCCTACAGTCGGGGTGCACAGTGGGTTCAACCCAGGACGACAGGGATATGGGAGGTAAGACACCAGCTGGCCAAGCAGGAGGTCCAATAAGCTCTGGATGCTTGGAGGAAGAGTCAAGGCACAGACCAGGGCGGTGAAGGAGAGAGTTGGCTTTAAAAGAGAAGTGTAGAGTAAGTCTTCTCTATTTGGAAAGGTTATGGGAGCAGGCAACTTTTTAAAAATAAGTAAAGCAAACAGCACTTTGCTTCTCCTATTTCCTCCCTTTGATGCTGAGCATTTTGATGGCAGAGGTTGTAAGGTTGATATGCAACTGCTCATGGTGATCATGATTCTAGCAAAGTCATCATAATGTGTAGAAAGGGCACGGAGCTGGGGTCAAGGAAGGCTTGGGTCCTGATCGCAGCTGGACCTTGAGCCAATCAGTTCCCTTTGCGGGTCTGAGCTTCCTGGTTTGTAAACAAAGCAGCTGCATTCTCTAAGATTCTGCTGTTCTATGATGTTGGGTTTTTTTGACTGAGGGGCTGAAAATACATGGGGATGTTTGCTTGAAAAGTAATTGCTGAACTCTTCACTTTCAACCAAGGAATGCTGAGCATGCAGGGAGCCAGCGGGAGGAAATCAGACAGGTGAGCTGGTGGGAGAAGACAGTTGCCTGCCATCTACTCGCCCCACCCTGCCTTTCTTACTTGCTACTCTAACCAAACAAACCTTCAGTTAAAAATGAGAAGCCCCTCCCCTCGCACTCATTCGACTTCCAAATGAAAAACATTTTACAGGTTAGTAAATCTCCAGCTGAGGTGATGTAGCAAAGAACAGCTGTGAAGTAATTTTGATAATGATGAGAATAATAACCACATGGCAAGGTTCAGGGCTTTGCTGTTGCAGCTTCAGTGCTCTTGAATAGATAAAAGTGATTAAATACTCCTGATTATCCCTGACCAATATGTAATGGATTTACAGCCCTTTCAATTAGTCAGTATTTGCTTAGGACTCATTATTTTGTCTTTGGTTAAGTAATCAGCCCAGAGACGGCATGTTCGGTCTAATTCCTCTGAGCCCAGTCAGCGCAGGGCCCTGACCTTTGAAATGGCCATAGCTGCAAGGCAAGAATAACCACTGCCACGGCAGCCTCGTTGGTACACCCAGCTAATCCTGACACCACCGGCCAGATCGATACACCTTAGTTTGCTACTAATGTCCTTACATCAAAATGGCCGATTTAGGAAGGGGAATCTATCCTGTAGCCCTCCCTGCTGCCGCCCCACCCCTCGCCCTTTGGAGCCCTGCTCAAAGAGTCGCTCAGCAGCCAGCGCCATAAATAAACGTGGAACCTTGTCCTGGACTCATGACACTGTAACTGATGTCATTCATTCAGCATGGCAACCCACAAGCTGGATAATCAAAGGCCTTCAGCTTTCAATGCGCTACTCTATTTTTAAGCTGCAGCCTAAACAGAATGGCCTGAAAACAATCTTATAGCAAGAAACAGCCTCTGACATCTTTACTATTTTCCCAGAATTTTCAAATGAAGGGTAAAATGCGAGCATGTAGTTCCTCTGCAAAAATATATTGTAATTTTTTGGCCTTGAGGGTCTCAGTCAATAGTGTGTATATATATATATAATGACACATAAAACCAATTGCAAACAGGAAGATAAACTGTTACTTGGAAAATGCTGCACATTGTTGATCTTTCCCCATAAGTGAACAGGATCGGCTTATAAGACAATAAACTTGAACCGCTAAAAAAGAATCTTTGATCTCTACCTTAGAAACAAAGGCATTATAGCACCTATAACCCTTCTGTGGTTGTCATATAAACACGTGACATGTTGCAAGCTGCTTCAGCGATTAGGGCTGCCCCTGATACCAGGCACTTGGACATACATGTGGCAAGGTGCTTTTTTTTTTTTGCTTCCTAAGAAGATGGCTTTCGTTAAGAGTGTAATCAGCAACATTTATGGATTCATGAGCTTCTCACAGCCGTTTCCCTTGGTAGCAGTTGCATTATCTGAAGTTGCTCTCATACCTTTTTGCATAAACAACACATTTATTCATATAGACTTTTTAGAGCCCTAAATCATTTTGAATAAGGTCCATTCCTGACCTATGGAAATAAAAACTCCTCCTTTCTACAGGGTGCTCTTTGGGTGGTGAGAATTGATAAAAACCTCAACTGCCCTGTTAGCCATCAGATTTCAAGAAAGGGAAAATAGGCACCTTATTTCAAAAAAATCTGTATGAGCCCATCTAATGTGCTAGGAGAAGGCAAAACAACAAAACTTATTTTTCGCTTTCATCTTGACTTACTGTGAGATGCTGGAAGAGCCATGCTCTCATGATATTTGTTGCTACTTTGGGGAAAATGCCTCTTTTCTTCTGACGTTTTTTGTCCTTGTCTGGATCATCATCGTCACCTGTGCCAGGTGAAGCTACACTGTTGTCTAAACCATCCCCTAGTAGAAAGAAACGAAAATACATTAGAGAAAACACAGAAAGGGTGCCAACAACAATGAGCAGCTAATGATGAGCTCAGCTAAGCTTGTTGAAAGAAATCCATTAAGCGGGTATATTCTCTTTCATTAAAGTATAATTGGAGACACAAATATGTAAAAGACAAAATTAAACCAGCCCTCTTCAAATGTTAATTTTGTGTGTCTCACACTCTCCCATATCATTAATTCAATTATAATTGTGCTCTTGACACAGTGCAGTAGCTCTTCGTCAATTATGGAATCCAATGTGGGAAAACCGCCATCAGAAAACCCATTCGGTGCAAATGCATCCCCATGCCCAGAGTGAACACATACTGTAGGGTAATCAAGTTAAATGTTCTGTAGTCTATATATTCTAGGCTGCCTGCATAGGTGACAGTAACTGTGTCACTGTTCATTGCACATAACACACTGCCTGCTCAGCGCCTCCTAGAACTGTCACCTCCCAAGCACACACATTCACATACTCCTCAGATGACCCTGGACTCAGCATCCGCGTGACAGGAAAACTTTTAGCTCTCTGCACCACTGATCATTATCATTAAAAAACAAAAAAGATGCACATCAAGGTAGGGTGCTCACTTAATCAGAAGTTTCTATCAACATCTTTCTCTTCTGTGCTTTTCTCTGGCATTAATTGTGCATTAGCAAAAATCATTTACTTTTAACAGTCATAGTTATTTTTTCTTGCCCTCCGGCAAAAATGCCTTGAAAGCCTGCCTGGAGGGCATCTAAATTATGTATCTGAAAAACTCTTCTGGCAAGGCATTGCAGGACCCCTACTTTCTTAAAATTCATACGAGCACGTCTTCCTGTTTTTGGGAAGGCATCAATCAAGAGGAGCAATATATGCCATATCCCTACATTAATATTTGAACTAATAACTTTAAAAAAAGGAAAGAAACAAGATCCGACTTGTGGCATAATCAAATGCAAAATAAATGAAGAATACGGGGACAGCACTGGGGCTTTATAGATGGCTGTGTTTTCCTTGCACATCATTAGCCTGGAGCCACACGAAAGAGGAAAACAGAGAAGTGGAGAGTTTATGCTCCCTGCTGGTGTTTAAGAAGCCAGGGTCCTGGAAGAACATCTGGGAATTGCGCTGAGATGGGGGTTTTTGTAATTTAAGAATAGACATTCATTAGCAGTAAATGCCATAAATCCCATGCTAAGTAAAAACCTTGTCCAAGAAAGCCTAAAACAATAAACTCTGTGCTCAATGTAGCCTGAGCTAGACGCTCCGCAGCTTCCCCGGGAACGCTATAGATCCACCAGCTCCTTCCCAGACCAGCTCCCTCCTCCTGGACTGGGCCACACTGGGGACATCCTGCCTCGGGCCCCTTGCCTCCTAACCTGTCCCGACTGCCTGCTGTGTGGGCTTCCCCATACCTGTTCTTTTCCCCTCTCGCCACAAAAACCCTCAACCTTCTTTGACCAGAGAAGCAGAAAAGCCACAGCAAAGAGCTGGCAGATTAATTTTATTGACATTTCCATTTTCACTGCAATGTGATACCCTCCATCACATGGAAGAGATGACCCTCACTATTTACAGACTGACAGGCCACTTCATTACAACCACCCTGCCCCAAGGCAAAGCAGATCCCTTCCATCTGCCCAAACACTAGAGCATGACCCCGAAGTTGCTGTTCTCTTTTTCTTTGCCGTCTGTTATGATAAAAAAAAAAAAAAAAAGAGTGAATCGAAAGGACCCCAAATAGTCAAAGAACTAATCAGGAGTACAGGGAAACAAAAGGCATTTGACTTATGAATCCTGGATGGATGGGATCTATCCAGTCTTCATCTGTCTACCGCCCCTGCACACTCACGTACACCGGGGGGTCACTTGCACAAGGACACACACACACACACACAAGCTCGAGCAGAGACACGCGTACACACTTTCCACCATGCCAAGTAACTGCTGCAAGGCAAATTCCCCCCACACTAATGGCTTCTGACTGCTCCTTGGCAACCCCAGCATTTTAACCTGGGAGGACGTGCTCTCCAAAATACAGACACTGGCGCGATCTCATCAGCTGTTCATGTGACACAGATGGAGAGTGGCTATTAGGAGCCAGGCAGTGGGCCTTGGGGATCTGAGGTACTGTTCTGTAGCCTGAGGCGATTTTGAAAAGCAGTACCCGGAGATGAGGGGGAAAAAAAAAAATCCACACTGCAAGTGCAAGTTTGAAGTCAGTCAGTCTGTCTGTCGACCTACCGTGGATAAAGATATCTTTGTCTCTGGGTGGAAAAATCTATGCGGGCTATCTGGATGTACATTTCGGATAATGTATGTATGGAATGGCTCTTCCTTCAATGTCTTCCAAATATAAAAACACACACTATAAACAATGCCTGTGTGTGTATATTTCTTCCTAAGCACATATGGTTTCTGTGTATATGTTTAAGCTGAAATTGTCAGGATTTTGTTAAAATCGCATTTTAGCTTTTTTTGATAGATTTTTTGGATATACTTATTTTAAAAGGTTAATGGCTTTAATTAAAGTAAGTTCAACAAAAAAAAAGGCACTTGCCTTTTTTAACCCAATCAATGACCTTAAAAAATGAGAGACAGCATTTCCATGGAGTATTTTCTCTTGCTAAAAAGCAGAGAGGGTTTCTAACACCTTCAAACTATATGATTCACTACATTTAGCTCAAGAAAAAAATATAGCTGGATTGAGCATCCTTCGATGACTGACTTAAACTGGAGAAGACAGGAGCATTACATGCATTTTAATATATAGCAGTCTATTTTATACAAATGTTAAATATTTGAATTTGAATCCACTGTAACAAATAATTGTAGAGAAAAATGAGCCTATTTTTATAATAACCAAATACTAGACATTAGATTTTTAAAATTAATATTATTATTTATACCTCTATAAAGATGGGAATTTCCTTTTCCAAACACACAATAAATTTGTTTTTCCAATGGATTGTGAACCAACTCCAGCACAGAGGACTAACAATAGCTATTTTTCTTTTAAAAGGCAACCATGTGATCTGCACCCTAAAACAAAACCATGCAAATGATACTAAATAAACCCTTAAAATGCATACTGTCTCCTTGTTTTAGGGCTGTATGTGTATTGGGATAGTTGGCAATCCTTGACATAGATGCCAAATGAGTTTCTGTGCCGAATAGGGTGGGTATATGGGCACAGATGCTCGTGTCAAGGAGGCACAGGAGGTAACAGTATATATCTCGGCATCTGAAGTTAGGGTTCAAGAGTGTGGAGTCACTGGCAGGGGCAGGACTGTGTCTTGTTTACCATTTTATCCTGAGAGCACACCTCCAGGTCTGAGCCAGGGCAGACACCCAGTGATTGTCCGCTGTGTGCGTGAAGGGCTGAACTTCTCAATGAGTTTATTCATGGGTCCTCCTCTGTCTTTGATAATCCCAAACCGGACGACTGCAGTCTTCATGGTACTGAAGGGGCTGAGTGGACTGCCTGAGTGCACGTGTTTGCATGCATGCTCAGTCGCTCAGTTTTGTCCGACTCTTTGTGACCCTATGGACTGTAGCCCACCATGCTCCTCTATGGGATTCTCCAGGCAAGAATACTGGAGTGAGTTCTATCTCCAGGGGATCTTCCCAGCCTAGGGATTGAATCTGTGTCTTCTGCACTGGCAGGCAGATTTTTCACCACTGAGCCACCTGGGAAGCCTGCCCAAATGCACGCAGTCACTTCTAAACACGCCAGGAACAACGCTTCTTTGAAGAACTCAATCCCCATTAGAGCCTTTTTGAAGGGCTGACCCAAGGCCATTCCACCAGCTTTGCCACCTCTGATGGGAAAAAACTAAAGACTACTGGGCGTGCTTCCTTTAAAAGGTTGCTAATCCCTTGACTAAAGGCATAATCTAAGTTTGGGGCAAAGATACTCAAAATAGCTGCATGCCTCTGAATGTACTGCATGTGACCATGGAAAGAAATACTCAAGCCTGTGGATAGATACCTTTGAAGTAGACTAAATTATCAGGGGAGATTGTTAAAAACATGGGTCCTCAGGCCTTATCCCAGACTTACTAAATCAAAATATCCTGAGGCAGAGACAAGGAATTTGTATTCTTAACAAGTTCCTTGGGTTTGGTTATGCAATCAGCCTAGCACAGATTCTTCAACTGGCTTTTAGAAGCCTCTGAACTAGATTACCTTCTAATTTGAGTTAAGATGAAACCTCAGGAGCAGGTACATGGTTAAAATTCTATGCTACTGCCATGAACGGGGTTAGTGGTCACAGCGAACAACTACAACCTGTAGGTTCCTGACCACCCAGCTGCTCTGTCCATGGGATTTTCTCAGCAAGAATACTGGAATGGGTTGCCATTTCCTCTGACAGGGGAATCTCCAGGAGATTCTTGGGTCTCCTGCACTGCAGGTGGAGTATTCCACTGCTGAGCCACTGGAGAGGCCCCAACTACAACCTGACCTGGACCTTATTCTCTGTGGGAAAGCTCTGGTGCTCTCCGTCACAGGTGCTGGTCAACACAAGGTGGTCCCACCCTATCTTCTGATGGTGAAGGTTCAACAGAAAGACGCTGTAGAACACCGGCTCTCAAAATACAGACCAGCACCCTTTAGCACTGGCAAAGAAATTGCAAGAAATGCAAATTCTTGGACCCATCCCAGACCCACTGTATCCAAATGGGGATGGGGCCTGAAAATCTGAGGGTTACTAAGTACCCTGGGTGATTCTGATGATGCTCAAGCTTGAGAACCACTGCGGGGGGCCACAGAGAAGTCTATAGCCTGCTAGCCCTGGTGGTCGTTGTCTGAATCTAAGCTCCAGGTCCTCCTCCTGTTTTCAGACTCTGAGGTATTCTGAGAGCATCTGCAGGGCTGGATTTACATCTGTGCTCTGGAGGGGGTCACACATCCTTTCCAAAGCTGAGCACACTGTGCTCAGGGCAGGGCAGTACCTGGGCAAGCAGCCCCGGTCTACACTTACCTAAAAGAGCAACACTAAGGGAGTCTCGTTACAAGGAGGTCAAGCCTGGGATACCATGGGTATCCAGCGGTGGGCAAAATCCATATCTGTAGCTGTGTAGCCAATGAATCAGGAAAGACATGGGGACATGGTGAGAAGATCCTCAGATGATTCTAAAGCAGAAATTCCCAATTCACACAATTCTTGGCCATATCAACTACCCAGGCAAAAGGACACCACTTCCTTTTATTGGCATACTGTCATATTTCATTTCGCTAAAAATCTATCTATATTCTAGACAACAACTGCTTGGCTTGAAATCAACAAACGATACAAACCGTGATGCTGTGCTATCCTGAGTCCAGGATGTGGCCTTCTTGCTCTGTCAGAAATATAGTGCAACAACCAAGAGAACTGGAGAAGGAAATGGCAACCCACTCCAGTATTCTTGCCTGGGAAATCCCATGGACAGAGGAGCCTGGTTGGCTATGCTGCAGAGGATCACAAAGAGTCGGATACGACTTAGCGACAAAACCATTACCACCAACAACAACCAAGAGGGTCCTAGTCCATCTTTTTCTTCCTAGTCCATCTCTCCATCTCCCTTGAAAAATTGCCAGACATTTACCAGTGAAGAAACTGAGGCCAAGAGGTTAAATTCTCACCTATGATTCCATGACTACACATGATCAACGACTAACCAGAGTCCAGGGAACTCTAAGTCCAGTGTTACTACCGCTAGTATTCTCACATATTGTAAGCTACCGCTCACTTTTCGAAGCATTACCTCATTTGAACTCTGTTATCAAACCAGGCTTTATCCTACAGGTAAAGGTCTAAAGTGCAGAGGAGAGATTAGATCTAGGGCCCGGGGGTTGGAACTGAGCTAGAATTGGTCCAGGCCGGTCCAGGTTCAAACAGAAATGTGCAAACTTTTCTCTCCCCAGGTAAACCAGTGCCTATAAGGGCTTTATATATATTCAGTACAGCAAGGGTCCTTTGAGACTCAGGATTCTTATAACGGGTTTATGGTGGTCCATGTGGAGGCCCTTATATGGACAGCACCAGACTGGCCTTCAGAGCCCAGAGATGCTACAAACATGTGAGCACCTACTGTCCATACAGCCAGGATCTCACGGGCTGTGACGTCATAACTGCGCAGCACCAAGAACTGCTTCACAGAGCCGTGACTAAAGGGATATATTCGCTTGCCTCAAAGTCACTCTCTTAAAGATAAAATAAGGCTTCTATAACATCCGGCAGCCTGTCAACTGACAATCAGAAACTGACCTCTCAATATCATCTATTCAGAGAAACAATAGTACAAATGAACACAGATTTTGGTCAGTAGCATTTGTACTTTTAAGTTCACGGCACACTGCTTAATCCTCACTTCTCCCAGTTTTGGACCAATTTTAATAGTCAAATATATTCATATAAAATACATGCTGTAAAAAAGAATGATATCTCACCTGAGCAAACATAGCTTTTTTTTCCTTCCTCTTTTTTGATAAATAGAAATTCACTAGAGTTATAATCATTTTTACTTTGGGCAATGTACATTCACTAATTTCAGACACACACACACACACAAACATGTATCTTCCAAACTACTTCCAGAAATGGTATAGTCACGAATTTATAGATATTTATATATCTGATTATAAACATTAAGTATGTAAGTTATATCATTAACCTTTTTCAAAGAATTCACTAATTTATACATAAGTATGCAAATATATTTGTAGATTAATTGCATATTTTTGCCTACAGTGATATATATACATACATGTACATACACACATACAAATTTACAGAATTTTAAATGTTAGTATTTAATGTTCAATAGGGTAGTCCCTTTTCTACACAGTTTCTCTTCCTCTAGAATATAGGCTCCTCCTCTTCCTTACCAAAACCATCATCACGTTCATTATCCTCATTATCACAAATAACTTTCACTGACACTTGCAATGTTACAATCCTCAATCTTCACAACGAATGAATGAAATAGCTACTATTATCAATTCTACTTTACAGATAAGAAAACTTGAGACTCAAGAATTAAGTAACTTGTCAAAGGTCACATAGTCAGGAAGTGGCAGAGCAGTGCTTGCCCTATAAAGCCCGTGCTCACATCCTTTATCCTCTCTCCCTTAACTGCTGGAAAACAAGAAGAGGTGAACGGTGAGGCTAGATTCTGTATTAGTCCTCATTTCTCAGGAAATAAACCCCCAGAGTGAGGCCTCATATATTCACATTTATGAACAAAAGAGATTGTGGTTGACAAGTGTATTTAAAAGTAATCTAAAAGAAAAAAAAAGTAACTATGAACCAAGAAACAAACAGATGCATATTTTTACAGTTACATCCATTATCTACAGGACTATTAGTGGTCCCCGTGGACCTAAAGTTCAAATTAGATATGATTTTGAAATAAGAGTATTTGTTTAATTTTTAAGACTTTTCTGAGCCAAGGGATCTTCCAAGATTCCATGTCTGTAGGCCTGTGCCCTTAGCCAAAAATGCTCTTTGTCTTTTTTTTTTTTTTTAACTCTTTTCCATTCTACTTTGCCCAGGCAGACTCCTATTAAAACTTCAAAATCCAGTGAAAAAGGAACCTCTTTTGTAAGGATTTCCCTAGTTCCTATTAAGAGAACTTGTATACTAGGCTTTCGATTTCTTCATCAGTTTGTTCTTGCTTCTGCTATATTTATGCTTCTGTTTTGCAATTTATCTATCTACTAACTTGTCTGTCCTGCTTGACCATAGATTCTTCAAGGCAGAGGCCATGTCTTACTCACTTCTGATTTGCAAGCCCTGACACTGTGTAAATAGTCAAATGTTTAGCGGGATGGACAAATTGGCAGCAAGAGCCTTAATATTTGGCCCCTGTGCAAATGCAAACTGCTTTGAAGAAAGTGTCCATGAAGGAGTCCCTGGCCCTGGTAGCCTGTTCTAGCAGCCACCTGGCCTCAGGCTCCCTCCCCCACTCTCACGCCCAGGGTTTTCCTGCTCAGGAGTGCATGGCCTCCTCAGAGATGATCCGGACATGTCTGATACACTGGCAAATACTGTTCAAAAACGGGGTTGCTTTATCTCTCGAAGCCGCCCTAATCCAATGGGGAAGAGACCATCCAGGGTAGGGCGGCTGCCCCTTGCCCAGGCTGCTCAGATGACTGGGAACATTACAGTTAAAAAGGAAGGGAGGGGGTGAGATGGATGGATAGAGTAACATGGAAACTTCTCATACGTGTAACAGATCGCTGATGGGAACCTGCAGTACGGCTCAGGGGCTCTGTGACAATCTGGAAGGGAGGGATGGGGAGGGAGGTTTGGGAAGGAGGGGACATGGGTGTACCTGTGGCTGATTCTTCCTGATGTATGACAGAGCATCATAAAATTCTGTAAAGCAATCATCCTTCAATTAAGAAAATAAAATGGGGGGGGGAAAAGGAAGTATCCTGTAGCCAGGGAATTGCAACACATAACTCTTTGGGAACCCGGGTTTCTGTCATCATTTTTTAATGATTTTTCCTTCTTAATATAGTACTCTGAAAACAGGATTAAAATGTACTAAGAGTCAAAAGCTATTTTCTTTCAGGAACTACCTTCCAGGAGTTTAATTTAGGACATCCCACTGAGAAATCTGAATCAGGGTTTCCAATACGATGCAAAAAAAAGCAGCAGCAGCAGGAGGAGAAGCAGCAGCAGTAGCAGCCACAGTTGCCTTTGCCCAGTTCTGCGTTAGACTCCAGCCTTACAAAACTTGCTTCCCAAGAACCATCCTCAAAGTAAATCTTTCCTTCCCCCCCGCGCAATTCACCTTTATTCACATCAGAAGAGGTTGGGGGGAGGGGGAAGTTACAGACCCAGAAAGGTGGGGAGGGTGAGGGGCGAGAGGTGGGGTGAGGGGCCAGCAGTGAGACCTGCTAATTACTGATCTCTTTTACTCTCCTGCTGTGCTTAACTGTCTGGACACGTTAAAGTGAAATTTTTCTGTGATTTTTCAAGTGACTAGTTCATGGCCCACTAGCATGGAGGGAAGCAGGAGAGGTGAAATGCTTTCGTTTACATGCAACATTTACTAACTGTGTGGGTTTTCCGACATTAAAGAGAGGACAGTGACCCAGGCCACCTTTTTCACACTCAAAAGAGCACTGAAAAAACAACTCTTCATCGGCTTACCTCAGGCTTCCCTGGTCCTGAACACCCTCCCCCCGGGGTATGAGCAGAAAGGGAAAAAAAGAGGGGATTTTATGCTCCTTTCTCTTCAACTTTTCAGGCGGTATAAGCAGCATTTAGCAAATTCAGCCCCAAATGGCTCCAAATGCTCAGAGCTGTAGGGGCTCATTCTTTGTTCTCCTCCCTCTATTTACACAGGATTTACGCAGGCTCTCCACTGAAGAGATCGAAAGCACTTCCATTCTCACCGGCTCGGCTGGGCTGGACCGTGGGCCCCGCCACTGGCCCAGGCCTGCACTGGGGAATTTCTGCCACCTGGAGAAGGCGACACGCTGTGCCCTGACTCTGATCCCCAGACAACCTGGCCTGTGCAGGCCACTGCAAAGCTCAGGCGGAGAAGATGAGCTAACCTTCCAGGAGAGACAGGAAAACCCAGCCAAGGCTGTGCAAGTAAATGTGTGTCCAGAGACAAATAACATGCACTTTAAAATATGCAGCTATATGATAGAATGGAAACTGGTGGGTGAAAAAAAAAATTCAGACTGCAGCTTGGATGAAAACCACTTCACCCACTGGTTGGAAAAATAAAGTGTAAAAACAGACAGATGGACACATATGTAAATGTGGCAGTGTTTTAGGCTTTAGCTGGCAACGTGAGCGTCGTAGTATAGTTTTGCACGCCTGTATTTTCCATATCATGTTGAATCCTGTTAACTGTTGAACAGAAACATCCTCATACTGGTCCTTGACCAAATCAGTCCCCTCAATTTACCCGTCAGGAGCCATAAAATGGCTTTGTTTATTGACTGGAACCCTCTAATCCTTTATAGCAGAAGTGAACGAAAGCTTCCAAACTCAGCCTGTGCTTTCCTGAAGCTGGTTACTCTCATCTGCAATGTATATGTATTTCTAATTTATGCTTCACTTAACTTGATTACTCTCATTGAAATACATATATATTTCATAATTTATATAGAGATAAACTTTCATTTGACATTTTTTTAATCGAAGAATAGTCAATTTACAATGTTGTGCTAATTTCTGCTGTTCAGCAAAATGATTCAGTTATACATGTATATATATATTCTTTTTCATATTCCTTTCTGTTATGGTTTATCACAGGACATGGAATAGTTTCCTGTGCCCTGCAGTAGGACCTTGTTCTTTATCTGTCCTGTGTACAGAGAGAAAACTTAAAAATTTTTCAATAAAGGATATCTACTCCCCTAGCCTCCCATAGAATTCTCTACAGGATATTGACTGAATCCAGTAGAAAAGTAAATTCCTTTCCCCATATAATTCAGCAGATCACCTAATCTCTGTAGTAGAGGATAATAGAATGTACTTGTCCCTCAGTTACCTGATAAGCACATATAAAAGTACAAGGTAGGTTCTGAAGTTATTCACAGTACATCATAATAAAGCTCTTCTGGGCACTCTAATGATTCATTTTTAGTGATCTCTCAAATGCCCTTTTCCACAGTTAACACTCAGATTTTATTAAGGTGGAACGAAGGGACAAATGTCCACTCAAGTCCCAGCTCTCAAATTTGACTCTCCTTGCACTACACTACCTTCAGCTAAAGCTTTTTTAATGTTCTATTTGCCTCCCCAGAGTGGCATTTCAGCTAACAGAGTTCACAATCTTTCAGCCTTAAACACAGAAGGCTGCTATCTTCAAGTCATCCTAGGAATGTGCCAGATACCATCATCTCCCTCCTGCGATACAAAGAACCAGAAAGAGAGAGAGACCAAGAGAAGACCAAGCTGATCAAGTTACCAACAGCCCAGAATGCCCCTCTCAGAAGGTTAATCTTTGAACCAGTAAATGTTATAATTAGGAGCCTTGAAGTTGGGTTGAGGCTGGTCATTGAAAGAAAGACTCTAAAAGAGAAAGTATGAATGGAACACATCTCTTTCACCTAGTGGTTTGACACAAGGGTCTTGATTTTTATGGGAAATTATACAAAAATGAGTTGTTATGATGCATGAGTCTCTTTTCCACATCTCCTACAAAAGAAAGAAGGTGGTTGGGGAGAGTTGTCTTCCCAATTTCACTTAGCTATGTTTCAGTACAAATTGTGAAAATTATGCAAATAACAATTTTGGCACCTTTGCTAGAGGAAAACATTATTAAATTATGCTCTAAGTATTTTGTCTGCTTTAGTAATTACTCTCATGTAACTGTAAATATAAATAGCTGTTATTCTGTTTAAATTTTTAATCATGCAAAATATTGTCACACAAAATGTCCTTCTGTTGCAGTCTAACTGGGATTTTCTTTTTTAAAATATCCATATTTAACTGAAGTGGACTATTTTTAGCATTGTAAAGTGTTTTAGTAAAGATAGCTGGCTAACATCTCCAAATCAACAGGTCTTTCAAGAAAAGATGTGGCCTTTATACTTGCGAAAAGAATTTTTTATAAAAGACCATTTATAAAATTATTTTTAACATTTTATACTAAACCAGACTATAGTCTTCTTCCAAGAATGTATTAACTATATCAAATCTATATGTTCAGTATGTAACAATAATAATGTTCTCATTTTGTCAATAACTATAGGATTTTATCTTACTATCTTTCTTAGCATGTTTTAATATTAAATGAAACTAAGTATAAACTAATAATAAAATTTATTAGGAGGGATAACAAAAAGCCAAAGTTCTATCTGCAGCAGATATTTTTCCATTCAACTTTTAGGATCCCTACTTTGTTATCATATTTGCTATCTAAAACAAAAATAGTGATAATAAGTTTTTATAATATCAGTTGATCAATTTGAATTTTTAATATGGCATTTCTGTGTGGATTTATATCAATAGATACCATTTCAAATAAAAGAACACCAAAAAAACTCTTTGAATATTTCTTCCACCCTCTAATTATTGTAAAATACAAACAATACAATATTTTAATAAAAGTGTAGATTCACAAAACTAACGTTAAATAATGCAAAAAGAAATCCTTTCTCTTTAAAGAAAAGCTAGCCATCTCTATAATAATAATAATGCTTTCTAAGACAACACATTGGAATATCTATCAACACTCCCTTTAGAAACTTTTCTTTTTTCACATAGAAAAAAGAACAATAGTGTCTTGAAGTTGATAATTGGTCTTAGGTGAATATTTTTAAACCATTAACACATCATAATTGAAACATGTATGTTATTTATTAGAAAATATTTTGTACATTTTTCAAAGAACATTTTCACACAACACAGCTTCCTAATAAAACTTTGGATTTTTGTTTAACAAGTTTATAAACTAAATTGCTAACATTTACAAAGTAACTACTGTGCATTTAAAGATTCAACTTATTATGATTATTTTAAATAAATCTACTATAATTTGAGATCAAGCAGATGTATTTTTATAACATAATGTAAACAGATATCCACAACATACATGTGATAGTCCTAAAGGAAAAAATAAGGTGATCGCTTAATAAAAATAATCTAAACGTAAATTGATTGTTCTTCATATAGTCTATGCACTAAAAAACTACAGACACAAAGCCCTTAAATTAAATGGAGAATGACTGCTAACAAGTATATATCTTTTGGAATGATGAAAATATTCTAAGATTGATCATGGTGATGGATGCACAACTCTGTGAACATACCAAAAATTAAAAAGTTGTACACTTTAAATGAGTCAGCCATACAGTATGTGAATTACATCTTAATAAAGCAATTATATATTTTAAATGAATACATTTTGGTTTCCTTATTCAAAGAAAGCATACTGGGCAAAGTAGAAAAGTATAGTAGCTAAATTTGAAGCACCCATAATCTTTTCTGAATTGCTTCCAAACAATGTGATTTCAAGGCCACTTAATGTCATCTCAGCACCTTGCATATGGACAGACATACGTATTCAAAAACATTTGGGATGGCTTTTATATGGTTTAAGTTACAAAGATATGATCGAAGGTAGATTGACGTTAATACTGAATTTAAATATTCACCACTTTCAATCCCACTGATTACAGCAGAATCCTAGTCCAAATTATTTACCTCTTTCAAGGATTACTTTAGCCACCCGAATAACCCCAGTGATTTCCACGAACACACATACACACAACATTTCTTATACATAAACTTCTTTAAGTCAGGCACCATATCTCTTATGTTTTTCATGACATTTTTAGAACTTTGGATAATGTCAGGAGAAGGAGGTGACAGAGGATGAGATGGTTGGATGGCATCATTGACTCAATGGACATGAGTTTGAGCAAGCTCTGGGAGACAGTGAAGGACAGAGAAGCCTGGTGTGCTGCAGTCCATGGGGTCGCAAAGAGTCAGACATGACTGAGCAACTGAACAACAATAGGTAAATGTACACCTAACCTTTAACTGAATGAATGGATGGATAACTCTCAAATTCCTTGGAGTATGTTTTATTCTTTGTGCATTTATATCTAAAATTTGGAAACAGAAGCTAAGAATGTTGGTCTCTAAGAGTTGAAAACTGGTCATAGAGTTGATGTTTTATCCGTTTGGAAGGCATTTTCCTGTAAGACATACTGCCTGGAAGAAGCAACTTTACTGAAAGAGATAATGAGTAATAGAGGTGCCTATATTTGGAAGAGTACCCTATATCCTCGGTTCACCCTTTTTCTAAATTCCTGACTTTATTCTACTTTAGGGGGCAACTGTACTACTCTGTCTGCACACTGGAGGCTCACTTCTGAAATACTCCTTGATCCTCTGTTCTCATTCCTCAGCCCCATCCACAGGTAATCAGAGGGAAATACCCTTGGGGGAAAATGATGCAATGGAAGAAGCATGAGCTGGGTGATAAAAGAGATCTTGTATTGAATTTCCAGATCTATTCTTTACTGGTTGAATATGACCTTGGTCAAAGGATTAATCCTCTAGGGCTTCTCTGCTGGCTCAATGGTAAAGAAACTGGCTGGCAATGCAGGAGACATGGGTTTGATCTATGGTCTGGAAAGATCTCCCATGCCACAGAACAGCTAAGCTCATGCAGCCACAACTACCGAGCTTGTGCTCTAGAGCCCAGGAGCTGCAACTACTGAAACCCACACGACCTAGAGGCCACGCTCTGCAACAAGAGAAGTCACCGCAACTAGCGAGCAGCCCCCACTCACTGCAACTAGAGAAAAGCCCAAGCAGCAACAAAAACCCAGCACAGCCAAAAATAAATACACACACCTCAGTTTCTTCATCTATGAAATGGGAAGAATTATACATACTGAGTAGGTTAATTATGAAAATTAAATGAAGCACAAGAGTAGTACCTAGTATGTATTAAATCCCTATTTTGTACCATGTGCTTTACACTTATTAACAAGCCAGCAACTTCATACATGGTACCTAACACATCAAAGGTGGATCAATAAATGCTAGTTATAGATGGAAATAAAATAAAATATGAAAGGATAAACAAAAGAGGTATATCCATACACTGAAATACTACTCAGCAATAAAAAAGCACAAAGTACTGACACATGGAACATGTTACATCTCCAAGTCATCATGCTAAATAGCAAAAGCCAAACAAAAAACTGTATACTGCATATGTATATTCCAAATATATTAAATTCTACAAAATGTAAACATATAGATGGAAAGCAGATCAGCAGTTGACTGAAGACAAAGAGGGAGGGATGGGCTAAAGAAGAGTACAAGAAAACTTCTGGGTGATGATAGAAATGTGCAGTATCTTGATCATGGTGCTGGTCTTATGAGTCTACACACTGTCAAAACTCATTTGTATTTTTTAAATGAATAAATTTTTGTATGAAACTTATACTTCAATAAAGTTGATAAAAATAATGTTAAATAGATTCTAGCTAAATCCCCATAATTCTGCTATTTGGCATAAAATAGATGTTAGTGGAAATAACAGCTTATAATACAGAGGAGCAGGAGTGGGGGATTCTCCCAGTAATTGCAGTGAAATTTTGAAACAATTAAATGATTTAGGGCAGCACTTAAAAGTTGCTGTGGAGAAAGTCTAACATGATATTTATAAGCCTGTTGTTTTCTACCATTTCCTTTAACTTCATGAAGATGTAAAGTAGATGGTCAGTAAACTTCATGAAGATGTAAAGTAGATGGTCACTTTGCAGATTTTACTCAAAAATATTTTTCCTCCATTGGTCAAATCCCATTATGAGAAATACTGCTAACAAAGAACTATTTGGGTTACCAAAAGAATTACTACTAATAATCAAGAAAGTAATAGAAATAATTCTAAAACTATTTTTTAAAACTCTTCCAGGAAATTCAGTATTAACTCATTCCTCCTAATCATAAGAAGGTCTAACGCTGGAGATTTCAGTTTCAGAGGAGAATGACATTGCTATGAAAGACTCGGCACCATTAAGATAAAAAATGAATGGAAATATATAGAATTAATATTAACCCTTGCCAGCCAGCCTTCAGATAATCCCTGAATCCTTCATTTGAATACAGAACTAACATTTCTGGAGACCTCCTAAGTGCCAGGTACTAAAAGTATCCCCTCTTCCATGGGGCAGTTCGAGTTTGGTATTTTAATCTCTTAATATCTTTGGAAAGTGACGCCAGACAGGTTAAGAAATTTGTCTAAAGTCATGTGGCTATTTATTAACAGAGCTGGGTCTTCATCTCAACTCTATGAACTGTATTTCACAACACAGCCATACTCCCATATGGAATGGAATTCATATTTTTGAAAAGTAGACTGTGGGGGAAACAGGGATTCATGGCTTTGAACCTGGGTGACTGGTACTTATTAATGCCTACTCACAGCCAAGTGAGTCATCTGAATTTGGAGGTATGTGATATCTGGCTCACATCAAATAACCAGTAAGAGTTGGTTTCATTTCATTCTTACTTTTTCCTTCCTTCTTTCATTTCTTTTTAGTGACTCATTTGGCAAAATTTCAAAAAAAAAAAAAAATGTGAAAAGAGAGTCACCACTGGCTGAAAACACATTTCCTTAAAAAAAAAACAAAACAAAACACCTTTCTCTCATTCTTCCAGAACTCATACTTCAAAATGGCACCAAAGCACAAGGCTTTTGCCACTAGTGGCTCAGCTGGTAAAGAATCTACCTGCAAGGCAGGAGACCTGAGTTCAATCCGTATATTGGGAAGATCCCTTGGAGAAGGGAACGGCTACCCACTCACAGTATTCTGGCCTGGAGAATTCCATGGACTGTATAATTCATGGGGTTGCAAAGAGTCAGACATGACTGAGCAACTTCACTTAAACTCACTTAAAGGAAATATTACCACCCCTGAATGCCATCCATCTAATTGTGCAAAGATCAGGAGCTAGAAAGCCAGGTAGTTACTGGTTTGCTCTAGAACATCCCCACACGTCATCATGAAGAAAGAGACAAATCAACTTGAGGGCACCAATGTGAATTTTATTCAGGCCCTGTTGGCTGATAAAACAGAAACTGCCAAAGTCTTTGAGAGAAAACTTTGTTTAACCATTTCCCAGGAGGAAAAGGAAAGGGTCTGTCTCTCAGTAGCTTTATTCCTATACCTGTGGCAAACCAACCCAACAGAGAACTGACATCTTTGCTGTAAGATCAGATCTCAGAGCCACCAATCAAATAGCAGTCCAACCTTAATATGCTGATGCAGCGAATTTCCGGATCTTGATCACACTAGGCTAGGGAGTCATTCTTCTCAGTGATAAAGTCGGTGAATGCACTCTTGAGAAGATAACAAATTAAAAACCAGCTGACTCGACACCATTCAAGTGAGGAATTCACTGCTGATCCAGTACAACACAATTTCTACCACCAGTCAGTAATCACCAAAGAGGTGGTCAACTCCATTTCATAATTTTAAAACTATTCCTAACACGGTAGTCTCAGCACAGTTAAATAATAACTGTCCAATTCACATCTGCAGATCTACTGAAATTGACAATGATTTCTCAAGTATTTACACCCTGAGTCTTACTTTATGTTAACATTCAAAGATTTTAGAGCAAATTAGAAATTCTCAAAAGTGGTATCTTATTTTAATGGCCAGAAACATGACAAGAATTATGCAACTTAGAGGATTACTCCATTTTGAAATTACACTTTTTGAATCTATAGAATTCTCACTAAAACACCTAATTTTTTACAGTTGATGTATTATACTGGTGGAAAGCAGAGTATCAACTCTGCTTTCAACTGCAAAATATTAGGAAAACATTACCTGACTAATTGTTGTGAGATTTGTGTTCCAGATTCAGAAATGTGTGTTCTTGGAAAAAAATACCTTATATTTACATAGTGATTTTTCAGCTTTCATATGATTTTTCCAACTCTTGATCACTACAACCAAGTGTAAGTGGCATATCCTACTTATTCCCATTTAACAGATAAACCAAGCATTGTTAACATTTTTGGTAACTCCATGCCTTTGCTTGGAGCACTTTCCATTATGTAGAGTCTATAACTATTACTAGGTTGAACCATCTGAAATTGCTAATATTTGACCAGTTCTAACCTACCAAAATGGCAATTTCATAAAAGCAGTTATTTTCAGTTTCACTATCAACCATAATCTTGGTTGTTACTTTTGCTTTTTC
Source organism: Odocoileus virginianus (assembly GCF_023699985.2). NCBI lineage: Eukaryota > Metazoa > Chordata > Mammalia > Artiodactyla > Cervidae > Odocoileus > Odocoileus virginianus. The sequence continues at coordinate 22,574,783 of NC_069679.1, forward strand.
TACTTTCCAATCCGCTTGTTTTTACCAAGATGTTGTGCCTCACTCTTACAAATCCCTTCATTTTCTCTTTTCGTAGTGAGTAGATAAAAAGGAAAAATGAAAATTAAGCACTAATACAGGAAACCCTAGCCTATGAGAAGCCAATGAGGTTACACACAAAAAACTTACCAACGAACAATTAGATGATGGGAGATACTACTGTGTTTTTAACTAGGGCTGAAGAGAGAAGCCACTTCATAGTATTCAGAAAAAGGAACTATTCTTGTCAATTCTAATTTCAAACTTCAGCAACAGTAATTAGCACTGAGAAATGATTAGAATATATTCTATGTCTCTGGAGAAATTTTCACTCTAAATATTTCCTATAAGAACAACAGCAACATTAATTTAAAAAAATATTTATTGAGTATTTACTCTCTCTCAGACATGCTGTTAAACACTTTACATGAATTACTTCGTTTAATTCTCACCATCCTATCGAGATTGATTTTCCTTTAGAACATGAAGAAACTGAGGCTTGGAGAGATTAAGCAATTAGGTCATACAAATAATAAGGGACAGAGGCTGGGTTCACACCTGTGCCCTTAAGAGACTGCTGCCTATGATGACTGATCCCTGCGACTCCTGAGTCTATCCAGCCAGAATTTTCCAGCCTCGTGGAACTTCATAACATTACTATACTCTACTGAATCATTCAGTCCACTCACAGGTTGTGGTCCATCAATTTAACAGGAAATTTACATTTCACCATGACTTGTAAGTGTCTTAAGGACAAGTACTAGGTCCATGGTGTCCATGGTATCCTCTTGTACTCTCAACATAGAAACTGCCCAGCTCACAGCAGGCACCAAATAAGTGTTCCTTAAAAAGGAAACAATAATTCTTCCCTATGTGTTTTTTTCCTCCATTCTTAGGGTCTCACCTTCAGCTGTCCTCCTTGTGACAAAGTAGAGACCTCTCAAGCAATCAGTCCATTCTAGCCATTATTTGACTTTGGAACCCTTCCACACCTGTCACTGCCACCACCATTGTCAGTCTTGCTAGAAGGTCTAAAATTAATTCATCTCACTGACAAAAAGAACCCCAACCACAGAGGTGGAGAAACCACTCCTTCCCCTTGAACAAATGCTGCTTTCTGATGCCCAGGACTGCCTTTCTTCTCTTGCTAAGGTTCACTAAGTACTGAAAGCTCGGGCCCAGTGAATATGGGTCAGGTTTGCAAGGCAACAACTCCACCCCTTTCATTACCTTGGAATCAGTTAACAATACCACTAGTTCTACCCAAAAAACAAAAATAAAAAATAAAGTAATTGGTCCCAGGGGTTATTTAGGTGCTGAGGAAGTCTCAAAAACACACTATTATCTCCCCTAGTGATTGGCCAGCCTTTCCACGCTCAAACCAGCACATTGGGACTTCTAAATTACATACCATAATTGACATAAAGTATCTGTCCCATCAGTGAATATCTTTATTAGCATCAAAATCACTCACAACTAGTGTTCCTCAATGTTATTAAACATAACTTGTTCTAGGTGTTGCTTTACTAATTAGTCAGGATGAGCCCGAGGAAGAAAATCTGGGTCATGTTAAATTAATTGGAATGAGCATGAAAATTAGCAGAGCAAACTGCATCAATTTTCTATAGAGAGTCTTTCTTCATGTTGAGAATAAAAATGGATATTATGAGGCATTAACCACACTGCCTTCTGTGACTGCCAAGAGGTGTGTTACAGTAGCCCAAAATATCATGCTCGCAGATTTTCAGAAGTTAATGAGACATTTCCAGGAATGGTAAATACATGGTGTTAAAATGGGTGTGCCTCTGATGGGAAAATGCCAAGTCATTTCATGTTTATTCAGGCATAACAAGCTCTTCAAAATGAGCATAATTTAAGAGGTGAATAGTGCAAAGAGGGCTAACATTCAACTAATTTTCCTTCAGAAAGAAAAGATTAAATTGGACCCCAAAAAAATGAATTAAGAGGTTTACAAATCAACAAGTCAGCCACCAGGATGGCAGCCTCTGCTCTGCACCAGCGAGGCTGCCCCCGCCACGAAGTTTTCGAGAGATGTCCCGAAGGCAAGGAACAAAGCGAGCAGAACTGATTACAGCCCCGCTCACCGCCTCGCCGTCTCAACTCTGTTTGGCTTCCTAATGAGCTCACTAAAAACCTAATTCATCTCCCATAACCCTCTTCAGCCCTCCTTGAAATCCACCATTATGGAAATTACAGATGAAACATTTCCAGGCTGGGTTCAATTCAGTGCATCTTCAACAGGCAGGCCCCTGACCCCCACCTGGGACACCATGCAGCGGGCCAGCTCAGAACCTTCTAGAAAAATAGAGGCCGGACAAGGTGAAGACACTCTGGGTGACTGTGATTTCCGCCTTCACGCATTCCCTCCCCTGAATGTGGGGCTGTCGTGGGTTCCACAGGACATGGAATACAAATTGTAATTCAGGAGATGAGAAATGAGTTGTACTAATGACAAATAGCTGGAAATAGGCTAATGTGAATTCCCAGCCTGTTCATGAGGAAACTCCCCGGGTTCCTCATTACATAGAGTCAAATCCTCACGGCAGCTAGCCTGTAACTGGAAGATTACGGAATTGATGGATCCTTAGTTTAAAATGCAGCTGTTTTATTCTGCTTTAGTAATTAATTCTTTTTCCAATACTCTATTGATTAAGCGTAGACCCTGATAAAGTTCAAACTGAGGAGAATCTCTCGTGGCGTCCTTAGTCGCTCAGGAGAGTCAATGAAAACTTCCTACAATTCCACCTGCCTCCTCAGAGTGCTGATCCAATGAACAGAACAGTTTTTTTCTCATAAATTAGTCAGGCCATGTGGAGCTGTATTAGCGGATCGTTGCTTTTGTCTCTCTACTTGCTGACTTGCTTTTCAGTTTTGCTGGCCTTTGTGCTGTCACAGACAAAAGTCGGAGTGCAGCTGCCATTCTGAACCCAAACCAAGGTAAAGAACAATTCGTATAAACTACATTTTTCCCCCCATTTCATACAGCTGCAACTCCCTGAGTATTACAGGGCTCTGTGGGGCCTCCTGGGACCCAACTAGCCGAGAATTCAGTGCTAAAGCATGCAGACATTTTGTGGAACTGAAAAAAAAAAATTAAATTAAATAACCTCTTTTCCTCAAGACTTTGCCAGGCTTTTTTGTCCTGACACCCTCCACCACACCTCCCACCTGCTCCCCCCCCCCCCAGTTTGTGCTACCCTATTTCCAGCCATGCTAAGCTCCCTATTTCATTCTCATAGAGGACATCAAGGAATAATAGAGGACAGGGTAAAGAGAGTGATCAGGAGGCCGAGGTCTGTATCCTGCGCTGGTCAGGTGGCATCAGTGGGTTTGGGAACGCTTATTAACCAAACGGGCGTGGAGTGTAACCATATATAAATGGCCATTATGAACACAATGGTATTTAGTAATAAGAGGAATCACCAACATGCGGCTCCTTTTCAAAGGGTCACATGTACCGGGGATCAATGCTGGTGAGTCGAACAAGCACCGTAACAGAAAAGTCTCTCAGATTACAGTCCTGCACAATGGATTTTTGTTCCTACAAAGATCATCGCTGCTGGGAATGCTTCTAGGGCAATGGACTTACTCTCTGTGTCGCTCCCCCCCGGCACCCTCACCCGCATCCACGACCCATGCGCAGAGGCCTCGTGCTCTGTGTGAAAACAGGTCAAAGATGAGTTTTAGTCTATAAACTGGTGGAAAGAAGAACAGAGCTGATTTTTCCCATTGATTTTTGTTACTTGCAAAATCTGTTTATAGAATTCATATTGTTTTTTGTTTTCAACCCTGTTTCAGATGGTAGGAGTCATAGTGAAGGTCTGGAATAACTTTAGGAGAATCCTTTAAGTTTTTGTCATCTAATACCAAATTCAAAGCTCAAACCAAGCTCTGCTCCTGTTAGCAGAGGGGCTGGGACTGTTTTCCATGGTCTCCCTGGCTGGGGCTGAGAGAACATTCCCCACCTTCACAGCATTCCTTCCTAGGTCAAAAGGTCATCTCTCACAGACGTCTCCGGCAGACACTCAGTTGTCAAAAGGTTGCATCATGTGATCTGGGCAGTCACTGCTAACAAAGCATATTCCTCATTGGGAAACAAACTTTGCATGTCTAAATAATTTCTGAGTTAAAAATGTTGTTTTCCTCCCTCCTTCCTATTCTCTTCAGTATCAAAACAATGAGGACAGCAGTGGGCGCCAGATTCATCAGAGAAGCTTCCATGGATCACTTGCATCAAGATCCCACCGCTTTTACTGGGCTATATTATGAGGGAAGATTACTGCCAGAGGTGATGGTGATTTCCTGTATTTAAAGAGAAAACAGAGGTGTCCCTTTTCCAGGGGATTTCTTTTAAAAGGAAAATCCCAGTTTTAAAGCAAACATACGCATTTTGAATAAGTATAAAATTGCAAACAGAAAAGGTAACCTAAAAGGAAATATCAGAATTATTTGTAAAATCATTTCTAAAAATTAAGATTTTTTTTTGATTCATGTATATTCTATTGCATTTAAATAACCAATAATGTACATAGGGGGACATAACAAGCCCCCCTCCCCCACAAAATGAGGGGGTAAGAAGTATACTTATTTGCTCAGCATTCAGAACTTAGCAAGCATAAAGTTTGCCATCAGTGATGTTGTAATAAAAAAAAAAAGTCCCAGTTACTAGGGAAGCAGGCTCTGCCTTTTTTTTTTAATTCCCTGCTGCCTAGATGAATAATATAATGATTTTCTCATTGTCGCGAATTGTTACTTAGAGCAGCTTGAAGCTCTCAGATGCAATCCAAAATGAGTCATTTATTTCGAGAAGGGAGTCAAACAAGTCTATCAACATTGCTTCTATTTATAAATTATATATTTAAGAGTGGAATAAAATAGTCATGGCTAAAATGCTACATATGGGAGTAAAAGAATTAGAGATACTTTCAAATTATTTAGCCTAGACCTAAGCATCAGAATCTGAGGGCACTGAGAATTTTTGTATGAACTAAGCAATTTGTGCATTTATTCAAAAAAGCTTAATTAATATCCTCAGACATAGGATCCAAGTTCTGACAAGTCTTTAGGATATTAAGGTTTGCAGACAACAATATTTTCCTAAATATACTATCTTCATTTTAGTTTTTAATTATCAAACTTGCCAGAATGTATTTTTCAAAACTCATCTTAGAGACTTTCACTTGTCCTTTTTTAGCTGCCTTGGGATTAACAGGTACTGACAAAGATGCATATTATTAACAATGTGTAGTTTCAATTGGTTAATCTGCTAATTTGAAAGAGCCCAGTTTTATAAGCTTTCCTTTGGGTAGGTATTTTAGTGTTCTAAAAACAGTGTTAGGGGGCTGTTAAATTAAGCGCATGTTCTACATTGACATTTTAGTTCCAGGAAGTTATTGTGAGCCAAATATGCCAGTTTAGTATCTGTAACCTTGGAACATGTGCTCCCTGCCTTTTGCACAGGGTGTTTGGAAGGTAACTGAAAATAAATTAAACAACAGTGACACAGACTTGAACAGAAAAAAAAATATATACTACATGAGAGGAATAATGGATATCTGAACTTTTTAAAGAAGTTTAGGTGGGATCCAAGGAAATAAGGTGAATACAATGAACGTGTTTATGATCTTATAATGGTTTATAAGCTATCACCATTTCTGGTATTGCAAATCTCATACTGAGCATTTGGCATTAGCCATAGAGTGTAAAAATTCTGTAGGATTCTAACAATTGTAGAGAATGGCTCTAAAAATAGAAACTTTGGGGCCAGAATCATATTTTTTTTTTTTTTCCTGCCAAAAGAATCTGGGGAAAAAATAGATACCTAACAAAGAAATGGCATGAATTTAATTATTCTCTATTTTGAGGGTATAACATAGTTTGTTCCCCTATCAATCATGAAAGAAAATTAAGTAGAAAGTTAAGAATTCCCTGCAGAGAACACAGGATGCAGTTAAAAAATTTAAATAATTTAAATAGGGATGGTAAGCCCCCTGCCCAGAGAGGCATCTGATCTTCACTGGTGGTATGACTCCCCACATCCACACTCTTCATCACAAGTACTACTTTGCCTGAACAAAGGACTCCAGTTCTAGGTCCTCCATTTCTAAAGTCAGAACAGACCTTCCCACTGGGTGATCCTGAGTGTACTCTGGAGCAGAGTCAAATGGTGAGGAGAGGGGTAGGATGGGAGCCAAAGGGACTGGGGTGCATCCTTAGAGAATACTGGGTTAGATAGCTCCATATAACAGACACCAAGAGAAGAGCACACACCCCCACAGTGGAAGTGGCCAAGGGCTGGGAGAGAGCTAATTTACATTTCACCCAGGAAGCCCACTAGTCTCAGCAATCCATGAAGTTCTACCTGAAACAATGACTGCATCTGTAAATATCTTTGACATTTATAAGTCTTAAGGTAAAACCACCAAACTACTCCATAGCAGGGTTCTTGGTTGCAAAGGTATCTACACTCAAAATATGTTGACTTTTTTAGTAATAGCTGGTTACCATGCCCACCTTGTCAAGTCACTCATTAGAGACCTGGGCTGGCATTAAACCTCTTGATACTGGCAGTTAACATTTGAAAAAACCCCTAAAATGACCAAATTACTTCTTTAAAATGAATCATACAAGAAGGCAGAAATTCTGGGCCTTTTGGAAGATGGTTGAAAAAAACTATGATTTGCAGTCACCCAATCAGTTTTCCTGAAACCCTTTTCAAAAGTGTGGCATTTCCTCTTAACTTTTGAAAATTGTCTCCACTCTAAATACAATAGCAGCCATGCAACACCTTCAAATAGCTTTTTTAAAACTTTAAAATTACTTAAGAGAAGAAGGCAGAATATAAAGAAATCAACAGTTTTGTAAATTCAAAATAAAGCATTTTATTTCTCCAAGTGAACTGCTTAAGGTTATAGGGGAAATTGCTGCTGAGATTAGAACTTTCAGCTCCTGACACTCCAGTGCCAGTGATCTGCTCATAAGCCAATAAAATGTTCTTACTCTGCCTCAACAGCAACAAGTTGTAATAAAAGGCACAAGAAACTCCCACAGACCCAGATGCCCAGGATAAGCCAGTGTGACCCATGACTCAGACTTCTCTGATTCAACATACTTTGCATGTGGCACTAACTTGACAACTCAGTTTTACCTCTTACTGACACCCTTGGGATCATTTTGATGCCCACCCCACATAAGAATGGGGGACCTAAGCATCATTATGGTATGACATACTCTAACTTGTCTTCTTAGAGAGAAAGTAGGATTGCTCAAATGGAAAATTATTTGAGAATGTTCACCCTTCAAAGTCAAAAGTTGTAATGAGAAGCAGCAGAAATCAATAAAGAGTTCTAGCTGCCAAAATATAAGACCATGGAAGAGGGAGGGCAGACCCAAAAAATGTGATCAAAGAGGCAGAGGGGAAGAAGATATTTCATGTGGAAGGCTGGACATGCAACTTTCGGGTTTTCTTATTTTGTCTGTTATCTTGTCCTATGATCATGGAGATTGGACAAGTCAACACTGATGATAAAAATGTGCTGTGCTATTGATTAAAAAAAAAACTGCCATGCAAAAGCAATTATTTATTTTAAAAAGGGGGGGGCCACTGTGCTCAATCAATCAGTCGTGTCTGAGTCTTTGAGAACTCCATGGACTGCAGGTTCCTCTATCCATGGAATTTCCCACGTATGAATATTGGAACCGGTTTCCATTTCCTACTCCAGGGGATCTTCTCTACCCTGGGATTGAACCCACATCTTTTGTATCTCCTGCATTGGCAGGCAGATTCTTTGCCACTGTGGCCTTCAAGGAATGTGGTAAAATGCCAATTCTATATACTATCAAAAATTTCCCAAGATTATATGTGGCATTAGAAACTTGCCACCAAATCAAAAGTTATAGGGTAAAACTCTAGAAATGAGTTTGATTTTCAATGCTCCTATGCCCTACAATAAATCAACTTTAGAGGTATATCTAGATGTAGGACAGAAAATATCAAAATCTGCCTGAAATTTTCAGAATGGGAAAAACACCTCCAGCCCCAAGTTCTGGGCTGATGAAAGGTATCTGATACCATTAACCTCTTGTAGACAGTGTGGTCAAGTAAAGTCTCTGGGTTTGGGGGTCAGAGAGAGCTAAGTTAGAATATAAGACTGGTTCCAGATATTTAAGGAAAGGAGAGCTACTTAGCCTCTTTAATTCTCAGTTTTTTCAACTCAAAAACCTACACAAAGCTATGAAGATTAAATTATACTAAATATACATAGCACAATATCTGACATAAAGTTGTCAAATATTAACTGTGATAAGGATGACAATTCTGCTATTGCTGCCAAGTTTGGGCATATATATCATAAGTTCTTTTCCTTCATCTAGCTCTTTGCTTTTTGTCCCAAAATGGTAATAATTAAACAAAAGAACTAGGTTTCAGGCTATGATAAAGATGTAATACTAAACAAAGCTGGCATCTAGAAAGATAATGATCAGATACCAGACAGTGCTCTTTAAAATTCTTAAGCAAGAAATTAGCTCAGATATCACATTAGTTTTTCTCCTCCTTATTAACATAAAACACATTATAAGGAAGCCATGAAAGATGAACCACTATAAAGAGAAGACGGGCTTCCCTGGTGGCTTAGTGGTAAAGAATCCCCCTGCAATGCAGGAAACCCAGGTTTGATTCCTGAGTCAGGAAGATCCCCTAGAGAAGGAAATGGCAATCCACTATGGTATCCTTGCCTGGGAAATCCCATGGACAGAAGAGCCTGGCAGGTTACAGTCCACGGGTGGCAAAAGAGACACGACTTAGCGACTAAACAACAACAGAGAAGAAACATCTTCAGTCAGTGGGTGTTGAATTGCAAGATCTGAATTAAAACTCTTGCTTGAGTCAAACAGTTCTTAGACTAGAAGGTAGGAAACAGAATACCCTGTTTAATGTCCAGTATATGAAAAACTTGATCAAAGGGACTTAGGGTGAGTCAGGCAGTGATTTCCCAAAAGACTGTTTAATTTATAAAGGCAAAGAATAAACAGACATTAAGGTCCAAGTGACTTGTTATGGTATCTCAGCCAAAATAAAATGTTATCTTTCCTAAACTTGAGAAATCAAAAGTGAAAAAAACCTCATCTGTGTCTGCATGCAATATATCATCAAATAAATAGGAAACTAGGAAACTTAAGATGACTTTGTACACAGCCACTTATTCTCAGGAGTGAAAACAAAGTGCCAGTACAAAGGGACTATATTTCGTGTATAATGCTGGTAAGGAATCTGCGTAATTATTTGAAAATATAACGTACAGTGTTAATACTATACATCTCCACAGTTGTAAATAAACAAAACCCATTATCGTTTTCAAAACTTCAGAAGCAACACTATGAACATTTGTGGAATCCTTATAGTAAATAACACAGTAAAATACATTTACACAGGCAAAGTGAATTGAGACTTTTAAACAAATTTAGGTTAATTTCCTATTGATATGGCAAGTAAATATTAAATTTTATTTTCATTAGTCAAAATAATTGAATAATTAGTCAACTCTTAACTTAATTTTCACTCTGTAAACAGCATCGGCATTGTCCCAGCACTTGAGCAAAAGAGGGTATAGTTAATTACTTACGCATGGGAAATTTTTATTGGATTGGTGTATCAAAGGCCAGTGTCTTTTAAGAAATCCTGAAACTCTATAGGTTTTAAGAAAGTCAGGATTAACTTCTCTTTAAACCACAAACCCAATCCAGTGAATAAAAATCAACAAACAAGTACAAATTTCTAAAGAGGGAATAAATTATCTATTGTCTGCTATCATTTCTTAGGCACCTAATTCCCAAAGAAACGTTGACCGAAAAGATAACTAGGTATCTACACAAGTACTTTTCAGACTTTATAAAAGCATAGAAAATTATAAAGATAGGACACTACATGATTTTCAAATGATGCCTAAATATTCTCATTCCTAAAATCACTCAGGACCTAATATTGCCCAGCAGTTTTCAAGACTGGGCCAACTAGAGGGTAGAACTACTAGGGTGTTCCCCAATTTAAAATACATTTCTTTCAAAAAAACATACAATGTAAATTCTGGAAGCCCCAAGGTAGGCTGCAGCTTAAACCCTTTATCGAGTACACTGCAAGCAATCAAATGTGAGGTCACAGTACCTGGGCATGTGGCCTCATGCTCTCGGGCTGCTATAGACACTGAATTCATCTCTGGAGATTGGTCAGGAACAGCCTTTGAAGTCAAGAACTAAAGAAGAGTGTCAAGAAATCCTTTAGAGAAGAAATATTACCAAAGAGAAGAGGAAGTCCAATTGATTCTTTTTTATTCTGTAGGGGGGTAGAAAATAACTTCCTCAGAATACTGTGAATATCTTTCAGTATTTCAGGAGCTCTAAAGAATGTGAACAATATAGTGACGTGACATTATGGTCGGAATATTGCAGAAGTACCTTTCAGTTAAAGAGTGTGATTTTATTTTATTGCTTCAATGTTTTCAAGTCAGATAAAAAATAAGACGCCAAACCTGTTTACCGCTAAAAAGAACATATTCTGACTTAATTTTTTAAGTCCATCTAGTGAACGCTTCTACTAGGTTGCATAGGTAATCAAGTGGTCTTGGTGAGCAAGTTAAAAAGAAAATTGAAAAAAAAAAAAAGAAAATTGAAATGAGTTATTTTCAAGAAAGTCTTTTTTATGCATACAAAAGTATCTTTAAAAAACCCACAAAATGAAATATTCACTAACTTTCCAGGTTTTTTATCCTGTTTGCCATGTTACTAATGGAATTGGTAGATTTTCTTTGGGTGGCAGAATTCTTGTTATCTCAAAGCCAATAGATGCTTAATGCAAAGAGCAAATGGTAAAATGCAAACAAGTATTATTTACTTATATAGGAAGTTGCTGATTGTGAAATAAGAGTTCTGGCCAGTCTTAGAAGAAGAGTAGTCTCATTACCTTATGGTTCATCACATCTTGTATTCTTCGCCATTTCTAAGTGCAAGGAGAAGAGAACTAAGTCTTTAGAATGGTTTTGGTTTAGTCACTAAGTCATGTCCGACTCTTGCAACCCCATGGACTGTGTCCTGCCAGGCTCCTCTGTCCATGGGATTCTCCAGGCAAGAATACTGGAGTGGGTTGCCATTTCCTTCTCCGGGGGATCTTCCCGAGCCAGGGATTGAACCCGGGTCTCCTGCGCTGCAGGCAGACTCTTTACTGACTGAGCTACGAGGGAAGCCCAATTCAACATCTGACCTCTCCTTTTTCTACTCCAAGATTGATCCTATGGATCTGACCGACATACATGGGAGGAAAAGAAGATGGAAAAGAAGTGACTTTTGGAAAGTATAAGTCACTGATTTAAAATCTTTAACAAGTGGCATACAAGTGTTCAAGTTCCATTTTTATTTTTATTTATTTATTTGTTTATGCTGCACCACTTGCAGGATCTTAGTTCCCCAACCAGGGATTGAACCCTGACCTACAGTAGTGAAACTACCAATCCCTAACCCACTGTATTGGCAGGGAATTTCCTCAGGCTCCAGTTTAAATTGATGAAATAAAAATAAAAGGTTGTAATAAAGAAATAATAGAAGGGTGGCAGCCTTTTGATTAGAACGATGACATGGGGGTTTTAATGATATTCTCAGGATAGTCAGTTGCCTTCATTAAATTTTACACCATTTGTGAACCTAGCGCCTTTTCATGCAAAGCTCACTTTGCAGGTAAAGAACAGGGAAAAAAATTAAATGGCCTTGTTTTAATTCTTCTGCATCCTTTCTCTATGGTGACAGGCAAGTAATTGACACTCTTCAATTGACCCTCTGCCAAGTTGCCTTATCCGGAAAATGGGGATAAACCCAAGAGATATTAGGAGAAATCAAATGAAAATTTATGTAAAAATGTGTTAAGAAACAAATGTAAAACCAAATGTAAGGTATCACTTGGCAGATGTAATTTGGAATTTGAATGACATTATTTAAAAATTAATAGATATAGCATGTTAGAATTGGAAAAAACCTGGAATCCCCTAATATCCGTGCCTAACACACAGAGATGTGAGGCAAGTCCATGAAAGTTTAAAGAGATGACGACAATATTAGTAACAACTGTCATTTAATAGATGGTGAGTACATGCCAGGCATACATTATCACCTCACTCACTCCACCAAACTCCCTTACAGGATGTGAACCTAGGTTACAGGTAGCCGAGATGGAGCCCTGCCCAGGTCTGAGTCATCCTGGGGCCTCCCAAACCCGCCCCATACCGTACCATCCATGGGTTAATTGGAAGAGCCATATTCAGATTCTGGTCAGCCAAGTTCATTCCATTCTAGCCTTCAGGTAGATAATAAGCATTAAATAGTACAAAAAAGAGAGAGTGGGACAGCATGACATAGCACCAAAGCCTAGTACACAGAAACTGAAAATTCTGCTCACATACTTCTCCCAGATTTTTTCCCCTTTTCTGAGCCTTCTCTTCCTACAAACCCTGTCCTCTGTATGTCTGTGAGGACAAGGACCAGGGGAAAATAGAGAAGCAATTATTCTCAAGCTACTATTCTACCATTTTTAGAAATAATACTATATCTTGAAATGAGAATCCACAGAATGTGTTATAAGCTTTAAACTCACGTTATGTATTTAAAACTAATAAAGAGTCAGTAAGCATCTGTATATTATTATGGGAATGTTGTGTCAAATATGTCTGGCCCACCATTTAGAGCCCCAAATACATTATCTAGTTTAATTCTCACAACATCTCTATATAGCTGTGGTAATCTTCATTCTCTATCTGAGGAAATTTAGACTTTTAAATAAGTCACCTAAGATCACACTTAGACTCACTCCATACTCTTAAGAACTACACACTTTCGAATTTCTCCACAGAGCATAGAAGCACTTTCCTTAAATTTGTAGGAGTTGGTGAAATCTCTAGCCATGACCTTGTCCTTGCTTTCATGTACCTCACACAGTACTCAATTCCACCTAATAATCCCATTCTGAAAAACTCAACTTTAGGTGTCCTGGCATTTCTGCGTGCTAAGTTGCTTCAGTCATGTCTGACTCTGTGTGACGCCATGGACTGCAGCCGGCCAAGCTCCTCTGTCCATGGGATACTCCAGGCAAGAGGACTGGGGTGGGCTGTCACGCCCTTCTCCAGAGGATCTTCCGGGCCCAGGGACCAAACACTTAAGTCTCCTGCATTGACAGGGTTCTTGAAGAAGGAATTAATTCCTAAGTCAATGCTAACACTATCTACTAACTTGCTACAAGCTATTAGCTATTAACCAACTATCAAGTTGAGACAACAATTTATTTGACCAATGTCTATTTATCACAAACTCTCTACAGAGCACTTTACTAGGTATACAGAGGGCGACACAGAGAGCTGGTCTGCGGAGCCAGCGGTAGGTGAGGGAGCCTCTGTAATCAAGATTGATTTCTCAGCTTTGTTTTCCTTACCTCCTGCTGTCCAGGGTACCATAAAAACTCAGCAAATGTTATCAGATAGCATGCCTAAAAAGAAGCTAGCGTGCTTCAGTAAGTTAAAAAAAAAAAAAAAGGTATATCTGTGTAGATGAAAAAGTTAAAATGTCACAGCGTCAGAGATGACTATCTCTGGAGTGATGGTGCATGAGACTAGAAGACATCCATGAACTCAGGGCTTTCTTTTACTCTCACAAAGCAGTCACATTTCAAGGTCCCTGACAACATTCACAGGGAAGCTTACTTGATGTTTCTGCCTTAAATGCCCAACATATGAAACAACGCAGCAAAGTGTAAGAGCACCATTTTTTCCCTCTAATTTTCAAAACTCTGACACATTGCTTTTTGGTGTAATTTTATTTCAGCTAGGGTCTAATTTTTGTTTTCTTCTTTGCCAGTTGAAAGCAACTCATGCTCTATACTGGCAGAAAATGAGCAACTAAGATTCCATTTAGAATAAGAAACATGGTGAAAAGTTTCATCCATTAAGTGACTGATAATGATGCTAAAATGTGTAGAAGCACCAAAATCTGTATGGATAAAGACCAGTAAACCCCATGTTTCCACTTTGGGGTTTAAAAGTTGATTAATGATATTAAAAACCAACGGCTCTCCAAATACAAGCATGTTCCTATTTACAAAATAAGGAAGACTTCCTTTAAAAATGTTGCAATTTTCTGAGCTAATTGTTATAAAGAATTCAAAAGCTTGCAGAAAAACTTTCTGACAAACAAGACAAAATCAGGCTTTTTCTCAGCATACTGCAAAGACAGTCTAAGTTGTACCACTAATCTGTTCTTGCTCATTTCAAAGCTGGAGAGGTACGTGTGCTCAGCCTAATTTTCCCTCCTGCAGATAAAAGGGGGTGACACTTTTGTGGGTGATTCCACCATAATGCTCAGGAATAGAGTATATGAACAAAGAGGTCTTCCCCTTACTCAGTAACCAAGTGCTTATTCACTCAGTCGTGTCCGACTCTTTGCTACCCCACGGACTGTAGCCTGCTAGGCTCCTCTGTCCATGGGGTTCTCCAGGCAAGAGTACCCGAGTGGGTTGCCATTCCCTTCTCCAGGGGATCTTCCTGACCCAGGGATCATACCCGGGCCTTCTGCATTGCAAACCACCAGGGAAGCCGCTTCATGATTAAGAGGGATTGCAATTCTGGCCCTCCTGAATGCCCTGGAGCATGATGCCTGCCTCCTGGCATTCTCTAACAATAAGGGAATAAGGGAAAATGTTTTTTGCCAATAGAGGCAACACTCGCCTCGTGCAACCAGTTCCAACATTTGACTAAACTGGAGATCTCAGAACAGCTGGACAAACAGGCAGATTGGGGTTTTGCAGCTCTGTGTCCCAGAAAATTTCCACTGGGCAGATAGCATACCCACTGCTCATTACCGGGAGCAAACAGGGTCCATGCCATCCACTCCCAAGTGAGGGAAGATGGTTTTCCCTCCTCCACCCTTGTTCCTGCCTCCATGGATTTACCATCTAGCCTCTAACTCAGCAGCCACTTTAAGAAAGCAAAAGGGTTTACTTTTGAGGAAGAAAAGTGCCTACTATGCTATGCATCAAACTAAGTGTTAATATGCTTCTCCTAGCAGTATTCTGCTGGGATCCTCATTTATACATTTTTGAGGGTGGAACCAAATGTACTGGCATTAAATCAAACACTCAACAGATATAGAGGAAACATTGTTTGATTAATACAATCAAGGATAACTACAAGGATAGCTAAGTTAACGGAATATTCTGTACAAGTACAGCTGAAGTCTACAAGACTTTAGACCTTAGAGGAAATTGCTTTTTACACTACTGAAAATTGATCCTGAGCCCATGCTGACCTACCTTTTAAATACAAGATGCAAGAAGACTCCCTAGGATATTAAACCCTATCTGAGAGTACTTCAATGAAAGAAGCAGTCGAGGACAGTGTTTTCCACAGTGTGTTCTGAGGAAGATTGGCCCCCAGAGATAACACAAAAAAGGGTTTCAATGGTTAAGTGAGTCTAAGAAGCCTCCTTACAGACTTAAAATGCACATTAGCAAATTAGAGGATCTGCACATTCCTATACTACAGGAAACCCTGCACTGCTCCAGCTTTCAATCTATTTAACCACAAAGTCCTTTTATTTTTTTTTTAACTGATGTCTATTTAAATATCTGTGGAATCATAGTTTTCCAAATACTGCAGAAGATATATTTACTCAGTCCTGTTGAGTCATATCTAGTTGTTAATAATTATAACAACACTATAAAATTTTACCAAAATGTGTCCTCATAAATGTTCCTAGAATGAAGTTACATACTTGGGACCTTTGTGAATCACAATAATTTAAGTGTTTAAATTACTTTAGAGAAAATGTCAAGCTTTTTTTTTTTTTAAGTGATTTGAAATTTGCTTCTTCATTCAAAAGAATATCCATTCTTTCAAACAGACAGTATTTCAGGCAAGCATATGGGTCTGCTATTTTGACCATGGAAGACACAGTGGAGAATTCGTCATTGACATTCAAAATGAAGGGGATTATGTCACTACCCCCATTCAAGAATCTTCAATAGGTCCCCATTACCTACCAAATCAAGCACAAACTCCTCAGCTTGCTATTCAATGTCCTTCACAATATGGACCCAATCCTCTTTTTTAAAAGAAATAATTATTGTTATTGAAGGTCTCCTATGTTATCATAGCACAATGGGGGGCTGAGAAGGAAGATGCTGAAGACATGGAAAGTGTCCTCAAGAATCTTACAGTCAAATAGGATAATAAATAAGACATGTAACCAATGACTGTAACACAGGAACAACCCAACTGTCAGATGAGAACATCAGAAAAATATGCAATGGGACTTCAGAGGAGCGGAATTACTTTCCACTAGATGAGTCTGAGGCTAGTGGCATCTTATATTTAAAAGGTGGCAGGGCCTTTAGGGCTGGGCTCAGGGCACGTATCTCCAGCTATACAACCCATAACTCTGTTCTCCCAAGGATGAATGCAGGATTGCATTTTTAGGTTCCTCATCCTGATGACAGCTATACAGGGTCAGTTGTTAACTCTTTTTAAAGCAACATTTAAGCAAAAAAAAAAAAAAAATATTTATAATGTTTTATTTACTATGAACCAAACATAAAATTACTGTCATTTTACATAAATCACACCATTCTTCTTTTCCTAAATCTATTAAATTAGATATCTATTACTCCTGTTTTACAAATACAAAGTGGAGGATTACCCATGACAAATGACAAATCTGAAAAACATCAAGGCAAGCAGAAAAACGTCAAAGGCTACCTCCTCAACCACTGGGCTACCCTGCCCCAATGTACCTTATGACCTGGAAAAAAAATCATTAGCCATCCAATATGCATCATGCATTTCTACTTCAACAGCCTTGCACGTATAAGTGGAATATTATTCCTCGTCTTCTCCTCTGATTGATAGACGTCCATACTTCAAAACTCATGGCAGGAAAAAAGAAAACTATCTACACTATGGTACCTCCACCAAGAGAATGGCCTGAATGTGATACTGGACTCTGTCCTCTTCCCTTCTTCCTGCATGTAATCTATCAGTCCTCTCCCCTACATCTCCACTGTCACTGTCTTCATTTAGCCCTCACCAGCCCTCGGACTATTAAGCTTTACTATATATAGAAGTCCCCCAGCTAGGAATCTTCATGTTGCAAACTTTCAAAGATGTGAACGTGCATTCAGGTGTCCAATCACATACGTTAGTTCATGTGTCTGATGTACACTGTCACATGCCTGCATCCTCTACAAGCGGTTGCGCTTCCATGTACTTTAGAGTACCGTATACAGCAGGACTTCCCAGGTGGCACAGTGGGAAGGCATCTGCCTGCCAATGCAGAAGGTTCAATAGATGTTTGATCCGTGGCTCAGGAAGATCCCCTGGAGTAGGAAGTGGCAATGCACTCCAGTATTCTTACCTGGCAAATCCCATGGACAGAGGAACCTGGTGGGGTATACAGTCCCTGGGGTCATAAGAATCGGATACAACTGAGCACCCCCCAACACACACTGTACAGAGTACAGTAGTATATTATCTTTATTTCAAGTTTTTTTTAATGTATTATTTTTATGAAAAGAACTATAAACCTATTACAGTACAGTACTATACAGTCGATTGTGTTAGTCGGGTACCTAGGCTAACTTTGTTGGACTTACAAACATGCTCTTGGAACAGAACTCATTCACATGGAGAGGACTTACTGTACTTACTCTTGCCTCCCTCAAATGTATTCTCCACAGTCTCAAAGAGTTTTTTCCAAAATACAAAATCTCATCATAAACTCCTTTTGCTTAATTTTCTTTAACGGTCAGTCCACATCCCTGGGGCTTGGATTGAAAATTCAGAGGCCTGGGACCTCCCATGGAGATGCTGCCTCTGTGTGGCTGTGGTCTGCCTGGGACTCTGTATAGACAAGCCCCTAGGAGCTACTGATCTCCAGGAAAGTTTGGTAAACAGCGCTCTACAGGATTAAGTATAAGCTTCTTAGCCTGGTAAACAAGGATCTTCACAGACAGCCCCTACTTGCCTCACCAGCCACCCTCTTCCAAGCAGCCTCTCTCACAAACGGCAGTTATCAATCTGGTTGTTGCCCTGAACATACCATGCTGTTTCACACTTCCGGGCCTCTGCACCGGCTCTTCCATCTGCTCCCCAAACACCCCCTACCGTGTTGACCTGTAAACACCCACTGAAGGCCATTAAAGCCTTTTAAAGCCTCCCCAATTTTGTGGCGCCTTCCACAGATATTTCAGATATTTCACTCCCTCATCTGCTCCCTCATCTGAAATACCTTACAACCTGAATGTTTCACGTGATATTAGAAGCATGTGCATTTATCTGTTTACATTTCTGAGTTACTTAAGAAAGAGTATAAAGAGGAATGATATCACATCTTAGGAGTTATGTATCTCGAGCATCTAGGATAGTGATTCCCATCAATTACATGGTCAATAAATATAGAATGAAGAGAATATTTGGGCAGTTCCACATTAGTTACCAAGTGAGACTTAAAACAACAACAACAACAACTAATGTTTATTTAATCCTAGCAATTACCCTATGAGATGGTTGTGCTGGGCTGTGCTGTGCTTAGTCACTCGGTCATGTCAGACTCTTTGCAATCCCGTGGACCGCATCCTGCCAGGCACCTCTGTCCCTGGGGATTCTCCAGGCAAGAATCCTGGAGTGGGTTGCCATGCCCTCCTCCAGGGGATCTTCCCAACCCAGGGATCGAACCCAGGGCCTCCTGCTTTGCAGGCGGGCCTCCTGCATTGCAGGCGGATTCTTTTCGATCACAGTCATTAGGGAAGCCCAATGAGACAGTTATCGTTCCCACTTCACAGCTGAAGAAGGTAACATTCAGAAAGATCACTGCTTAGAAGCGGTGGGGCAAGGATGAGTGCTCAGAGCCGTCTGCTTCCAAAGCTCCACCCTTTGTACACTCCACTTTCTCTGGGTCAGCAAGCCTCCCTCCCTCCATTCCCTAGCACTGAATATCTGCCTCACATAAGAGTTACCAGCACACTCGCCACAGTGCCCCCTACCTCACCAAAGATGGTAAGTTATTGAAGGCAGGGACCCTTGTAAGTTTTATATTCTTATTTCCAGAGTGCCTTGTTCAATGAATATCTCTGTGTACTGAATTTAAGCAACATAGACTCAGAAGAGGTCTTGAGAGATCAAGAGCTTCCTGCCTTCAGAAAAGTTTATGTACATGTCAGCTCTGGTGTGTGTCACCGAAGGACACTCAAGAGGTAGATTCCATAAGCTTTCAATAATCCATGAGTTATCAACTTTTCTCCATCATTCACATTTAGTACATGGAAATTTTGGAGGTTTTATTTCAGCAGGTGGCATTTGTTACAAATGTTAGCTCAAAGAAGAAATATGAAATTTTACACTCCTAGTCTGCTTTTGTAAATCTCCAAATTAAAAAAAAAAAAAAAGAATGCTTAGTTTTGAGGCCACAGTGACATCCTTAGCTGGTAGCAAGAGTTAAGGAATAAGCATTTTGATTAAGCACAAATTCTACTGACTAAAGGGTAACAGCTTCATCTGGTATGAATTATGAGCCTAAAAATAATTAGATACAATAAAATATTCTTAACTGTATAATTCTCCTGAAAATTCTTTAGATTTTTGTAATTCATCTCAGGAGAGGACAGAGTCTCAGCCTCTGTAATGATTATCCTTTATTATTTTACTTGTGATGTACAGAAATTCCAACAGAGATTGTAACTGATTAGATAATGGATAATGAAAGTTACTCTGTATTTCCAAAATATATCTCACACTTCTGATAGTCATGCACCACCTTTAGTGTCCTACACCTGGATTGTGACAATCTGCCATCCTCAGAATATCAGCTCTAAGGCCTGGTTTTTTTCTTGCCAAACCAGGAAGAATAGTCTTTCCTCGTAAACAAAAGCAAGGAACAAAAAACATGATCTCACTACATAATAATCCTGTAAAATGAAGGAAATAAAAATGTTTCTGTTACACGTCTAATTTAAAACAAAACAAACCGAAAAAATAAAAAACTGAAAAACTTGCAGTCTTTCTCTACGTTAAAATGCACAAAATAAAAAAGAAGACTCATGAATGTAAACATTAGATCCCTGGCACTTGAATGTAAAAGATCATCTCATTCTGTCCTATGTTATAGGTGAGCAAGAGTCTGAAGAGATTAAGGGAGTCATCGAAGGCCACAGCGCTAATTAAAGTCAGTCAAGGACACAGAACAGGGGAATAAGGGCACTAATAGTTGCTGGTTCCAGGCAACGTTATGTGTTCAACACATAGATCTCACATGATACCATCTCCAGGACAACCTTGATGGTAAGCAGCTTCCCCCACTTTGCAGATGGAGAAACTGAATCTAGCAGACATGAAGTAAAACTGGGATTTGAACCCATGTCTCTCTGCCTCCTGAGTCTGTGTCCTTTTCAGTGCAACCCTAACCCCAGAACATAGGCATCTTGACTCACAGTCCAAGGCTCTGGACAGACCTCAAGCAGATGAAAAGGGGGCGCAATGCAGTTTGCTTATATTGTCTAAAGTAAATTAAACCTGCTCAAAGGCAAACTACAAGAAAACTGGAATGAATATGTAGGAAGTCAACAAAAGCATGTACAGCCTAAAAATTCAAGAATTACTTCCAGTTTCTTTACCTGTATGTGAAGACCCCCAACTTCCCTCAAGTTCAACCTCATCCTAAACAAGAAGTGCAAGCAAAATGGATCCTGAGTTCATCAGGGGAAACTGTTTGACACATTAAAGTTTCCCTTATTATATTACATTACAAGACTTATATCCACACCCTTAATTTTGTATAGATAATGTAGTGAAAAGAAATCCCATGTTCAAATTCTGATCATATATATATAATTTAAGATACCATTAAATAACAAATAAGACAAATCCTATTTTAAGTCTCATCTTAAAACACCATTTAAAATAAGAATCTAAAATTTAAGAACCTACCTATAATAGTCCATTGACTTATTTAAGATAGTGTTGCATACAATAAAATTTTAGTAAAATAAAATAGGTTTATTATCTCTTAAGGATATAAGATGATTTTTTCAAATGTATCAATATGTTAAATATCCAGTTGATGAGTATAAAGTTTTGATTAAATTGTTTCTACTTTACAAAAACTGAAATCTGTGGATTTTGCTTATTGATTCAGAAAAGGACATTCTACTGCTAGATAGCTGAATAAGTAATCATTTCTACCTTGGAAAAGCAAGGTGACAGACCAGGAACCAAATAGTTATAACACAAAATGTGAATGATGCTATAATAGTGGTAGAAGGTCCCACTGGGGTGCAGAGAAGAGAACACTGGCTTATGCCCCAGGGAAATCAGGAAGGCTTCCTGGAGGAGATGACATTAGAATCAGAATTCCCTAGACAGAAGAGAGAGGGACACAGTTCCCTTAGGTCTCTCTCCAGTATTTCCCTTTTCAAGATCTGGCTTCCTATCTGGCTAAGGGACCTTATTGTTACAGTAGAAAGGACATTAAAATGGTCGACTTTCATTTTAATGAGGAATTAGATTTTAGTGAAATCCCGTAGTTGTTTTCTTGCCGGTCATTAGAAAGGGGGTGACTAGCTCAAGACTAAGGGATAAAGTTGGTAGATAAAAATGGTTTATATTATTGTCTGCTGTGACATCAAAATATTTTCAAAGACCAAATTAAAAACAAATGTCTACATAGGAAGATGGGAAAAAAAGCTCTTCTCCTACTACCCTATCCCACCCCAGATTTAAAACAATAAGAATTTCAAGGAACTTTCTGAGGGTAGAAATAAGAAGAAAAGAGAAAGGAGAGAAAAATAACATGGCGTCGTTATAGACTATTCTTCCAAAGTAAAGGCAAGACAATGAAGGGAAAAAACAGAACACGTGTATTACAACATATAGCACCATAAGGCTGTGTCTGATGCTCTGGAGGGCTTCAACAAGTACTGTTCAGCCAAAAATCAATTGAAAAATCAGCATGATAACAGAGCATGAGTTGCCCTATAATAGCCTTAAGACCCCCAAGGCTATGCAAGTCCCTTTCATCTGCCACACTGCACTGACTCCAGGGGACCCTCACTTCCCCTCCCTGAGTACTGTGCCTGGCTGTATTTCTAACCTACTGCCTTACCCTCCCTTAGAAATGGGAGCGGACAGGACTGAGGATGTTTTAAAGTGGTTCTAAAGAATTTTTTTTCTTTCTGATTTATTCTTTATGTTTTCTGGACATTTGCACTCAAATTCATCCTAGAATATCCACTATTTCCACAATATTAAGTGGTCAGGCATAATCTCTTAAATAATCTAATAACGGTCTTGTGTTTTGAATGCCTTAACTAACCTACATGAAACTGCCCCTTAATAAAAATCAGAGTTCAGGCTTATGCAAATGTGGCATGTAAGCAATTCACAGCATTGTTATAAATATACATATACAGTTCATTCCAAGATTTCATCTCAATATTTCTTCAATCACTTCCTCACAATGTCTGGTTTGTTCAATTTATATTTCTACTTGGCATTTGGTGCAAACCCCCAAAGATAAGATACATCTGTCCCTTAGTCACAAATCTTGGCATTTTTACGTTAACTCAATTGTGAAATGATTGGTTGAAAAATTACCTTACTTATTAGCAGGATTTCCTCATAATAAAGCATTTTATTTCCAAACTTTTGAATGTGACATGAGGTGGACCAACTCAGGAGTGACATATTAAAGCTTAAGGAGGACATATAAACACCCTGATCCGTGTGAGGGAAGGAAAAGCTAATTGGAAGTCAGCTTCCCTGTGATTATCAGCTTGTTTATGGGGAGGAGGACGCCTCTGAATGGCACTGTAAATTCATCCCTGATCATGGCGTTAAAACCAGAGCTCATTTCCACAAGCTCCCCCGAAGCCCCCACCCAATGCATTTTGTTTAGTTACAAAGCATTGTGCACTGTTTTCAGAGAATGACAGTTTCCCCTGTTTTGATTTTCTCCATTTTCAAGAAAAATTAATCAGTTGCACAAGCCAGTTGTCAGCTTTCACTTCCCTCATGGCAGAAAGCACACATATTCATTGTCTGCTATAAGAATAAATTTTAGTAATTTTTCCCCATGTCAATATGAATATTAGACTGACCCAATTAATATGAAACGCTTCTATGCTGCTGGAACAGACAGTGCTCCAGAAAGAGCCATTTGCACAACCTGTTCATGATTATGGGCCATAAGGACACAAAGATGGCACACACATTTGTGGACCATCTGAATTCTTATACGGGAAGGGGAGGGGGTGGAGGGAGCGGCATGACGTGAGCTTGACTGTCGTGGGTCATGTTTTTTAATCCGGAGTATTGGACATGTAACACAGCAACAAGAGCTGATCATTTTGTTTAATCACCTTTTGGATCTTTGCCAGATGGTCTCTATTGAGAGCGCTGCAAACAGAGAGAGATGAACTGCATCTAACACGCCACCAGAGCTTTCCCGTAAATGTCTGAGAACTGATTCCAACAAGAATTTAGTCTCAGAGCAGAAAGGGATACATTTAAAAACTATGTGCATTAACTATACTTTTCCCCATAGAATCCTCACTTGGCATGAATAATTTACCCACTCTTATGCTAATGGGATCATGAAAGTATCCCTCGTCTTTAGAGCAGCTATTCTCGGCTTTCAGTAATTACCCCACCCAGTGAAAATAACATGGCTTCTGTACTGAATGGCCGACTAGTACCTGACAATTAGAAAGATCATGGCTGACAATGGACTGGTCCAGAACCCAGACAGAGAACGCTTGTAGGCCAAAGAGAAGTACAAGCGCAAAGTAACGTCGGTCATGGGCGGGAAGGGGGAGGAGCGGGGGATGCATGGGGTAGAAAGTAGAAGAAAAGAGGAAACATTTTCTATTGTCAAGCTTTTCTTTCTCTGACTTACTATCAAGATTTTACTTACGTGATTAAGTGTAAAGGCATCCACAACAAGATTCATTTTAAAGGAAAAAAAGAGACCATATCTAAGGAAAAGAACTAGAGTTATCTTTAAAGCACGTCTGCATTAAGAATTTACTTAATCAGAATTTTAAAAAATCTAAGTAGTGGAAAATCCCCTACATTTTGATTTTTGAATTGAAAAAAGATTACCAAACCAAAAGAAGAAGAAGAAGAAGAAGAAAACAAAAGCTAAAAAAAAAAACCTCTCTTTCGACCTCTGTCCACAAAACTCCATGTTAGGTAGTTCACTGTGTAAAAATTATCAGGCTAAAACATCTGGGAAAGAAAGCTATGAAACAGCAGGGAACGTGGCTGGTTTATTGTTTATCTTTTGTTTATGAGGCAGTATTCAAGTTTAATTACTACTCTAAATTAAACTCTAACTGGCATCAGGAGACATCCCTTTACATGACTAAGTCAAAAAAAAAAAATCTAGGAATCTCAACTCCAGGCTTTTCAAGTAAGTTGATACATATAGGAAGAAATTACTCAAAATTAACAGCAATTATAGAAAGCTTTTAAGCATTTATGGGCACCATTACATGCTCCTAGAGCATTTATTTATTAGAAGAGTTTAATTTTATTTCTAATGGTTGCTATTCTAAAACGTTTTAAGAAAATCAACAGAAATTATTTGGATGTTGGCTGATGATTAAGGAGAGTATTCCTTTTGATTTTATTTGGGGAGCCAAAAAAGTATGAAAATGCAACATAAATATCCTATAATACAACAGCTTCTTCTGTGCCAATGTTCAATTCTCAATTATATTCTCAGTGAATTTTCTGATACAATTAGGAGGACAGGAAGGAAAAGAAATGTCACCATATTTATCATAACAGTAAGTGACCAGTTTTGGATGAACTTAGCTCTAGGAAAAATAAAAGTTAAAAGCAACTAGCAAAAGATTATGCCAGATGGCATCTGTCATATTGTATTTAGGGTTATTTTAAAGAGATTGCCGCCACTATGAAAACATTCCATTGACAGAGTTTTCCTAGACTGAATAAGAAATCCCACTAGAACATATTCAGGACCCACTATAAGTGGGTTTGAGGGTTCCCTCCCATCTTTTAACTATATAACTGGAATACTTGGTGGCAAAGAATACTATTTCATGCATTATGTAATAATTCAACAGGGTAAGCCTGTGTTAGACTTTTGCTTACCTATAATCATTTACGTTAAATCTATAGTGGGTATTTTTAGATTTCAAAACCATGATTGCGAAAGAACTGCAT
The DNA here is from genome assembly GCF_023699985.2 of Odocoileus virginianus. Classification (NCBI taxonomy): domain Eukaryota; kingdom Metazoa; phylum Chordata; class Mammalia; order Artiodactyla; family Cervidae; genus Odocoileus; species Odocoileus virginianus. Next base: position 22,600,084 of record NC_069679.1, read on the forward strand.
AATATCTAGTTAGGGAATTTTAGTCTCATTGCCTGGATAATAGAGACATCAAAAGAGAGGTTTCATAGGTGGCAGAGTTGAGGGGAACTGTGCTGGTCTGTACAGCCCTGTGTCTTGAAAGATGAGAGATGCATTGATGCTTAAATACTAATGGATTTAGGTTAAACTGGCTCTGGCAACAGTATGGTTAACGTGCGTGTGGTGTGCAGTGTGAGCTCAGCAGTTACTGGGCCAACTGTCTCGGTATTTCTGGGAATCCTGCCTATTCACAGTGCAGGGATTGTTCAATTGCTGCAAAATGTACAAAATGAATTTTACAAAAATGAATTGTAAGGAAGGCCCCATTACAACGATTTTACAGCAAAGATGTCAACATCAATTTTTCTTTCATGCCTAGCTAATGATTAAAACAGCATATTCCATTTGCCTAAGACAATTTATTTCATATTGGCACATCAAAATATTGAAATACAAAGTTATCTTTACTCTGCCCTTTTTATTCACTGCTGCTGAACCCATACTATTGTTCAAATCCGGAAAAAATAAAACAAACTTGGCACGAAATACTTAAAACAAAGGCTCATCAATATTCTCCAATTTGTCAACATCTCAATTACAGCACTGGAAAAAATGTAAATTTCATGTGCTCTAAACACTGAGGGGTCTATTCTCCTGCCAATTCACATGCGTAACTCCCATCAGCGTTAATGGGAGTTACACAAACCCATCAATAATAATAATACTTTGTACATATATTGTGCCTTTCATCTAAGGCTCTCAAAGTGCTCCAAGAACAAGGGGGCTGCTTCCTAGTCTTTACTCTGGGCAAAACCCACAATGAAATACAAAGCAGCTTTTGACTCAGCAGGTACAGAATTAGGGACCCCACGCCTTATTATCAAGCCCCATTTTATTACTGATGGGAAGCCAGACACAAAGAGGGCCAGTTACTTCCCCAGAGACCCAGTCTGCACCCTAATTCTATCCCTGAAAAATAAAACAGACTTTTTTCTTCATTCTCATGTGACTAACAAGATAAACTCCATTTGGCTGCTTTTAGCCAAAGAAATCAGAGCGAATGAAAGTCTGGTTCATATTTATGTAGTTTACTGCTAGGCATGTGCTGTGTGAAAGAGACAGTAAAGTCAGGTTTCACATTTTATCAAGTTTGTTTCTTACAATATTTTTAAAATTTGATTCCTCCCCCCCTTTTGGTTTGCTGCACAAACACGGAGGAGGAAAAGATGACCTTTCACCTGTGTAACTGTAGCTCTTTCCCTATCAAGTCATAAAATAATGAGATATTTTTAGGTTCCAAAGTAAAGGTTCATATGAATCATTTTAGTAGAAATATTCCCCAAATCATAAAGCAACATAAATGCATGTATTGTTTTATAGCATATGGCTATTAAAGTTTAATTTAAAATGTGTATGAAAACATTGTCTTTAGTACAATTCATCCCTATTTTTTCTGTTTATCATAATTTGTTTTGAAACTGAATCATTTTACAGTTTTCCATATGCCTGTTGTGCTAATAAATTCTGAATAAGCAAGAAAACTCTTTTCTAAACTAAAAATCTTGGTTCCCAATGAAACATTTTAATACATTTAATATGAAGAACATAAATTTCCTTCTTAGGCTTTCCATTAAACGTCAACCCTAAGATTTAACCTGGGATAAGCATATGTGATTTCAGTCAATATCTCTGTTGACTTTGCCCTGAAGCAGATAATTAATCTTTCCCATTGAAAGCTACTCTGGACAATTTGGTGGGACAAAATATCTTGAAAACACATTTAAAAGACTAATATGGGCACGAGTATGACAAAATACACTCAGGTCTGACCTTCGAAATTTAGAATCTTTGGTAAAATACAGAATGTCTTTCAACCCGTGTTTCAGAGCCACTGATGTCAGCCAGGTAGCAATTTCTCCATGCCCATAGAGTCTCCATTTTCCAGGAATCAAAATGTTTTTTTGTCCCTCACACTTTAATACAGTAAAATGACTGACTTCCTAGTACTCAAACACATAAGCTACCATGTCCATTCTTTAATCCCATGGAGATATGATTAAAGGAACAAAATCCTATGGGGATCAAATCCTTCAACATGGCATCACTGGGTGTGGCTAACCACAACATAGAGGTTTGTGCGTATGGTTTTTACCCAACTGTATCAGTCTCAGTGCCTTTCTCTTTCCTAACAAAAACAAAAGCAAAAAACAACAAGCCAGCAAAATTAACCAAAATGATAAAACTCTATGCCTTGGCTGTGGCCGCAACTGTTCAGCGTTCCAAACCCCAGGGTCGTCCTTCTCTGCCTCTCCTTCTCTCTGGTCCCCTCCTGCCATCTCGCTGGCCATAACTCAACCAACCCAACTGAACCAGTCAGTTTTAAATTTCAGTTGGGACCTTGGTGACCTGTTAATGAATCTACAGAGAGGAGAAAAACTCACAGTGTTGAGTTATGCCTGGTGTTGCTAGCTGACTTGGAGTCAGAAATGCTTGAAGCGTTAACGTAATTGCAAGAATGTGAAAAATGAAGCGCTGGGCTCCTGAGCAAAGTGAAAGGTCAAAGCGAGCCTCACACACAACAAGTCTTTGGAAGATAGCCTCATTAGACCATTAAGTCTGCTTCTCCTTTCCCCCTCTCTTGTACCATGTTTAAGGTGTTTTGTTTTTACTAATAGATACATTTCCCCCTTTGTGGCACAGTGACTTGGGGTGGTGGGGGGAGAGGAGTCTTAGAAAGCTTTTCAGATTTAACCACACTGAGAAGTCTTTCTTCAAGACACAGAAAAACAATTAAAGCCACTGCATTAGAGATTCACTGAATTTATATATATTTCATCTTCAAAATGCTTTATAGTTTAGTTTTCTTACATACAACCAAAGTGATCTAATAAAAAACAGTACAGAAAGTCTAAATAGATACAGTTCACCAGTTCTTCCACAATTTACCATCTGATAGTATTCATTTCTGTGTTAGTTGCAGCTTGCTTAAACCTAGATTCTAAGTTGGACCCATTCACAACTTAACATCCTAGAAGGGACACTTCTCTAAACTCTTCTAGAATACTAGGAATCCAAAATCCATGACCAGGAACTTGGAAATATAAAGGCACTCACCCTACATCAACCATCATTTTTTAAATGGCATATATGACTACAGCTCAAGCTGTTAAACTGTCCTCCACTTGGAAGACTGTCTAATGCTTAAATATTGTGGCCATAAACACAGTCATAATAGAGATGAAATAGACCTAGGAGATCAGACACCATCTAATGTAAAATATTAAAAAGTAAAATCTATATACTTTCCTGGCCCACATTCAATATGCATCTTCTTTTAAAAAATAATTTTAGCCATAGAAGAGTCAACCCTACCAATATATAATTGCTCTCTGTGCAATAGGTGGGTCTTAAATGGTAAAATTTATTTAAATGACTCTAGGCTTCCTTGTCATCTATAGTTGATGTCCCCCTTGCCTTCTGATTATTTGAATTTTTACAATTTGTGACAAAAGTCTCACCATGGCAGCTGAATAGAAATGGGGACAAATAATCTAAGAATTTCAAAATCTATCTTCCCAAAATACAATTCCATATAAAATTTGCGTGGCACTTTGGAACTAATAAGAACAGATTTTTGCATCATGTGTAAGCATGTACAGGCATCATTGCTTGATTATAGAAAACCCTTATAGTTGATTTACAAATAAAATATCCCATTTATAGTATAATTCAATCTACTGCATCACAGAAGCAAAGATCTGTCATTCTATTTACTTATACCCAGGAGAAAAGAGGAGATAACCAAATTTGTTAAAGAATTGGCAGAACTAATCGATTGTTATTGCAATGCTTGCTTAAAGATTAGACAACTCTTTTTGTTTTGCTTTTGGTGAGTAATATAAGTTAAGGGAAGGAAATACTGTCTCCCTAAATAGCGGCCATTTATACTCCCTAACCTTCAACTCTACTGTTTACAGTGAGGCTGATGTACCAATATAAAATACTGATGTTATTTCAGTCATGCCCACTTTGCACAAGGAAAATCCTTGACTTTTTACCTTGCTCACTGCTGTTGTCTCCACTCTGGGACGCATGGCCCCCACTGGAGGGCCCCGGGGTGCCTGCTGAATGGGTGGAAGTTGCATCATCGTGGTCTCGCCAAGATGCAGGATTCTGATGTCAGGAGGCCAAGGAATTTTTCCACAGTTACCATTTCAGCCATAAATGACGAACCAAGGGGAAAGGTGCAGAGAGAGGCAAAAAAACATGTACATATTAGTATTTGTGGAACTAGGCATATATAGATGCCATGTTACAGTATGTTGTCTTTTCAGCAATAGGTACCGAAAGGAAGAAAAGATGCACTAGAATCATGATGAAGTGATAGTTATGTCAGTTTACATATTTGTTAAAACCAATTGAAACAGATGCCTTAAAATGGATGCATTTTATTATATACAAATTATACTTCAATAAAGTGAATTTTTAAAGTTAGAAAAAAAAGCCTCCTTAAAAATCTAAAAGTTTGCTCTTTAATGAATTATGGCACACTCTTCCAAGAAATAGGTCCCAATGCTGTTGGATACCAAACACTTCAGAATATTAACACATCTACAAAACTCAACAACTCCCTTAAAAATTCAGATTGGAGAATGTATGGGACAGCCCTTCATATCAAATGCATTGCCCTAAAAGGGACTGAATTAACTCTCAAAATTATTGTCAACTGATTATATCATTAACAAAGACAATAATATTAATCATTGCATAAATATCTTCCTTGCTGTTTAATGTGTGCAAACGACAATCAGAAAATGAAACAACTATGAACTGTGATCCACCTAATAAACTAGAGGGGACTTCCTTTAGAGCTGCAGGGAAGGTTTAAAGCCACAGAACAGGGCTTTTTCCTGAAAGAACTGCTCATTTTAAAGGACATGTAAGGTAAGCCGAGAGTTATAGTTCATGCTACTTTGCTGAGTGTATTCTTCTCCTGTTCCTCCTCCCCTTTCCTGATCAGTCCCAATACCCTGCTGTCGCTTAAAGGAAAACAGGAATTCTAATGTACAGGAAGGACTTTATCAGCACCACATGAAGGCAGGCAAGAGATGGAATTTCCTCTGGCAGAAACAGAGAGTAGGAACAACATATGAAACAGACCAGCCTTAAGGTCAGAGTTGTACACTTGTCACCTGTGTGCGATAGCTTCGACTAAGCCCACAGATCTACTGGCAAGCAAATCTGTTGGGGGTGGTGGGGGTGGGGGGTGCAGTACTTTGACAGCAAAATAAAAAGCCCGTTAGTCCCTCAAAGTACACTATTTCTTCAGACAAGAATTGATAACTAAGGACTCAGACAGACTGACATGTCTATAGGCAACATGCTAACATCTTGACCACTTGAAGACAATCTTGCCTTGTTGTCATTATATATAGTTTATCCAGAAAAAAAGGTCAGTCTATCTTTTTCTCAACCTCAACCCTATGTACAAAGAGAATGTAAAACTTCACCAAAATAAAGTTAAGAAACAAAAGAGAGAAAAAAATAAAGAACTATTCTCATTTGAAATAGCAACAAAAAAAAATTTGTTTGCCTCTACAGATCTGTCTCAAACCACTTTAAGTTCATATTTAGCATTTTTGATAGATGGTGAAATGTCCCAAAGTTCTAGAGATTAATAACATCTCTATCAAATAAAGCTGTTGGCACTGCTGTCAGGTAAGCCACTGATTCAAAGGCAAAACATTAAGCAGAAACTTTGTGACTGGAAGTACTGCACAGGTATATATATATCTAAAGTAAAGATACATTTTTTAAAGTATTGATAGATTTGGGGACAAAGTTGAACAGAATAAAACGAAAACCAAGGAAGGTTCTGCTGCCTATATGAAGACAAAGTTACGCCTGTGATGTTTTTTATCTAAGTTCGAAACTCTTCCAATAGTTTCTAGCTAAAAGCAAATAGAATGCAGGGGTTCTTCAAGCTTTGCAGACTCTTCGAGTCAGCTGTTTGCTGGATGGTAATCAGATAAAGAGCTAGAAGAATTACAAGAAAAAAAGAAAGAAACAATAGCATGGCATGAATTTAGTCTTGCAACAACACTGGCTAAAGCCTTCTTTTAGAAACTGCAATAATAGTCACCTAAGCTAAACTTTTCAGTTAAACTTTGCATCACCAAAACAGCAAGTGATGTAAATTTTATGCACTGCACGCTTTTTATTAAGCTGGCGGCTATAAAAGCTCCTTACCCCTCATGAAAATTACAATAATAAACTACTAACACCTCAACTATGTTTTAAGGCAAACGTCATCTAACAGCTATTACATAATCGTTCAAATGAAGCTCCAGCGAGTCTTTCTGTATGGACATGAGAGTGATTTCAAGGGATCACTCAGAAGGAACTTCTTGCAATGGAAAGCACTGTCTTGTCCTCATCAGTCAAACCTGTACTGAGCTTTAAAGTTTATAACTCAGTTGATTACCTTCCCTGGTTTTTTGGAGGAGGCGGTCTCTAAACTAAAGGGGTGAAAAATAAGCCACGTAAACAAATAATGCTTTTAGAGCAGCTAGTTCCTCCAAATCAGTTGGGTCTTGGGTTTTCAGCTCAGTCCTGAAGTTTGCTCAAGTTCACTTTCACTATATAACCCACCATGCCCGTCTCTTCTCCCTTACCTTCCTCACATCCTCAAAGATGCTGTCCTACAAGCGTCACGCGGTGTTTATCTCCATAGTGTGTTTCAAGTACTATGATCTACTTTGCAAGACTGACACAAACTAGTACCAGGATATTCATCTAACTTGAAAGGAGGAAAAACAGCTGAATCCCTCTGGGGTTTGAAAGTTGAAGAGTTACCCCAAAGTTGTCTGTATTCAGCTACACCACAGTGACGTGGTCAAATACAAATATAAATATTGATAATCTGGTCAATAAAAATTGCTTTCTCCTTGATCACAAAACATTGGAAGCAACATGGATAGCTACAATATAGTCCTTTACACATAAGATTGGTTTGTTCTTAGACTGAAGTATTTGTTTGTATCACAACTCCTTTCTTCTTCTTTTCCCTCCCTAGATAGTTTCCAAGTTTACATCCTTCAAGAATAACTGCTTGGCTTTCTGCCAAATTATATGCAGAAGTTTAGTGAATCTTGAAACCAAAGTGGCATATGAAAGCATGTAAAACACAGGACGTACTTAGAAAAATAAAGAGTGTGTATGTGTGTGGGAGAGGAGTCAGCTAGGTGCATTCCACAATATATGTCCTGCTCTTCAGCCCCAGGTATCATGAAGACATTCGAGGGCAAGGAAGAGACATGTTTCTATTCCCAGGGGCTTTCATAATTAGGAGTCAAATACAGTACTCTTCTTGCTCTTACGTAATTGCATTAAAAAGCAGTGTTAGCAGGAGAAAAGCAGTGAATACTGACTGGAGCACAATGGAAGGAGATGGAAAATAGATACAAGAAGCTAGGTCTCCAGGGGCAGTATTTTCTATTTGCTGGGCTACAGACTCACAGCTGATAATGCAAGTTGTAATTAATATAAAAGCAGGAGACAAGATGGGAAGAGCTTGTAGTAGCGGGGCCACAAGAGATCACTCTGCAGCTCGCTCTGTTTCTCATTTACACACAGCTTTCCCTAGAAAACACAATTCTGCCAGTGTTTCCTCCCTTGGAAGTTAAAAAAAAAAATTTGATTTAGCACCATCACTGAATTTTGCTAAATCGCGGAAAGAGCATAGGGCGGACAGGCAGCTCTGGGCAGAAAAAGCAAATCCTCCATGCACCTCTTTTGTTGAGGCTGTAGAGATGGGGGACATGATAATGTTTTACACCATTTTGGCACTTCTGGGGGAGACCTGCGGATAGGATACTATTTAGTAATTCCCAGCGAATTGGTGGTATTTCCCTGTTGAAATGATTCCACCCAGCTCATGGTTCTTCTGTTGAAAAAGACAATGACGTAAAATGGGTAAGTGTTTCTGACTACAAAACTGAATGGGGAAGTGAAAAGTATTAGGTTTCCAAGAGTTAAAAAAAGAAGCCACACCACACACAAGTTCGACCTCAGATCATCTGAAACTCATCTTAGACTCCAAATGAAGAGGTGATGCAATGGATGTGGTGTAGGAGAAAGAACCCTAGATTAGAATTAAGACTCGAGGGTGCCACCTCCAACTGTCACATGACCTCAGGTGATGCACTTAATTTCCCTGGAACTTGTTTCCTTTCTCTCTTTAAAATTAAAAAGTCAGACAAAATAATCCCTAAGGTCACTTCCACTTCTTATTTCTATTATTTAAAAAATACTTCAAGCATTTGATTTTCTAGAACCTACAAAACTAAAACACGATATAGAACACCAAGCCAAAAATTATACAAGAACTTGGAAAATACTGTAAAGTAATTCAGAATATGTGTTTGTAGGTAGAAAGTAAGAATAAACATATATAAAGATATTTAATCAGCACATGGAGCATGCAAAACCAATATGACTCGAGATGTTCAAGTGACAAAGTCAAGATATGTTCGCATCAGTACACATAATTAAGGTAACTTACAAATTTCCTATGATTTTAAGATGTTTTCACATCTCAACATTTAACATTGTGCGAAAATCATTTTTAAAAATAAGAGGAAGACACCTATCAAGAAGTAGTCAAACCTACAAAAGTTCAAGACGTTAATTGTGCAATTTGAAAAAAATGTTGGAATTTCAATTTCGTTATTCTAAAGTTGACGTAAGAACTCAGGAGAATTGTGCGTGCTTTCAGAAGGTGGACTCACTCTTTAAAAATGTAAATAGAACCAGGGTCTTTCCCTCATCTCCCTGCTTCCACCCTCTATTAAGCTTTGAGAATTAATACGTGAGCAACTCTCATGGAAGTGGCAAACACTCTTTGCAAATGATTCCTCCTCTGATGGAGCAACTTTTAGAGAAGATAGAAATTTCTTATACTATTAGCGTACTGTCAAGTTATAAAATGTCTCCTGTAATTTTGAAATAGGATATTGTATAGAATGTTAAGCCTGAAAAAAAAAATGAGAAAATGAATTTTTAAAATATCAAACTTTTCATCTGATAGTGGATATCTGTGGTTGTCAAGTGCACCTTTGTTTAATTTCATCTCATTGCAGTTACTCTGAAAGCATACTCCAACTGCACAACCTACATGATTTCACTAACATAATTATTCTCGATGGTAAATTAACAGAAAAGCCATCAATATACAACAACAACAGAAAACTTATGCCCCTGGCCACATCTCCGGGAGTTGGTGGACAGGGCTCAGAGGTGGAACCTTCCTGAAATAGGTCCCCCAAGACCTTGCATAACATACCGTGAGGTCTAATCTTACACCAGAATGTAAGAGATTATCTGATAAAATAAATCATTCATATTATTAATGTTATTTTCACATCCCAATGTCTCCTCTTGTATATTCTATAGACCAATCACTTAGACTGCTCTCTCTCCTCACTGCCCATTCCCTGATGATTTTTCAGACACTTGCCTGTATTCTGTCAGGAACGAGGTTCAGGGGATTCTCCCCTTTGACTTAACTCAATTTTTAAAAACTGTGTAGACATAAACAAATTTGACACATTCAGAGATGTGGAAGAAAACAACAGCATATCTTCACTTAAATTATAGCTTTCAAAATAAAAATTTAAATAATTTTTCTTTTATTACTCAGCTTATCAGAGCCAGTCAGTTTTTAGGCACCTGCCATTAATTTTTAGTAGATACAATTGCATTTTCTCCCCATACTTAATTCATCCAAAAAACAAATACAGTGCAATTTCTTAAGCACATTATAGCAATAACTATATAACTATGCACTTTCAGGCAACAAATATAATTCATTTATCTAAACTTGATCTAAAGATATGTAATATCTTTATATGTAAATAGAAAGATATATTTCATTTGTCTGCTCTCGATCTAAAGACTTGATGTACAATTATGTAAAGTAGATAATGTGGACATCACCTATTATTCAGAAACACTACAGACTAGGAAAAGCATAATCATGCCACAACAGTTTTCAAGTTTAAACTTTTTTTTCAAGAAGTAGTTTCTTGACAAGTTTATTTGAAAAAATAAATAAATTTGAATGCCTAGGAAACTTAACAAGAACTGCAGATGGAAAATGGAGTTCTATTTCTTTTCCCCATTATATTTTCCTCCCCAATATTCCAAAGAATACTATAACACTTACTGGTAGCTGTTTCCTACCTATAACAATTACTCTTATATGATAATAAAAGTATAAGATGAAATCTTTATAATATTAAAAATATTAGCAAGCATTCACTATGAATCTCCTAAACATTGTAGCGCATGCTGCAACTTTTATTTTCTATTCAATTCCAAACTTTTTTTATTAGTATGCCCATCATGTAAGTGTCAATAGGAAATGAACAAATGAATTTAATGTATGGAAGGTAAGATATTATGGCAGTCTTCCATTCATGCATCTATGTTACATCAGAATATTTATAGAATATTATAGAATGTGAAATCAACATGACAACAACCTGGTTCACTAGGCAAGAGTTATATAAAACTCATTTTTAATAGTTGGCCCAAAATACTTGCTTTTGAGATAATTATATCAATTAATTTTATATATTTCTATTTTTAAAATCAAAAGCTATTTTGGTGCCTAATACTTTGCTCCTGAAGCTTCTGTCTTTGCTTCCCACTACTCAGAATCACACACGTATTCTTTCTTTTCTCTTTCATTCTCTCTCTCCCTGCTGCTCCTTCCTTAAACACACACACATACACCCTCACACAAAGTAGCTTGATACCACTTAATAAGGATAGAGGTGTATGTGTTTTGGGGGTGTCAAACAGCTGTCACAAACTGTCACCTCCAGAAGAGAAACCTTGGCACACAACAAATTAAACTATACTTCTTTTTTAGCTGTCATTATTCATAGCCAATAAGTTGAAATGTTCTCAACATTTCATGTGCAAATAAAACCACGAGGAAGCCAGTAGATCAGAATAGTGGGCCAGCAGATAAAAAAGAGAAAACAACACGCTGTCTCGGTCCTTCTGAAGTGGCTCATCATCACCCCTGCACCAGCATGCACCAAATGAGATCCAGCCTGGGGCAATGTATTAAATATGCATATCAAAGCAAATGAAAAAGTAAACCTGGAGATTCAAATTGGATACATTTACATGCTGAAAATGTCCCACTCACACCACTTTTCAGGTAGTGGGTCTGAGGAGGTATGTTCACTTTTTTGTGGCTGGGGGGAGTGAGGAAGGAGGAATAGCCTGCAGAAGAGGCTGAACATAAGAGGATCCCTCTGTAGGGGGAGACTTGGGAAATACATTCCATACACTGATGGTGCCAAAGTACCAAAAAGGGTAAAAAAAACTCTCCAAGGTGTCCTCTCATCTCCTACATAAAATTCAAATCTGTGGCAAACTTCACCATTTCCCACTCGGATTGCTGGTGGAACAAATTATTGCTTCCTTTGCAAATAGCAGGGGGGCTAGAGTAAAAATGCTATAGTTCAGACTCTAGGAAATAAAAGGCTTTAAATTATGATGCCCAATGAGGTGGGAAGCCCTCATGGGTTCAAAATAAATCAGTTGTCATATTTACTTGATTGGGGGCCTCTAAGAGAGGCAACAAATGTTACAGTTGATTCTTTTATTTAAAGATGATGACTGTTGCATTATTAAAGCACTATCTTCTGAGGTATAACTTCTTTCCTGAGTATAATTTAATATTCCAAATAGTACCATAAACTGGCATTGTTGATCAGCCAATTCTATAAACAGCCTGGTTTATCCTATCTCTTCTACATAAACATCAGCATGCTCTAGTTCCATATATCCACTTGAAAAAAAATTCCAAGAAACTATTCTAGAAAACCAAGTAGTCAAGACCCCTAGAAATGACATGAGAAAAGCTTTTGCTGCAGAAAACTGTGAACTTTTCATCCTACAAACCATGTAATTAGATGCCTTCCCAGTCCCCCCAATAGTGCAAAATGCCCATGAATTCAGAAACAGGAAGCAATGAAAATAAACAAGTAAATGACAACAACAAATACTTTGAAGGCAGTGTCATGTCTTGCCGACCACAACCACACAGCATATAGCCACATATCAGCAAATTAACTTTCCATAGCTGCTTGTTGCACCCGTTTGATTCCAGTGAATACACTTAATACACAAAAGAGCTCCCCAACATTTCCCTCCCAGAGTGATGGAAAAAGCCAAGAGTAAAGACAGGCATGGAGCTTTCAACACCACAGTATTTATTCTGTCTCCGAACTGGACTTCGGGACTGACGTTTTCTTTCTTTTTTTCTTTAAATTAAAACTTTTGTCCTTAGGCTATATGGCTTTCCATAGAGCACAAAGGCTACTCATTAAAATCTGTGACTGTATATTTTCAAAACTTTTGGAGAAGGAGGGGGAGAAACTTATTCTCAAGGCATCTCAACTCATTCCTCTTACCACCTAGGAGTGGGGGGTGATGGTGGTGATACAAACTACCTTCAAGCCTCGACACCCATTTAACTCCACGGAGTGCTAAATTAATATTTCGGCCATCAAGTTATTAGACTATAGCCTGTATCATTTAGGTTGTGAGTTCAATTGACTATAATCTAGGGACACCCTGTCCCCCCACCCCCAGCCTTGAGTTCCTATAAATAAACTGCTGTTCACACCCACTCTTTAACCTCGCCACTCTTGCCTTTCCTACCAGCTGCAATCTTTCTTCTCTTTGCTTCTTTTTCAAATTTTCAGTCTCACTACATATGCTTTTTTTTTTTTTCTAAAGCATCAGACTCACTAGATCAGTTCCAAAATAGGATTAAAAACAGACAGAATAGAAAGAAATCTCCGTTCCTGGCCTGACACACACGGGTCCCTCCTTACTATACTCTCCGTTTTCATTCACCAACTCTTTCAGTGTTAAAATTCAACCACTAACCTATGTTTACTCAATCACAATTCCCTTCAGCTTTCTGTAATACATTGTTAATATTTGTTTCATCAAGGTTACTGTCTTTTATTACCAAGATGCTTCAGGCACTTGGCAGTAAGTTCATACACTGACAATAAGTTTCTATACAGCATAAGCTCAGAAAACTAGAATGGGTTCACTCTTTTTATTTCAAATGCAATGCAAGATTGACAATAATTCTCAGAATTGCCATCTCTGCGAGAGACTGAGAAATCAGTCCTTGCTCCCCAATTCTCTCCCATCCTGTCCAGTTAACTCTCCTGCCTCCTTCTCTCCCTGCTGCTCTGATTACAGAGTTGAGAAAACAGAAAAGGCAGCGGTCACCGTATCAAGCAGACAATTTGCTAACACTCAAGTTACCAAATCCAGGAAACTTTACACATTAGAAGCACAAATCACTCTATCAACTTGCTGGGTTTTTTTATTCTCAACATAAATAAGGAAGGGGTCCAAGAAAAGGGAAATACAGATGAAAGGTGTGGAAGAGGTAGTGAGAAAGGGAGGAGGAGAGTCCCAGAGAGACCAGATTTTTTATTTTAAAAAAGAAAACTCAGTCAGTGGAGCTAGAGGTTACAACAAAATTTTCAAAACTGCTGTGCCCAGTGGTCTTAAAAGAATGCCAAAAGCTCACAGACTTACATGGTCAGCGAGATTTGTGGAGGAGCCTGAAAGTTCTTCGTGATCCGACTTGGAGCTGCCGTCTCTTTCATCAATGACGAGGTCTATAGGCATCTTCCCCTTCAAACAGCTAATGTACCGGTGGCAGAAGTTATCACACAGTTCATGGACCTAGAAGGAGGGTCATGGTGAAGGGTTCAGCTTGTATTGTTGTTGTTGTTCTCATGGTTTTGTTTCATTATTTTAAGGGGAAAAAAATATCAGGTTGCAAGGTTACATTTGGAAAGAGCAACAGTGCCATGGCTTCCAAACTAACTCTAATTAATGGGTGTAATAGTTGAAGGCAAGGAAACAATAGAGCAACTGTAGTAGCAGATATTATTCTCCAGAGACTTCCCTGAGCAACAAGTTACAATAAAGGGAACAGAAACAGGACTGGAAATAACTGGGTTCAGGCTGGGACTCCTTGGGGGGAAAATCCGATTTGATGATAACATCAAAACGTAAGGACTCAGGAACTGGGAACAGCATTAGCATTTGCGATTCAATAAGCTAGGAATTTTGTATGTTTCCAGGAGAAAATGATTGAGCTGCAAGAGCAAGGTAAAGACACCCTGGCCAGAATGATTCCCTCTGCTAGCACCTAATGCCTGCCCTGGGCCTAATAGAGACGCAAGCAGGCTGAATGTCCAGTAACACAAATGGTTTGCTGCATTTCAAAATAATCCTGAATGCCTGGGGAAAAAAGGGGGGGGGGGAGGCGGCTACTTTAAAAGGCAGGGCTGTCTTAATTCACCCATCCTCCGAGCCCCTGGGTTTGAACAGCAATTTGAGGGAAGGACAAGATAACAAGTTGCTCAAAATCTCTCCAGGTGCTCAGACTGGAGGTTTGTTAAAAACACTCCCAACTCCACCAGGAGAGGGAAGTGACTAAATCAAAGTGGGGAGTGTCGTTTCCTGCTTACCTTTTCTAACTCCAAAAGGTGAAACCTTAGTACTTGTATTGCTTGTATCATCTGGAAGAAAAGTTTTTAGAGTATGGAGTTAAGGCTCTGTGACTGCTGCCACTCTGAGATTCCTAGTTGGGGGATGGTGAGGGGATTGGGTTGGGAAGAAGACGCAGGCAAGTGGCCAGGCAAAACCCACACATCAAGAAATCGTCAGGAAAACCAAGTGATTACTGATCATCTCGCCTCATTGGCTACGGGGTGGGAATCTGACTCAACCTATGCCAAGGCATTTAGTATCTTTGCCCCTCACGTGTACTGAACTATCTGCAAAGGCTGCCTTCCTAAGAGCAGGCCTTCTTTCTCTTCCGAGTCCTCTTTAACTGTCCCCTCTCTCGACCTCAGGCCAACTTTAAAAAAAAAAGAAGAAGAAGAAGAAGAAGAGAGAAAGAAAGGAAGAGGGAAAAAAGTCGTTTCTCTAGAGAGAGCAAGCTTTTTAGAACAGCACACCCTGCGAAATCCCTCCTTACTAAAGAAGGAAATACTCCAGATGAATGGCGAGGCAGGGCCTTTGAAAGCGGATTTAAGTACTTTTAATATTGAAATTGTGCAAATTAGCAAAAGAATCGCACCTAAAAGTGGCCTGCGCTGGCCTGCCCCTCGCCCCCCCCTCCCCGCCCACCTCCCGGCCCGCCCTCCGCCGCGCAGGCGGTTACTTCCTTCGGGTAAGCTGCCCCGGGCTCGGCCGCTGCCCCGGCAAACAGAGGAAATAACTCACTTCTCGTCGCCTAGCTCCCGGGGCCGAGACCTGGGGCGCATCCCCTGCTCTCGCGCTCGGCGCCGCGTCCCCGCTCGCTGCCTCCCCGGGGCTCCGCGCGCCCTGACGTCCAACCCGCCCCTCACTGCCAGCTCCCCGGCGGGGGCTCTAAGCTGTTCCCTTCCTCCCGGTCGCTCTGGAGCTTCAAAAAGAGGGCTCTGCTTAAACTCCCCAGAGCTCCGTGGGGGAAAAGCGGGTGCTTCTGGGCAGGGGAGGGGGCCCAGGTTGGGGATAGGCGAGCCATAGTGAGCCTTACCAAATTGTCCAGCTCTGGATTTGAGGAAAAAAGTGGCTTTTCGGCGCGAACCTATAGGAAGCAGGGGAAAGTCAGCATGAATTATCACTCCATTTTAAAAGAAGAAAAACCCCTGTCACCGACTAAACTGTCGTGTGCGAGTGGGATGGCGGAGGGGCAGTGGCGGAGAAAAGAAGCGCTTTGGTAAAATACATGGAAAAAAAAAAAAAAAACCCCAGGAAGGACGGTTGAAAAGGAATCTGGACCTTCGGATCCTGGCCCCATGAAGGGGTACCTGGAACCACCGAGCTGGAGCCGAGATCTCAGGGCGGTTCTCTGGGCCCGGGTACCCGCTTATCCTGCCGTCCACGGGGCTGTGTTTTGCAGCCTCCCTCACCTCCGCGCCGGCGCCGACAGCCCCGAGAGGCGCCCAGCTTCCTTCCCTCCCGGGCACTCTCGGGGGCCCTCAAAGCCCCTATCCCCAATTCTTGTTCAAGTAGCTGCAGGCGGGGGAAAAGGCCAAGCCCCAGATTAGGAGCAGGTCAACTTTAATTCGAGGGTCGAGCCCCTGTATTCCTGGCTGGGGGGAAAACAAACACCCATATTTATCTCCTCTTCCAATTCGCCTCCAGGCTCAAGGATGGGGAGGAGGCGCAGAGCGCGGACTGGGCCGGAGGGACAGATCGGGTGTCCCAGCCTCTTCCTCCTCTTTCAAGTAAAGCTCGAGGAAAGGGGAGGGGGGAGTGAGGGGCTGCAGGAGGGCTAGTGGGTCAAGAAGGTTGGACCTGCTTGGCGAAGACCGCGATGTCCTCGTTGAAAGAGTCGGAGGAGCAGACGTCTCCGCCGGCCACTCCGGGTTCCCGCGGAGTGCAGGTCGCCAGCTCGCACTTCTCAAAGACCAGAGCTAACAGAGGAAACAACGGGTGCCTAACGGGCAGCGCCACGCAGAGACACACACACGGAGACGGGTGCAGAGGGGAAGGAGCAAGAACTGTAATCAACAAGTTTGGAGGGTTCGGATTCCTTCCTTACCACCACAGACACGCATCACACTTTACAACCCTTCCTTCAGGCAGCAGAGCCTGGGCCAGAAACAGAAAGGAGGAACGGCCAGGCCCAGCTCAGGACTCCCTTACATGTGGTGGGAGAAGCCCCTGGCCACTTTAGCCCTCCGAGCATAAACAGCCTCGGTTCCAACGTAAGGAAGCATCCAATAAGCTGAGGCAGTCTGGAGCCCGGAATTGAACCAGACCCACTCCCCACTCTACAGAGGCCGTCCAACCAACCCCTGAGACCCAGCCCTGACCTCCCAAGAGAGGAACAGGCGGTGAAATCCAAGATTGCTTTAACTTGTGCATAGGAGAAGTCATAGGAGGCCCACGGTTCATCTACAACCGCCGCCTCCCTCACCAGTGATGTTTCCTCAATCTAACCTCTCCACCCCCTCGCCTTATGAACTTCTTTGGTCCCCTTCTAGTAAAAGCCTGGATGTGGGGACCAGTTACACGCGGTACACGCGGAAGAGCTTCCTTCCCAAGACCACATTTCTCCAGCAGGCAAAAATAAATAAATCGAGTGTTAAAACTTGGAAGTGTGCGTGCGCGTCTGCCCTTTGTGTTCCTCCGGGCGGTTTAGCTACACTTTGGGATGCAGGCGGCCTCTTGCTTCAGGCACAGTTGCTGTTTACTGACTGTCCCCTCCCCTCCGCATCCCACAGCCTTCCCTCACCTACCCTCCGCTGGGACAGCCCGAGTGGTACTTGCTGGGGCCGTGCAACCCCAGCCCTCCCTGAGTTTTCTCAGAATTTAAAATAATTTCCAGCCATCTCCCTCACTCCCCTCAAGAGCGGCTCTGTGCAAGCAGCAGTCCCTTCCACCCCGCTGCACTTCAAGGTCTGCCCCCTTTATTTACAGAGAATTAAGAAGAGGGTGATTAGGACTTCCTGGCC
The DNA here is from genome assembly GCF_023699985.2 of Odocoileus virginianus. NCBI lineage: Eukaryota > Metazoa > Chordata > Mammalia > Artiodactyla > Cervidae > Odocoileus > Odocoileus virginianus. The sequence continues at coordinate 22,617,675 of NC_069679.1, forward strand.
GACCGAAGCAGCCCTGATCCCAGCTCAAGCTGCATTTAGTGACTCCCGGACTCTCGATAGGAAACAGAAAAGAAAAAAAAAAAAAAGTTGCTCCTCATGGGCAGGAAACTTTCTCCTTCGTCAGGGCCTCTGTTAGGGGGCCCAGCTCTGCGTCCTTTGGCCAGGAATCCCGTCCTTGGGGAGAAGGCCCTGGCCAGATTGTGAGGACTCAGTCACTCCCGGCTATGGGGTCCAGAGTGGCGGGGCCTTGGGGGCAGACGGAGCCAAATCTTCCCGGGACTCACAGTCAAGGGGCAGAAGAGCAACGACCCCCCTCCGCCCCCCGCACGGTCCTTTCCTAAGGCAAGCGGTTCTCGCCCCCCACCCTAAGGAGCAATGACCCCCCACTTCGTCGGCCACCCCCTCACCCCCACAGAGACAAACACGCACTCGCTCTCACACCGTCCGCTGGGTCGGGAGGGGGTGGGGGCTGGTTTACCCATAGATCGCGTCCTTGTCCCGCTTCAAGGCGTCGTTGACAGCGGATCCCATACTGGCCGGCATGACATTGGGGTGCGGGGCGTGAGCGCCGTAGTGCTGCGTGGCGTGAAGCGGCGGCCCGTGGTTCAGGTGGTGAACCGGGGGGATCGGCCGCGGCGCGTGGGGGTCTCCGTACATGGAAGCAGGCACCCCTACTCCGTCCATCCCGCCGTAATGGGGTAGCTCATCGTACTGTCAGGACCCGGCAGAGGGGCGGGGGGCGCGGGAGGTGAGGGAGAGCCGGGAGAGCCGAGGCAGGAGAGGGAAAGAGGCAGGGAGAAGAGAGCGAGCGAAGAAGTGGGGAAGGAATAGCGAGACGAGAGGGGGAGAAAGCCGAGGGAAGAAGCGAGAGGAGGAGGGGGCGGGAGGGGGAGGCAGGAGAAAAAGAGAGAGGAAAATACAAATAAAAACAAAGTCAGAAAGAAGTACCCAGCACGACTTGAACACACAGAAACCAAATCAGCCGAAACAACGGAGTTGAAAGTTGGGAGGGTGGGTGTTTTTAAATTTAAAAAAAAAAGAAAGAAAGAAAAAGTATGAACCCAGAGCAGCGTTGAGAGAGGGGAGAGGGGGCGGTGAGGCCGGGGACCGAGGGGCGCCGGGAGGTCCCGCTCGGGCCGGAGGCAGCAGAACCGTAGCGAGCCAACCGAGGGAGAAGTGGAGTTAGTGAGAGGAGGAAGCCCGGGTTCCCACCCCTAGCCCCCCTTCGTCTCCTCCAGAGGATCCAATAAATCAAAAGGCGAAATGAAACAAAATAAAGAGAAGAAAAACGCTAATAATCAGGACGAGAACGCCGAGGACGAGGGAAGACTGGGGCCAGTGCCTCCCCGGGGGCAGGGAGCGGAGGGGTGGGGGTGGGGGGTGGGGGGGAATAACGTGAAAGTTACCAGAAACATTATTTAGCAGCGGATTCCCTGCGTCCTTGTCAATTTCAGAGACAAAACAAGCAGCCCAGGCTAGTCTAGGCGGCGGCGCAGCGGCTGCGGCAGCGCGGCCCCAGCGGCGGCCCCGGCGGCGGCGGCGGCTCCTACGCAGCCGGTGCCCGCCCCGAGCCGCGGGAGCAGCGGCGGCAGCGGCGCAGCAGCGGCAGCGGCGGCAGCAGGAGAACCGGGGGAATCGCGCTGCTGGGGTAAAAGCTGGAGCGAGGCGAAAGCGTGTAACAATTGCACTCGCACACACACACACACCACTCACACGCACTCGCCGCCCGCCCGCTCGCACAGCGCTGAAACACGCGCGCCCAGACACGCACACACGCACGCACACACACTCGCACACACGCAGAGGCACGGGGGGGAAAAGAAGCCGATGAATAATTTTGCTGCTATTTTTTTAAATACTGGCCGCCATCATCAAGCAGCGAGCAGCAGCAGCGTTGAAGGGAGAGGAGGCATCGGGACAGGCCCCTCTTAGGAGAGGATTTATATCTAGGTAAGTGTTGGAGATTTAAACCTACCCTTTGCGCCATCAGTCTGCGCTCCAATAAACTCCTGGATGTGTCGTATATTTAATATCCCAGTCCGGATAAGAAAGTGATCTAGGCTGAAGATTCCTGTTTTTTTTTTTTTTTTTTTTTCCAAACCAAGGAGACTTCTCCCAATTTTCCAATGTTATTTTTAGGGGGGAAAAAAAAAGCCCAGGCAAGACAACGAAGAGTTTTTTTTTTTTTTCCTGTGATATTTCTTCTTTTTCTCTTTTTTCCTCTTCTTCCTCCTCCTCCTGATCTTCCTCCTCCTCCTCCACCTCCTCCTCCCCCCTCCCCTCCTCCTCCTCTTCGGTCCTCCTTTCCCCCTCTTTCTCTTCTCTTCCCCTCAGTTGGAAAAAAAAAAAAAAAAGAAAAAAGAAAAAGAAGAAGAAAAAGAAGAAAAAAAAAAAAATTGTCAAGCCCCCGAACTGAAGGTTACGAGCGGCCCGTCAGCAGCCCACATGTAACCGAACTGTCGTGTTTCATGGCTTTTTGCCACTCCAGCTGTCAATCAAAGCCCGGAATGTCAAGGTAGTGAATGAATGATGGTTGATGATGATGAAGAGGAGGAATCTTTCAGACCCGTTTTTTTCTTCCAGTAAAACTCCGCGAGGGGTTTCTGCTTCTTGTATTTTTTCCTCCCCCTCCCCCCTCTTTTAGCTTTGCCCCCGCTGTATCTATAATATGATCCTCTCTCTTTAAAGTATCGTTCAAAGAAAGCAGGAGGGGAAAAATCAAGAAAAAAAACGAATAGTTTGCAAAAATTGGACTTCCTCCCCCCCTTTCCTGGTAGGTATTTTGTCTCTCCCTCTCTCTCTTTCTCGCTCGCTCGCTCGCTCTCACTCGCGCTCGCTCTCTCGCGCTCGCTCTCTCTCGCTCTCTTTCTCTCTCTGGGAGATGAGTGAGTGTCAGTAGGTGTTGGCAGGTTGGCTGCTGCCTGGCTTATAGAAGAGCCTCAGTTTGGCGGCGCGGGTCGGCGGCGGGAGAACGAAATGACGGAACCCGGAAGTCGTGGTGGCCATAGCCCGTCGTACGGCGGAGACACATCCCGGGAGTGGGGAGCGGGAGCGAGGAGGAGCGCGCCGCGCGGAGCCTCTGATATGCAGCGAGTGCGATCGGACGGCCCCGGTTGGGGGGGCGGGGGAGGCGGGGGGCGGAAGGGGGAGGGGAGGCAGGAGCCCGGCAGACCCGAGCAAATCAGCGCGGCTGCTCCTCCGCGGGGACGGCGCGGGGGGAGGGGGGAGGGAGGAAGAGGAGTGTGTGTGTGTGTGTGTGTGTGTGTGCGCGTTTGTGTGTGTGAGCCTGTGTGTGCGCGCGCGCGCGCACGTGAGGAAAGAGGGAGGGAAAGAGAGAATGAGAATGAAGAAGACAGGGAGAGCGCAGAGAGGAAAACTGCAGAAAGCCACAGGGAAAGTACGGTACAGCTTCAGATTTTTCATTTTTTTCTTTAAAACTTCTAGTTCATTTCCCCATCACTCCCGGCTCCTCCCTAACGGGGTCGTGTCGGGGACGTTTGGCATGGCGCTCCTGCTTTTGTTCCTTTTAATTCCGCGGCCCCCTACTCCTCTACCAGCCGACTGTCGCTCCCCGAAGGCTTTCAGCTAACACTCAGAGGCAGCAGGATCTGCAGACCGTACCAACGCCCGGCTAGAGTTTTGTTTTTGTTTTTAAGTGGTACTTTCTTCCTTGTGCAGAGCCAGGACCCTTGTTGTCAACATTCATTTTTCACTAGGACAAGAAGAAACCAGCTTAACTCAGAGAGCACTCCCTCCAAGCTGTGCGGACGAGGGCCACCACGGAGAGTCTTTGGGGGCCGCAGTGCAATCAGGAGGGAGGAAGTGGGGAGAGAGTCGTTTGGGAACTTGATGTTGTCTGATGTTGCCAACGGGTGTGTGTGTGTGTGTGTGTGTGTGTGTGTGTACACGCGCGCGCGACTCGTGTGCGACTCCGAAGTGGGTCTCACTTAGAGCTGGGAAGCATGGGAGCGAGCGGGAGAGAGTAGGGGAGAGAGAAAGAGAAAAGAGATGCCTAGCGTGGAGGACTGGCCCGCACTCCCGGACCAGCTTTGTTGCGGTCGCCCGGGGCACCGAGGCCAGGGCGCGGTACCGCTGGCTAATGGCTGTGTTAATTACATCGGGCAATTTAGGGCGATCTGGAAGATGGGGCCAATTCCGAATGAACTTTTCCGAAAATGAAAAGAATCAGAGTGTGGGGGGAAAGGTAGCTATCCCACACGGTCTGCGTAGAAAGTAGTTCTAGCCGGTGTCTCTCCGAATCCCTGGCTGGAGCTGCTCCCAGCCTCACCTCCGCGCCGCGGGTATCCCGGCGGCAGCGTGTCAATCACTGGGAGCCCGGAGCTGGGGGCGGAGCTACGGTCTCCCCGCGCGCTCCGCTCTGCATCCCCCGCCGTCCCCTGGCTCCAGGCAGCCCAGCAGCCAGGCCCTGCGCTCGGAGCGCGCCCTCTCTCCCCAACTCCTCGCTCTCGCCGTGGTTCATGGTCTGTTCATTGAAAACAGACTGTTCCTCAACAGCTGCCTCCTTCTCCAACTTTGAACCCATTCTGGAGAATAGAAAGTAGCGTATCCTCTGCGCTGGGCTTGGACCGACTTCCCGAGAGATGGAGGGGGGGGAGGGGAGAGGAGCACAAGGAGAATAAAGGAATAAAGTAGTGTGTGTGTCAGACAAGAGAGAGGAAATGAGAATGAGAATATGAGAGAGAGTGAGAAAACGCTGATAGGCTTTTCTTTCTTTTTTTTTTTTTTTTTAAGCCCCCCTTTTATCTTCTCTGCTTCACTGTAAGCTTTCGGGCAACTCGAACTGCGCTTAGATAGCAGCCTGCAGAGACTTCAAGCGGAGTCGGAGAAATTTGGCTGGGTTTTAATAGGGTTGGGGAATGAGCTCGGGAGGTCAATAAAGCCCTCCAAAAATGATGAATGATTGAGCACCTGTGATGATGATAGTGATTACCGGAGCAATTAAACAGTTTGATTAAATGAGCCATCATAACAATGATGTCTGCGGGAAATCGGCCCTCACATATAAAAGAAAGATAGTGCGGAGGGACCTGCAGAGGCGAGGGTAGGGCGACGTCAGGGAGTAGGGCTGTGGATCGCGCAATATTTGCCCGGGGTGGCCGGAGCAAGGACAGCCGGGCGCGCGGAGCCTCGGGATGAGAGTCTAGCCCAGGTTTTCAGTAACTCGTAAGCCAGGCTTCAAGCCGGCAAGAGCCGACTGGTGAGAAACCTGAATGTTGGGAGGCGGGTCCTTCCCCATCCACCTCATTTTTTCTTCCCAGAAGAACTCCAAGATTAAAAGCATCCTTCGTATTTGTTGCTGAGTTGCTCATGGACATATAAGGAAAGGTGAGTAAAAAAAAAAAAAAAAGATGCAAAAGAGAAGAAAAAGTTGACTTCCAGAATTTTATTAACAAGAAGTAGTTGTTCGAATTCGGTTAACCGAGGCGGGAGGATGACCGAGAGAGAAAAAAATCAAACTGGTCTCGCTACGGAGCATTTTCGACTTAGCAGAGGTCTTTATGTTGGTGGATCCACGGTCCCAGTGCAGCACCGCTAGCTGAGAAGTTTGTACTCAGTTTTCAAGTTTTTAGCTCTTCTAACTGTTCCTGTTATCAATATTGCATATTTGTCGCCAATAGGGTTCTTATTGTTTCAAGTGTCCTATATAGTAAGCAATAGGCGCCAATTACTTTTCTTTTTTGAAGGATCTCAGTTTCCTTGAAAATGTTTCTTTTGTAAAAATCAACTTGGAACCGAACCTCTGCATCGCAGTTTAAACATTCGAAGTTGCTATCTTCTACTTCTCTTACATTACTTTTTTAAAAATTGATATTGTGAAGTGAGTAGCATTCCTACAGCCTTTATTTAGAAAAATTACACGAAGATTTTTTACAAAGTGTTTCTTCCACGGCAGTGCATCCGAGTAAAAACAATTCAGACCAATTGATGATTTCTATATTTTCAAACAGTTGTTAAGCTAATAATGGGTTGATTATTCCGTTATCATCTTGAGCTTTACAAAAGAAAAAAGTTTGAATTCTATTTTCATGTATTTTCATCCTTTGGGCGATGCAGAAGGCATTTTAATCTGAACTTCTTTCTTCCTTTCTCTCCCTGTCTCTCTCTGTTGCTCTGATATTCTGTAACTACTTTTGAATTTTATTGAATACATTAAAGCAAGTAATTAGGACAATCTGGTTAGAGGTGGGAGGGAGAGAGAAATAGAACATTTTGAGATACTGTTAAGGGAAAAAAACCAGCCAATCATCCTTAACTCCAAAGACTTTAGTTAAGAAGTGTGAGAATGTTAAAAGTGAAGTCCTCCAGGAGGAAAATCTGTGTCATTTAAAATTTCACCAGTTTCTTAGAGGGAGAATCCCGAATTTCATGCGACTAAAGAGATTTCACTTACCTAGTTGCACGTAATTATGAAACTGTTAGTTTAAAATAGCATCGCAGTGCAGTCAATTACACACAAGATCAAGTTGGAGGTGATTCACGATGTCCATTCTTGGTCAATCTGATGAATTCAAAGGACGATTACTTTTAATCACCAACTTGCTGATGTTTTATTAATAGAACTGAAGAACATGTAAGAACTTCATGGTCTCCCCTAACTCCTAGTTTTGCAGTCCCATTGAAACTACTCAAAAGCAGTGGAGTACGCAGGCTTTCCGATTTCTAGTCCGGGATAGTATCTTGCTGATGCTCCGTTCTCAGCCTCCGCAACCCTTCCGGGACTTCGAGGCTCATCTGCTCTGCCACGTTTGGGGTAAAGGAAAAGTAGGTGGGGCAGGGCCAGGAGACGGGCGTGAGATGGGGGTCGCAGGAGGCGGCACACACCTCCGTCAATAGTCAGCCCCTTTTGCTCAGGCTGGAAATGGTTTTAACAGGCGGTAAAATTTCATCTTGCGGTGTCAAATTGGGGTCATTTTGGGGTTAGAGTTCTTAGTGTCCGAGAGGAGCTGTCCAGCTGCGTGGGGACTCATTAACTGCAAAAGATCTGTTTCAGTAAAAACAATTCAAAGACAATCAGAAGGCTGAAGACCTTCTACAAATCGCATTTTACCAGCGCCTCAGAACAAATATGGATGCTGAAGTCTATTTCTTCAGAATCCCAAATTGGCTACTGAGCTTTGGAGTGGGGTGGGGGCACTGAATGAAAAAGAAAAAAAAAAAGGTGAAGGGAGGGGACCTGATCGGGTGGAGGTGAATGGGAGGGGGAGTTGGGCCTTTCAAACTTAAGGGTCTGTTTTTAATCACCTCTTGCTTATTGGAGCATCCCCAAGACTTCTAGAACTGCTTCTTTTCTACTTTTCCTTCTCTCTCTCACTTTTTGTCTCAACATGGAATGATATTATAGGTAACATTCAAGATGTTAAAAGAATAATTGAATCACTCTACCGTTACTTAATTTAAAGGGCATTGGATTTATGGAGAGTAATTTGAAATGAGCATCTATGAACCTAGACTCTATTTTGGGTGAATTTGCCCACCTTCCTGTAGGAACTTATGTGTCTTTTCCTCCTTTTTCCCCCTATAAAGTTATAGGTCCTCAGCACAGAAAACTCCAAATTCCTCAGAACTGTAACGTCTGAAGTGTTAATCTGTGTATTAAAATCACTGGGCTTAAAACCTTTTTGTCTTCTTACAACAGTTAGAACAATTGGCACCTTGCTAGAGGAACAAATAGATCCACCCTTAATCTTATTTGTAACTTTAGTTAATGTTTTGAATTGGAGTATTTTGGATTAAGCAGGGTTTGGGTTTTTTTCCTTTATTTTATTTCCTCTATAAGGTTAATTTTTATTTGTGGAGGCTCTCTTGGCTGGTTTGGGAGAAAGATATTATTACTTTAATTCAAAAAATTCCTTTAGGTAAAAGAGTGCCATTTTAAAATGAGAAGCTAGATGTGAGATGCTTGGGCTTTTAGAATAAAACTAAATCAATATTTTGAGTAAATTATGGTTTGAAAGAAGTTTTCTTGCATTACTGACCTGAGCAAGTAAATAGGATCCGAATATTTTATTCTTCCTCTCTCTCTCTCCCTGAACTGCACCTCCGTCACTAGGTCTTCTCTCTCCATCTGCTTCACTGTTCTTTGGGTTCTGAATGCAACAGGGAATTTTTGTAGTCCAGCCTTCTTCTGCAAGCCTCCCAGAGTATAAATTGTTATTCAAGGAGTTTGGTTGCGGCCGGCAGACACAGCCCTGAACCCAGCATCGCTAGGACAAAGGCAAAGGGGTTCTCTTTCTGTTCCAACCTGCTGGCTGACCGTTGGAATTTTTGATATATATTTTATTTGGTGTTTTCAATAACGTGTTTGCCTCCCGCTCCCCACCCCCTTGCAGTCATCTATTACTTTAAAAACATCTCTCTATAAAGCTCAGCTCATCCTTGTGAACTGTTCTTGACCTTCCCAGCCATGAAACCAAAAGCTCTGAAAGTTGCTCTAGGAAGAATTTCACTGGCTTTTTTACCTGTTAACTTTGCTTATTCTCCTCTTAGTTGGGATCAAGAGAAGGAAGGGGACTTCTTTTTGTTTGTCTTGGGTTTTGCCCCTTTCCCCAGTTAGGCTTTCTACCATGCTTCCCTCCCCCCAATTAATAGCAATAAGGAACCCCACAATTTCTCTTCTTAAATAAGACGGGGTGGAATGATTGTACTTTCTTTCCTTTTGCTCTGCCTTATTTCTTATTTCTCCCAATTTTAGCTCCTATCCTATCTCGCAGTGGTAAAGTATTTCAATAAATAGCCCTCTAGCGCTATCTGGCGGGGCTCCAAGCGCGACGTGCGCTGCTCTCGCTGTCTCTGGCTCCTTCCCGCGGTCTCTTCCTTCCTCTCTTCTTCCACTCCCCTTCTCTTTCTCTTATCTCTTCCGCAATCTTGATTCTGTCCCCTCTTTCTGCCTTTCCTCTCTTCCTCCTGTCCCCTTTCTAGTTCCCAGCCCCATTTGCCGGGCAGACCGCTGGAAAGACCTGGTCAGAGGCTGACACCATCGGAACCAGGTGATGCTCAGACGCGGGAGTTCTTCTAGGACGCCCACCTTCACCCAACGTGGGCCACGCGCGTCCTTTTCCTTTGATTCGCATCTTACTGTAGCTTAACGCGTTGCTTAAGTCTCATCATCCCAGCCGGCGGTGGTTTGGAAGGACTTAAAGTGCATTTGTGAAGTTTAGAGGAAAGAAGTCAGACGCTGGAATCCCGTCTAGTGGAGCCCGGCTAAGTTTTAGGTCAGAAGGCCGAGTCTCAGTGCGAGTTTGACTGAAGGGTCGGGGCTTTGCAGGGGTGAGAATAGCCCTTCGGGAGAGGGCTGGGGTGGGGGCGCCAGCCGGCCCCTCTTCCCTCCACGGCCTGGATTCTTTCAGCACAGCGGTGTGCTCCAGTTTATGTCCTGGGCCTGTCCTGGATTTAAAAAATAATACATTATTTGAAAAAATAATAATAAATTAGTTTTATCCTCCCTCTCCCACCATCACTACCACATCAAATTTGGAGAGGAGTGGAAAGAAAAGTGGGAGTAGGAAAACTCACTGGAGGGCAAATTAAAAAAAAGGTAACAGAGACTTGGGGGATCGTGCTTGAGGATGCGGTACTCATCAGTATTCTCCCTCCTCTCTGGAAGAGATTTGTCTCCCTTCTTATTTGTGGCTTAAAGAAATAAGAAAAAACCAGTAGCGGTAAACCTTTAGCATAGGGTGGGGAGTTAGAGGGGACAGGGGCAGAAGGAGAGATTCAACTCCCAATTGGGTACTTTAAAATTCTCTCTCTCTCATACACACACAAGACACACACACCCCTCCACACACTGAGTCTTAGAGACATCTCTAGTCCTCTCCTTGAGCAAATCTCTTCCATCTAGTTCTTGAAATGGAGGGAACAGTATGGGACCTGGGGGACTTTGTGATTGCATAAAAGTGCAATCATGTGATCAACTTTGTGACTGCATTTTCTAAAATTTAGTTTTGACCTTGAGAAGTAAAAGCGAGGACCATGTCCCCAGTACAAGACCCAATCAGTGGCTGCTTGAAGCTAGGGGCCTTCAGCCTGCAGTGTCTGTGATCACACAAAGACCTCTTGCCACCTCTAAAATTCTCCCCTCCCCACAATCTCAAAAATAGAATAGAAAGGAGGGTGGAGGATGACTCAAGTGTAGGTTCTGTTCCTCAAGAATTGCCCCCTCCTGCTCTCATCCTAAAGAAAGCACAATTTAGGTGTAATTAATTGAAGGCTGTTATTTGGTCATCATTAGCCAAGGTGCAAATAGTTGCAGCCCATTTTTACTTAAAATTGACCAGCCCCAGAGTGATAGATCGATTTGGAGTATAAAAATGATGTATCAAAACATCAATGTCGATTATTTGAAATATTGTAGTCGAATTTTTTTTATTGCTTCATCGGTTAAGTGTCTGAAAGTGCAGTGTTCAAACATATATTTATGTTGTCAATACTGTCAGAACTGTCAGTTTTACTATACTGGATTTGTACTACATTTCGAATTTACTCATTTACATAAAATGCCCACCTTAGGATTCCCCCACCCCCAATCCATCTCTCTCTTTCCTCCCAGCTCTGGAAAATCCGTGTCAGTTTCTTCAAAGGATTCCGCAATCTTTGCCTCAGCTACAGTGTGCAGTGCCTCTTTTAGTCAATTTTCCACATTGGATTATATGTCTTTTTCACCATTTCTAACTTTCAGAGACCCTTCCTCCATTCTTTCCAACTCTGCCTACTCCAACCTTTTCTCCAAAATAGTATTATAGCACTTGGAGTAGTAATGTAGCACTTGGACCATGTTCCAGTCCATGGGGTTGCAAGGTTGCAGGACCGAGCGACTGAACAACAAGCACTTGGAAAGCTTCTGATTTAAATAGCCTCATCTCAACTCCAAAGAAACCGTTCAGGTAGAAAACCAGAAAACCAGACTTCACTGTACCTCTTTGACTACACTCTTGTAAACCGGGCTTCACTGGGCACAGGGGATCACATGTGTTAGGCTCCATCATCAAATTACCTGGGAGATTTAAATCTTCCAGGGAAAATGAATTTGGAAATATAAATACTTTTTCTTTTCACTTAAAAGCCGTGATAGGAGAAAAAGAAACAACACATATAAATGATCGGCACGTTTTACCTTTAAAAGCTTTTGAACTCAATCAAAAGACACAAGTTGGAAGCAGAATTGACAGTTTTAATTCTACCCATTTTCACCTGGCACATCAGATCAGAGGCAATCATTTATTTTATGAGGGGTAGATGGGAAAGTCAGATAGAAAGCTTGAATCCACTGAAGTCTCTATTCTAAGAAGAAATTACAGAGAACCTAGTGAAATGCAAACATTCCACTACTCCACACTCTCAGTCTAGACTAATTGAAATTTATAAATTCATATTCTGCCTAATTTTATGCTTTTTATTTTGTTTTCTAGGATTCCCTCCAAGACTGATAGGAAAGACAGGGCCACTTCTGGACTATCTGTGAGAATGTGTTTCTTTCTATAATACTGAAGCACTTTTTATAAACCTTTTGGTGTATTTAAATCAATCTATTTGGACATTAAGAGAAGTCATATATACAAAGATAGCTTTGCTTTATTCCAGTAATCCCGATATTAGAAAAAAAATTCACAATCTGAGAAGCCTTGGCCAAAAAAAAAAAAAGTTTTCTGCGTGCATCTGCATGTCTTCGTGCGCACGTTTATAAACATCTCCCAGTCCCTGTTTGCGTGTTACCTCCCTCCTACCATACACTCGAAGGCAGAGGCGTCGAAGGATCGCCCCCAGAGAGCTGTGTTTACTTAGGTTTTTTTTAATCTCGCCGCCATGTATGACAAGTGTTACTTCAAGAAATTCATCAGCCTTCTATAGATACTTCCAGTTTTGCTGTAATCATCTGCAGAAGAGAACTGCCATCACTTTCTCACATCCCAAGGTGTTGCGGGAACTCACCGAAAGGGGAGAGTGGCTGAAACGCTTAATTACAGCGGGGGAGGGAGGGGCGCGAGGCGGGACCTAGGGAGGGGGAGTGGGGAAGGTCTTTACCTGGTTTGGACCTGGAGAAGGCTGTGAATCCTCGCCTTGAAAATTTGAGAAAGGTAGGATTGCTTTTTTTTTTTTTTTTTGTAATGCCTTTGGGGAGAAGTGATACCCTTGTGTAACAATTAGCTCAGACAATAAAAATAATTGGAAAATCAGTTGGAATTTCTGAGTTTTTAATTACGTTTAATTTTGTGCTAAGCCGTAAAATTACGAATGCCCCTCAATTAAACACTCTCCTCTTGTAAAGCGTTTAACAACAATTATTCCTTAATCAGTCTGAATGTGAGTCACAAATGATGCTTTTCCACATCAAAGGGACGTCCTTCGACGTTACCTTTTAGTCATAAGTAAGAGGATTAATTCCTATAATTAGAGGGATAAATATGTGCATAAATACATCTCTCACTCTCTCCTAAAAAAAAAAAAAAAAAAAGCCACTTTCACTCTGTGTGAGACGTGGCCGGCTGTGGTAGGGCAAGGATTTTAATTGTCCGCTTCGGCCCGACACCACTTTCCTGTCGGGCGAATCGAACCGTGGAGACGCGGGCGCAGAGTACAGACCCCCCAGAGGGGTACACGCGCGCACACACGTGTACACAGAAAGGCACACACGAGTCAGGCAGGAGGTCCAGTGCTCGGGATCCCAAGGCCCCCCGCCAATTCCAGTGCGATCCTCCCAAGAAAAGAACACACGCCCCCCTTCCTCCAACCTTGGACCTGCCCTGCGCTGCGAGAGAGTTCTCTTACTGCGGTCCACTTGGCCTGGATGGAGAGCGGGGGTCCCTGCCCTAAACTGGAGGTCCAGGTTGACTCTTCAGGCTACAAATAAAAATTGAGCATGACCTTTTAAAACTCCTGTGTGAATATCTCATTTACCTAATGACTTTATGTCACCTAGGAAGAAGGTCAATTTCCTCTTAACCTTTCCCCCGCTGCTGCAGTAAGCATTCTTCCCTAATCAATGGTGGCTGGAATAATCAATTCCCATTTTATGATCGCTGACAAACCCAGTCTCTGGGCGGGGTGTAAGCGCGGTGGGGCTTGTTCGGGCCGGGACAGAGGTCTCCCAGGGTACGCTCAGCTCCGCCCGGCGCCCGCCAAGGGAAGCTGCTCGCTCCTGCGTCGAGTTCAGAGACCTTGGCAAACTTCCCTCCCCCAACCGCCGGCGTGACTTCTGAGTTGTCACTAATCCGAACCTGATATTCACCAGAGCTCTTTCGGTCAGCGACAACGCTCCTCGCTGCTGCTGGGCCTCCCACCCTCCCCTCCTCGGCGTGTTTTTATTTCAAAGTCTGCAGGCAGGGATTGTCCCGACCCAAAGGCGTGCGTGCGCGCGCGCGCGCGTGTGTGTTTTAGTTTCATTTACATTTTAAAAATTATTTTTGCCTTCTGCATGCATCTCTTAGCTCTTTCACTGTGTCTCAGCCGGGCTCACTTTGCATAAACAAAGCAACAACAGAAGCTCCGAGTGGGTGGATTCGTGTGGAAATGAAGTCAACTGGCAGAGTTCTCTCTTTTCCTGTCTCCTTTTCCTCCTCCCCCCCATCTCTCCTTCCTCTTATGTTACCTTCCTCCTCCTCGTCTACCTCCCCCAGCAATACTCAATCATCCTAAGAGATGGGTTTCTTGGTGCCACTTTTCCCCTATTTTTATTTAGTTCCTGAGTCAGGGGAAATTACCAGGAAAATTACTAAGTCAGAGCTAGTTTGAAAGTGAATTTGGGATAGGCTCAACATTCTTGATATTTTCAGGGCCTAAATATGAGCTCTTCTCACCTTGTATCTCATAAAGTAGATGTTGCCTTTTAGCCACACAAGGCTTGTTTGAAGAGCAGGCTCTCAACACTGGTTCGCCTCCCATCACTGGAATTTCTTTACCCTTATTCTATCCTAACTCTGTTTTCACTCACTACCAAGGTGTGATGAAGCTGCTGATGATTATCAGGTAAACAAAAATCCTGCTTAGCTGGGGTTCAAAGGCAGGCAAGACAGTCACTTTTCTTGGAAAAGATGTCCTCCACTCCAGTTTTTTTCAGATTTCTTATGATTAGCCAGCTGGTTAAAACTGAGCTCCAAACCTAAGCTTTTCTCCTGAAGAGTGTTCTCTCAGGTCTCGTTGATGGCCTTTGAAGATGTCATTAAAAATGCCCTCCTTGAAAAAAGAAAAAAGGAAATGCCCCCCCTTTTAAAAATCCATACACCTCATTGCTCATGGGCAGCCATTCTGTTACAATAGAGAAGTTTGTCAAACAATCAAAACAAAAATGGAGATATTCCACCTTAGAAGGTGGAATAAATGATAAATTGCTTGCTCTGATGTAAAACAAAACAAAACAAAACAAAAATGGTATGTGAGTTCAAGGTGAGGCATCTCTGGGTCAAAACACTCACTGTTCACCCACAACAGCCTCCTCGGGTCCTGGTAGGAACAGAGATAACTGACAAGGCCACCTCTCCAGCCTGCCAGGAACTCGAGGTTCATTCCTTTCCTGCCTTGAGTCTGAAGGCTCTAGTGTTGTGACCCCCAGGAGGCAGAGAGAACAGCCCAGGTGCGGGACCTGACCTGGGATGGGGCCAGGCCAAGTTCCCAGGATTGTTACTTCCCTTCTTGCTTCATACCAGGAAGTACATCTGCAACTCTAGTTGAATTAGATTCTGGATTTAAATGGGCATTGAGGGCTGGTCCCGCTCTGATTCGCAGTTTATAGCAGATTTGTTTTTTAGAAGATTTGTTTCATATTCCCAACAACTGAATTAGATTTTCTGCAACTACAGCTGGTAGAGGCCAGAAAGAACTCGTGTGGGTAAGAGTTCCCCATTACTAGGAGACCTAAGTGGGACTTTTATCTCAATTTGATAGAAGAGCAGACAGATTGGGGATGGGCCCCTTGACCTCAGATAATTACTACAGTCTTCCCTCTTAAACAAATTTAATTCTCACATAAGAGTAATTAACAACCTCTGACTATTCACTCATTCTATGAGAATTTCCTTTCCTTATCTTCAGGGCCCTCACAGGGATGTTGAATAATATGTTTAATATTAGTTGTTAGTTTCACTTCAGTTAAACATTTTGGATTTTGCTCACTTCTTCCACAGTCAATGTGGACATTTAGCATAGTCTCGGGCTGTGTTCTCATTCTAGCAGATGAACCAGGAAATAAAATCATCAGTTTACTCCCCTCTCTACTCCCCATACTAGATTACTCTTTGAACAAAGAAAATTGTCTAATTGTGCTTAATTTAGGGAGCATGCCAGAGAGTTTTTTTTTAATAATAAAAAGGTTGTTCTCTCCCTTTGACTTTCTAACAGCTTTGTCTCTTTGTCTCTACCAGAGTTTTACACAGGATTATAAGTCAAAATTACATGTCAGGATTTATAAACTATAAGTATAGAAGCAGGAAGAAAGACCACACAGACCACTAACTTTTCAAAGGTGACTGAGGTCTCTGCAAGGCTCATGTCCTAAATGGAAAGACATCTCTTTCAAGCATCTCTAAGGGAGAGGTTTGGATTAGATCACTTCTGAGGATGTTTCTAATCCTGGAAGGACAAAAAGGAACTCTCTAGCCGAGGATCAGTCAAGAGCCCAGGCTCTGGAGTCTGACAGGGAGGAGCTGAATCCTGGGTCTGTCCTGTGCTAATTATGTGATCTCAAGAAACTTAGCCTCTTTGAATCTCAGTAGTCTCAGGTATAAAATGAGGATCACTATACTCAACACTGTTAGCTCTTCTGGATCCACTCTTTGCTTTCTGCATCAGGCCCTGTGATCCTGGAGGCTCACCTGAATGATTTCAGAATGCCACCTTGGCTTTTGCTAGGGATTTGCTCAGAGTGGATAGAATGAGGGCTGAGCACTGATCCCCAGGGTACCTGTGGGCTGGCTACATCCCAGCCATGACTCAAGCAGCCTTCTTCACAGAGCGCTGTCTGGGTTCAGGTAACCGCTTCCCTCCCCACGACCAGCCTGGGGGCACTGCCCCCTTGCCTTGTGGTTTCCTAACACCCCCTCTCACACCTTTCTAATATAGCTCCTTTACGAAGCACTCCTCAAATTACCCAATTTGATATGCACCATCTGTTTCCTGCTGGACCCTGGCTGATACACCTAATAAACTTGTTTGCAGGATTAAAATTAAATGAGATAATGTAAAGCACAAAGCACAATTCCTTGCCTATAGTAAAAGCCTAATAAACAGGACTTTTACTTTTTTTTTCATAATTATTATCAGCTGCATACCCCTCATTTTATACATGGAGAAAATGGAGGCCCCAAGCGGTTAAGGTACTAATTCAAAGCTTAATTAACTCAAGATAGTAACAACCCTGGGACCAAGTCCCTGGACTAGCCGCTCTCAGTTCACTACGGCAGTTCTTGTTGAGCAAAACAGATGGGGGAGGAGGGAGATCCTTTTGTGATAGATGCTGGAGAAGGGTTAGACGAGTTAGAGGCAGGGGTGTAGGAGACAATGAGCATCTTTCCATATAGCATTGAATATGTCTCTGCTAAATTATTGCTGAAATAAGCATGATATTGTGATTTGGAATCTAGTGATTTCACTAAGAATAGAATAGGTACATTACAAGAGGAGCAATGTATGTATGGCAGGGTAAAAACAAAATTATGAACACATAATTGGAAGTTTTACCAAGAGGCATCATAATGTTTTTAAGACATATAGGATATACCAGAATTAATTTTTAAATAAAGGCTGATTTTTGGATTAGCAGTACAGATTAAGTATGAATTTTATAGTTCTTTAGAATACACAACTGTGCTACGAACTTGTAAAATCAATGCACTCCAGACATTCTATAACTTGATAATACTAACAAGTTGATGGACATCACTCAATTATGTATTCATACCTTCAGTCATTCAAACAAATATGTTGTGTCTGTAGTATTCTCCAAGTCTACTAGAGGTGTTAATATACAAAAATTAATTAAATATATTCTCTGCTTCAATGGGTTTACATAGTGAAATAAGTAGGTGTATCAACAGATTTTGGTTGAACAAAAGTAGAAACAAGTCTAGGCTACAAAGAGAGCCTTGAAGAGGTTGCATTGCAAGAACAGGCTTTCCTGAGTTAGATTGAATTTTAGCAAAGAGAAATTTGTCTCAGTGCAGTTATATTCTAGCCTTCCGGAGAGATCCTTCCAAATTATTGATGATACCATTTTATTAAAATTTAGCTCTTACCAATATAGATATTAATGACAAAATAACCCCCCATGTATAATATTGTTTTAATATTACACTTTACTATAGCAGGTTGACTCAAGTATATGTGAAACAGGAAAATTTAAATAATATTTGTCTTGGTCACTAGAGTGTATGACAGGAAAAGAGGTATACATTTAAAAGATTATATTTTACACAGACTCCTTGGAAAATGTTACCTTCAAAGAAGATTGCTTTAATGTACTTTACCACTTAGGCCTTATTTATATAATGAGTTAGATCAGGTTTATTTGAGATATAAACATATACTTTGAAAAATGAGTTGGAACCTATGCATGGAGAGAAAACATAGGGTCATTTCTTCCAGAAACCAGGGTGGATTCATATACAATTGGACACACTAATAAATATAACACAACTTAAAACAGGTTGTTTCTACATATTCATCACAAAATTGGTCATTACATCTCAATTTTAAAGGATAAACATGATGCCTAAGTATAATTTACTTTACCATGGTAAAGCTGCTGAATATTTGTGTCTTTCTCTGGAAGTGCAAACTGAAGTTTTGTAACTCTGGCTCATTCTCATTTAAGCTGCTTTGCCTACTGACCTGGATCACCCTCACTTGGTTCTTTTTTGTCCACCCTACTTCACAATCCATTTCTGTTCACATTAATCATGTGTGTGTGTGTGTGTGTGTGTGTGTGGTGTTTTGTTGTTGTTTACTGACTAAGTTGTGTTTGACTCTTGCAACCACATGGACTGTACAGCCCATCAGATTCTTCTGTCCATGGGATTTCCCAGACAATAATATTGGAGTGGGTTGCCATTTCTTCCTCCAGAGGATCTTCCTGATCCCAGGATTGAACCCGCATCTCCTGCATTGGCAGGTGGATTCTTTCCCACTGAGTCACCCGGGAAACCCACCTATACATGTACTATGCGTACATATCTCCATTTTAGCCATCCATAATTACATTTGGAACTTAAACTTACTTTCAAGATCTCAGATGTAGAGATTTTTTTCCCTATCATATCTTTATTCTTTATTGAAACAAACTATTCTGTCTTCATTATGACTCATTACAAATTCTGGTTTCTTGAACATGTTCTGCCAATCTATCAGCCATATCTTGATTTACTTGATTGCATACCCGGTTTAAAGCATTAAGGAATCATTAACCATTTATGTTATTTTTCTTTTTAAAAAGTAATATATACTCATTAAAGACTATTTGACAGTGTGGAAAAGTGGGTAAAAGAAAAAAAGCACCCATAGATAAAGTATCCAGACACAGTGCTGTCAAAATTTAATTGTATTTCTTTGCATTTTTTCTATATGTAGTTCCTTTTTTGTAGTTGTAATTGTGCTTTGCATAAAACTGCATTCTAGTTAAGCTTTCAAGTTCTTTATGACCATCAATCTAGGTGTCATCAATTAAATTAAGTATCATAATTCACTTTTCCATTACACTACAGTTTGGCACTAATTTATTATTTCATATTTTATGTACAATTCTGTAACAAGCACTTTTGCATGTAAAGATTTTTCAGAATTATTTTCGTAAAATGGATTCCTGAACAGAGATTGAAGGCTGTGAGTGTATTTAAGTTGAAATTCAAAGCTTCTATTGCTTTCTGAACATTTTGTCATGACCTCCATGACAATCTCCATCTTAATCATTTTCTATTTCTCTGGCTGAATAATCAGCTTTTGAAGGAAGAAGTCCTGAATACATACACTTTATAATTATGGCCTGAATTTCAATTAGCCTCCTGAAGCTAAGATTATTCTTCTACCCATTTTCTGTGGTGGATCCTAACTTTGACGATACCTCATTTTATCTTCTAATCTCCTGTCCCTCTCTCTTCCCTACCTTCTCCCTCCTTTCCTCCTTTTCTCTACAAAACACTCAGAAGCCGCTCAGGACTCTGGCCTTTTCCTTCTCAGATGACGTCATGTCCGGTGTCACTGAAATAGAATTTCTAGCATGAGTTTTGCAATACTCTCTTCTGTTATTTCCCACTCTCTCAGTCATAATGTAGTCTGTTTTTAAGAATGACCACTTATCTTTTTACTCTTACATTGAATAAAATATTTGTTACATAAAAAGCATATACGGAACGTATTTGGCTGTTATAGAGTATAATAATAAAAGGAACATTTGTAAACTAGCCACCCAACTAAAGCAGCGGAACCTTGCAAATACTTGTGTTCCTTTCCTTTCAGCTTTCTACTTTTCCCTGGCAACTACTAGCCTGAATTTTTTGGAAAAATTATGTTTTGTGTGTATGTATTCCTGAAATATATATACAGCATATCAAAGATATAAATCATATATAATGTAACATTATTCATATATTAATAAATATCATTTTCTCTATATACTATACATTGGTATTGTATGTATATACATATGTGTGTGTGTGTATATATTCTTAAGCAATAGTCATTGTGCTTTTTTAAAAAATAAAGAGGTATCACAACTCAGTGTAGTCTTTCTGGATTAAAAATAAAGAGGTATCACAACTCAGTGTAGTCTTTCTGGATTCTTTTTTTCATTGGACATCATACTTTTAGATAAATTTTGTGTGTGTGTAGCTATAGTTCATTACTTTTTCTCTCTGCTTGATACTCCGTTGTGTAAATATAACGCTATTTATCTTTCCTTCTTTGGGTTGTTACCATATTGTTGTTTGTTGTTGCTATTATAAAGAGTTCTGCTATAAGTATTCTGGTATGTGTCTCTTGATGTTTATGTGCAAGGAATTTTCTATATTTAGAGTATAAACCTAGGAGTGAATTGTCAGATTGTTTAGTATAACAAACATGGTCAGCTTTGTAAAGTAACATGAATTATTTTCTGGGAATTGTACTAATTTACACTCCCGCTATTTGTATGTCCGATATCCTATTGAGCCACATTTTAACACCTGGTTATTTTGTCTTTTTCTCCCCTCCACTCACCACTTCCTCCTTCTCCTTCTCCTCCTCTTTCTTTTCAAGTCTGGTTGAGTGTAAAAAGGTATCTCGATTTAGTTTTTAACATGCATTTTCTGAATCACTAATGAGGCTGAGCATTTATATGCTGCTTCTTTACTCATATTTTCTTTTCTGAGATATAACTGTTTATGTATTTCCCACATTTTCCTATTGAGTTTTTGGTCTTTTTATTTATTAATTTTATGAGTTCCATATTGCAAATACCTTCTTCCAACTTGTGGTTTGCTTTTTCATTTTATTTGAAACATGTTTTGATAAACAAAAGTTTTAAATTTTATTGTAGTTTAATTTATCAACATTTTTTTTAATGGACTTTGTTTTTTGTGTCTTATATAAAGGATTCTTTCATATCCCAAAGTTATAAAGATCTCTTTCTGTAAAATCTTTAATATATTTGATTGGTTTTTCATTTTTATATGAATTTTTTATCAATAGTGAATTTACTTTTTGTGTGTAGGAGTGAAGTAAGAATCCATTTTCATCTTCTCTGTGTGGGTAACCCACATCCCAGCCCTACTGCTTCCTTAGTGATCTTCACTCCATTTCTGTATATCAATTTCTCTATAAATTATTTGGGCCTTCAATATAGGTAATAATACAGTCTCCAGAAAATGCAGTGTTTTCCTCCTTTTCCAATCCTATGACCTTTCTTTTTCCTTCCTTTTCCCCTTCCTTCTATTCTCTCCTTCCTTTTTTTCCTCTTCCTCCTCCTACTTTCTCTCTCTCTGTGTTTTTTTTTTTTTTTATCTTATTGCCTTTTCTAGCACCAGCTCTCCAGGGCAATGAAAAGAAGCATTCTTCAGTAGTGGCCATCATTGTATCTTTTCTGATTTAAATGAATGTTTCTAGCATTTCTCCATTAAGAATGCTGTTTACTATAGTTAATTGATAATAATCTTCATCAGATTAAGGAAAAAAATTTCCCCCATGCCTAGTTTTCTACAAGTTGTTTGTTTTTAATAAATGAGAGTTAAATTTTGTTAAATTGTGTCTCTTTATGCAATAAAATGATCATTTTTTTCCCCTTTACTCTGTTATTGTGTGAGACTTCATTTATAGTTTTTCTAATCTCAAAGTACTCTGCTATCTCTGGACTACATCCAAGTTGATCACAGCACTACATTTACTGTACACAGCCGGGTTTAGATGAACAATGTTTGTTTATGAGTTTTGAATTTCTATTGGTGCAAGAAAATAGCTAGCAATTTTCCTTTCTTCTTTTCTTTTTTCTCCTTAAATCTGTTATCCTCTTTGCCTAGTCTTAGTAATAAGATTATATTGGCTTCATATAATCAATTAATTTGGAAGGATCTCCCCAGTTTTTGTTCTCTAGATAAAGTGATACATGATTGAAATTATCTGTTTCTAAAAAATTTGGAAGGATTTACTATGAAATAATGTTGATTTTCTTTTAAAAAACTGATTCTTAATTACTGATTAAATTTCTTTAATAAGTATTACATGAAAATTTGGATGTACTCATCTTTTTGAGTAGGTTTAGAAAGTTATAATTTTATATAAACATCAGAATCAACTGTTTTCAAACATTTCATAATGATGTATATCTGTCTTTTCATGCTACATTTTTCATGTGTGTTATATTTGTATATATGTGCACTATTTTTATTCATAATATTTTGTGACTACTAGTATTCTATTGTGCTTTTTCATATTTCTTACGTTGGATGCTGAGATGACCTTAATCACTATCAGAAGAGGAGAGAAGGAGTCGTGGAAAGGTTATTTGGATGTAATCTCATGTTGTTTTCCTGTTGATCACTAATCTCAGGGATTCTAGGTGCTGTTTCACTTATGAGTGATTTGCAGTTGGTTTTGAAATGTTTATTTTAAAAGAAATTCATGATTTTCTTTAAGGATCCCATTTCAACTTTGAATTAAGCAAAAACTTTCAAACTAGATATACCTACCCAGGATAAGGAGATCAGTATTTTTACTTTGAGTTACTTGATTTCTAAATACCAGTTTTTCCCTCTGTGTGTAATTTTTTTGTCACAATGATTTATGAGCTTCACATATTCATGTAAGATCAACAAAATATGAACCTATGGATTTATGATTTTTACGGTTTTATTAGTTCTCCAAGCAATATTTGGAAATACATGACCAATATAATTACTTTCACTTTACAGTTAGGAAAATGGAGACATTGAAAAACAATTTTTAAGGCACCACAACAAATTAAGGTAAGAACCTGAATTAACTTGCCTGTATGTTCCTAATCTAGATTTTAAAAAATCTTCTACTAAGCTTCATGTTTATGAATAGCCAAAGTGTCTCCATTGTTGGTTTTGTGGATTGCTGTTTATCAGATGGACAAAAGAATCTTCTTCTTCAGGGACTTTAAACATCCTCTCTGCAACTTTTGGCGAGAATGTAGTTACAATGGCCAGCTGATCAAGTGCCAACTTAGGAGGACCACTAAGAAAACCACATTAAAAAATATCTTTAATTCTTCTATTTTAGCTTCCAGAAGCATAAGAAAGGACATTTTCTTACATACTATAAAGAAATCTATAGTAAAACAGGGGCTCAGACAGTAAAGAATCAGCTTGCAATGTGGGAGATCTGGGTTGGATCCCTTGGTTGGGAAGGTCCCTTGGAGGAGGGCATGGCAAACCACTCCAATATTCTTGCCTGGAGAATCCCCATGGACAGAGGAGCCTGGCAAGCTATAATCCGTGGGGTCGCAAAGAGTCAGACTCAACTGAGTGACTAAGCATATACATATAGTAAAACAGACGAGTGATTCTGTATCTTAAGTACAAAGCGTAGTATTTTATAAATAACCATAAAGCTGAGATATGATATACTCAGCATTTCATGGAGATAAACTAGGCAGCAAAAGTCTACCCCACAAATTAAAATGAGTAATATATTCATTCATACATCTTTTAAGGGCCATTTTAGACAAAAGACATAGTGGTATATGGTGAAAGTGAAGCTGGCCTGAGAGTTAAAGAATTTGCTTCCAGCACTGTGACCCTCAGCACGTCTCTGGCAGGGTCTGTGGCTGGCCCTTTAGATCATATCTAAAGATGTCTCCAGATCAGTGGTTCTATATAATCTAGGGCAATAGAGAATTACCTTGTCTTTCATCTCACTGCCTATTCAAAGAGGTACTGAAGGTATAATCCTGAGAGATCCTGATAAGATTAAATCATTGATAGCTTAGGGGAGATGGGGTGGGAAGGAACATAGAGAAAACCTGAACTGATTTGATACCATAAAAGTTTATTGTTTATTTTTTAACTTGGGAATCACTGATTTTGATCATATAACTCACTATCTTGGTCCCTTGGAGCAAGCAAACTAGATTTATCCTGATATAGATGTCAAATAAGGCTTAAAGGTATCTTGTTTTTAGGTTGTATATACCAGGTTAAGTTGGTCAGCTAGAATTAGGACTATAAACCATGTAACAAATCATAAAATAGTTTTCATTTAGGTTTCATGCCACTCTGATGTATGTGGTGCCATTCTACCTTGGGTTGTGGTTTCCTAGAAGGCAAAGAATGTAAGATTGAGTATATTTTTAAGCGCTAAAATTCTGCAAGCTGTGGCTCTGAGATGAGGTTACAGCAGCAAGCCAGCGGTGGCATTCTTGCTTTGAATTCTATTCCTACAAAAGCATAAAGAACACTTTGTGGGTTCTGCTGGTTATTAAGGAGACTGGAGAGATCTTGGAGGATTCACTCAATCTTTTTTCTTTTTCAGGAGAACAGAAAAAACAAACAAACATGGAGATGTGGCTGGGACATTGACTTAGAAAAGGCAGTCAGGATGTAAACTTGGGCGGGCGCTGGACAGCTCTGCTCTGTGAATGAGTGTTGTGCTATGAGCTAATGTGTAAAATACCTTGTTTTTGGCTGCCTCCCTGAATCAGTTAGAACGTTTTTGGCTGCAAGTAACAGAAAACCCAATTTAGTCTGGCTTGAACAATAAGAGAATAAAGCTATGCCATTGGCAAGAGGTGAGGTAGGCTCCATCTCTCTTTGCCTTCAATTCTCTTGGCTCTGCCCTCTTATGGGCATCAAATTTATTTGCAGGCTGGTGGCCAGATGACCTGAGCAGTTCTGAGCCTCTGATCTTCCCAAAACAACCCAGAGGAAGAACACCTGTTTCTCTTTCTTTGGATATTGTCAAGGGAATATGGGTACAAACAATTTGAGAAGTCACCAGCAAACTTACCCTCACATCTCATCTGTACATATTTGCAGAATACTTGAATAGGCTTAACCAGGTATCTGGAAACAGCTACTGGTTAGAGGAGGACCCAGTCCTGAAGGTAGAAGCAGACACTTTCCTGTGTTACCAGTGTAAAATGGGCCGAGAAAAGGGTTAGATTCTGAGAAGACAAATTTTTCTCAGTTTAAAACACAGTGGACTAGGGACTTCCCTGATGGTCCAGTGGTTGAGATCCATGCTTCCACTGCAGGTGGCATGGGTTCAGTTCCTGTTTGGGGAACTAAGCTCTCCAAATGCTGCCTGGTATGGCCAAAAAAATAGAAAAAAAAATACACTGGACTAAAAAGTAGTACAACTTCTGGTAAACATTGGACTTTCAGAATAGTTGTTCCATATTTAGTACTGACCAGCTGCTAGCCAGTGTATCTAACATAATCTTAGAACCCTTGTTCCTAATAGATTTCTATCTTCCAGAGCAGAGTTTGCTGATCATGGGCAGAGGTCAGGATATAATAGATCTTTTACTTATATGAAAAATGATAGCATACTGTTGAGAAGTCCCTTGGGTAGCATATTGGGTGTTCCAGTGAATCTGTGATATTTGGTTTTCAAAATGAAGGAAATAATGACATCACTATCATAAAGAAAATGATAAAGTTGGGAAAATTATGAACTTTTCAAAACAAAGGGTATTTGTTTAAACACACACAAACAATAAAATATCATGGCAGCAAAACATTTCTCTAATAATTAAAATTTGGTTTTCTAAGTGTAAAAAAAATGACTACAAAAGAGAAAAGAAATTTAGTGACTTTTGGAAGGAGATTCTGTTGCCTGAGGGAATATGTACAATTGAGGGACTATGAATAATTTGTATAAAGAAAAATAGTTTTATCCCCAGAAAAGCTAGACCAACACCTGCAGCCATACTTTATACAGCATCATTTAGGGGATGTAGGGCATCATTATTATGTGATGGATGGCAATAGGTGATCAATGATTTCCTTATAGCTTTATAGGTAGTTTAGACACATGATGCAAATTAAGGAAACACCAGCTACTGCACTGTCAATGTTATTAACTATCTTTCCTTTTAGCTACTGACGTGAAAACATACATATTTAAAAATATATTTCTTTTTTTGGAAAAGTAGAGCAATTAGTTGTTTGGATGTTCTTAGAAATCACAATTGAGAAATCAATTACAAAGAAATGTTCTTCACTCCACTTTTTTTTTTTGACACTTTCTATTTGTCCCTGAACAGGTTTTTCAAGAAGAAACTCTGCCCATTCTGTAGGCAGGTGGCTCCCTGCTCTGCAGTTTCAGACCTTCAATCACTAGTGACATGCCTGCAATCCACAAAGTCCTGGGTGTCTCTTTTAGCTATCATCATCTAAAAGACATCTAAAAGGGTTTTTTAGTGCTTGAAAGCATTAGGTTTCATTTTTTGCATTCCACAAGGTAAGTGGAAAAGTTGATCCACAATGACATGAAGGGCTCAATTCTGCATGAACTTTTTGTTTTTCTACCAGAAATAATCCTTTCTTTCTTTCTTTGTAAGGCTCAAGTTCATCTGAAAATTGTTGACTCTTTCCTAGAGACACACAGCCCAGCAAAACTAAGCCCAATTCACTGAAATTGACATCCACCAGCAAAAGTATGGCTATTTTAATGCTAGCAACACATTCACAGAATGACTCAACTTGCTAAGTAGCAAAATATAGAGATAGTGTACTGAGATCAAGAAGAGTCAATCATCAACCACTCCGATTATTTTTAAATAGACTTACTATACTTTTAAAGGAGTATTATTTTAATAAAACAATCCACAAATAAATACAAAACAAAAGGGCAAATGTAGAGACATATTGCAAGTAAGCATGCATACCAAAAAGGTAAGTGCAAATTAGATTTGAATATTCATGAGTCACAAATCATTGACAGTTTGAAATAATGCAAAACAGCTTTATAAATGAGGTTAAGGCAAGGGACATCAAAGAAATGCATAGCTAAATCAATAGCAATTTGATTGTGCATATACTTGTAAATTGCAGTTACAATTTTTGTGACATGGGAGAAAAAATACTGTGTATCTGATGAAGAAAGAAGATACATAAATATTCCTTTTGTATGTTATATTTTTCCAATTCATCAGGTACTTGGCGACCAGCCAGGTAGAAAGTGGTTGGACATCTTCATCCCCACCCCCATCTCTCCAAGACATAGCTTCCTTTTCAGAATCAGTTTCAGACTATGCCTGAAGTGCACTTGTTCTGCTAAACAGAATTACATTTATAACAATTCCTACAGAGTTGGTTTCTAAAATAGAGGTTATATCACCTAGCATACATGACTAGAGAATGGCTCAACTTAAACCTTCGTGACAAAATCCTTTCCATTGGAGACCACATAGTTTCAATGAATATTTTCTCTATTTTGACAGAAGAGATGAATTCAAGGGTTTCCCAGGTGACACTGGTTGTAAAGAATCTGCCTGCTAATGCAGGCGATATAATGAGATGTGGGCTTGATTCCTATGTTGGGAAGATCATCTGGAGAAGGGCATGGCAACCCACTACAATATTCTTGCCTGGAGAATCCCGTGGACAGACGAGCCCAGTGGGCTACAGTCTACAGGGTCACAAAGAGTCAGGCACAACTGAAGAGATGTAGCTTGCACACGAGCATGAAGATGGGAACAATTTGGAAGGCTATTTTGAAATAATTTGAGATGTAAAATATAGGCAACCTTGTAATTTAAATGAATATGTTTTTATTTTGTTCAGCCATTAACTAGTTATTAATTTGTTATTAGTTCTTTTTGGGATGTGTGTGTGTATGTGTGTGTATGTATACAAGTGCATGCTATGAGAAGAAATAGTTAGAATGGTAGTACTTACAAATTAAAGAATTGTTTAGGGCCTGCCTTAAAGTACAAATGTTCCTGATTCATTTTTCTCTGAAGTTTCTATTGGGGTTACTAGCTGTAAGTTATGAAGTATTTCTACAGGACGCTCTCTTCTGCCAGCCTCTTTATTGCGTCCTGTCTGCTTTCTAGGATGATTGATGAAGTTGGTGACATCATGTGAAAATCATGGCACACAATAGCACTAATTTTGGAAGAGGCTGGGGGATTATGGTCTGTTTAGAAAATCAATCTATATCTTCTTGCTGGGCCAGGCTTTCAGGCAGACATCTAGACTGTAGAGGTAAAATCCAGATGTGGAATAATTAGAGAGAATTTTGCATTGTCTCCAGTTCCCTGCTGTATTAGGAAAGAAGGTAAGACAACTTCCATGCTATTAATAATCAAGAGTATCCATAGCTTCCAAAAGCAATGGCCTTGAGAATTTTTAAGGTCTTTACATGAAGTCTGCAAATCATCATTTGTCAGTTTCGATTCAGCTCAAGCTTAGCGTTATATTTTCAAACAATACTTTATTATTTTGGTTCTATAGTTAAAAGTTTCTCTCAAAAGTTATTAGCTCATTTGAACTTAACAAATAAGTATCTCTATTACTCCTTTCAGCAAACGTTTGTCATGTTTTATTAAGAGGCTATTTAAATCATTTACATTTCTTTTAAATAGTTTAGGGACAATATTCAATGATTTCTAGTAGCAGGGGTCTATATAGAAAAATTTATTATTCTTCTATTCTAGTTCCATATATTTACTTCCTCAATATAATTCCAACATTATTTTAGTCCCATTAGGTTAAGTTACTAAACTTTCTTGACAAAGGAGGACAATTTACAGCAGGTATATTTGATTATTTTGATGTGTATATTTAAATATACAACATAAAAAATACATAACATGCTGGACTAGCAAAGGAATCTAGACTTTTTGTTCTCCTTCTTCATAATCTATGGGATAAAAAGAAAGTCATTTGGATTTTTTATTTTCTTGCCTTTTTAAACTAAGGAAATAATATATCAAACTTTGATTTCAACAGCAGGAAAGTGCCTGACTAGCCAGTGCCATCACTGACTTGAATTTCTTTAACCATCTCCCTTGTCTAGGATCAAGAAGTTAGAGGGCCTGGGAGCTGTCATTTCTGGTAATTCAATATCAAAATGGAGGAAAGATAGAATAAAATAAAAGACTTAGCATTGATTCTGAATTACTTAACGCTGTATTACTGAATTCCAATGAAGTCATGTCTTATCATGGAAAAGAAACAGTCTCTCTCTATCCTAAATGTCACTTTGGGAAACTCTTGGACCTCATGCTCATTTTGCAATGTAAATAGAATTAATTTTATCTTGAAAGAGCAGAGGAGTGGCAGTTAAGCAACTTCTATTTCCTATGCTGCCACCAAGTACTGCTGCTGCAAACTCGTATAGGGTACTTCAAATTCTTTGGATCTCTGTTTCCTCAGTTATAAAGGAAGAGGTGAGTCTAGGAGCAGCAGTTTCCAAACCATGCCTCTGAATCCCTAGGGCTGTGAAAAATCAGCAAGTCTTAAGGCAGGAGGGAAGAAGAGCTGGTGGAACTCAGGACAAAGACCAGTATTTTCTTCTTCATCTCTATATATAGACCTTAGCAAAATTTAATTTGAGAAAAGGAAAATGACTTAAAAAGTCTTAAAACACTGAATTTAAAAAGTTATGATTGCTAAGATTTCTTATGGTTTGTTAATTTTGATTTGCCACCAATTTGTTCCAAAACTAGTCCAGTGGATATTGAGGTGGCAGGAATTGTCATGTTCGTGACTTCTTTTAAATACAGTTATATTAAAAAAAAAAACCCTAAAACTTTAAAGAAGGGAGACCTAGAAAAGACAAAATGGAAGGTGAAATCTTAGTGAAATTTTAACTGAATTCCTATACATTGTTGCTTAACTGAATGATGCCCTTGAGGTTGAGCAATGTACCACCTACATGTCTCTCCCAGGCGTGGACTCTGCATCATTTCTGTCTAATAGCTGTTTCTCTTTTTAAGGTCTACTTCAGAGATCCTTAGGTGGTCCACACTCTGTTACCATCTCCTTTCTGCAAGAATTAATTGCTCTGTACTTTTAGGGAATTTTGTTTCCAATATTTCTGGGATACTTACAGCACTGTGTTATAGTTAATTGTACTTGGGTGGCTGGCTTCCTTGTCAGGTCTTGAGCATTTAGTTATTTATTCTATATCTTGCTGATTTTAGTTCTCCAATCAGAGAGTGAACCCATCCCCAGCCCATCAGCCCCGCATTGGAAGAACAGAATTCTAACCAATGGACTGAGAGGAAAGTTGGCTCATCTTGAGTTTTCAGAACGCAGGTACTGGATATTAACTGTGTCTGGATTCTCAGTCCAGAACTAGTTCTGGGATTTGAAATACTGAGAATGAATATTCTTCAGAAAAGTGATGAGTAGTAAATTTACAACAAATTATCTATATAATTGCACTGAAGTAATTATCTTTCAAGGTCTTCATAAAAAAATGATAGTAGTTCTCTTTTAGACATCTATATTCCACCATTCAAGTCAATGCAACAGATATTGTGCTGATTGTGTCGTATTCTACATTTAAAGGGGTGTCATGCATGAACCTCATCTAGGGATCAGAGGAGTTAATAAGACCTACAACCTTCATAATTAAAATGTGAGGCAGTACATGATTAATGCTATAATATGAGCATGACCAAAGTGCTTTGGAAACTCTGAGGACTGCGGATTAATGGAAGGGTTGCACACAGAATCTGTACTTTGATTTGGAAGAGCAATAAGTTTACAGGCAAAAACCCAGAATGAGATGAGGGCAATGTAGAAAATCATATGTGTGCATAATTGTGTCCGACTCTCTGCGATCCCCTGGACTGTAGACTGCTAGACTCCTCTGTCCGTGGAATTTTCCAGGAAAAAAGTACTGGAGTGGGTTGCATTTACTTCTCCAGGGGACCTTCCCACCCAGGGACTGAACCTCTATCTCCTGCGTCTCCTGCATTGGCAGGTGGATTCTTTACTACTGAGCTACCTGGGAAGCCCATAGAAAATTGTAGGTGAAAAGGATTTCCTGGTACGTGAAGAAGATTACATTAGATACAGGAATTGTAGAGATTTTGCAGTAGTTGGGGAGAAGTCTGGAAAATGAGGTAGAAAACTTACTTATATACCATACTAAGGAGTTTGAATTATTTCCATGAAAATTAGAACTCACCGAGAAGCAGAATTCTAGTTTACAAAGTTTTGTCTGGTATTACCATATAAAATG
The DNA here is from genome assembly GCF_023699985.2 of Odocoileus virginianus. Classification (NCBI taxonomy): domain Eukaryota; kingdom Metazoa; phylum Chordata; class Mammalia; order Artiodactyla; family Cervidae; genus Odocoileus; species Odocoileus virginianus. The sequence goes on from NC_069679.1 coordinate 22,648,314, forward strand.
ATTTGAAGGGTAAATTTTGAAGATGCAGAGAATAGTCCAAGCAAAAGAGAACTGGAGGATTTAGTTTATAAAGTGATAGCAGGAAAAGAAAGTAGCAAATAAAGTTGACAGTAAGATACACTAAAGGATAACAAGTTCAAAATACTTCTGAAATGTATTGAATAGAAGATATGTGACAAGATTATTACCCGGGACTTCAATTCACTAATATTAAATTCAACACTTTTGATGCCTTCCAAATTATTTAAAATATTAACAAAATTAATAATTAGCAATATTCATGTTTATTTTTTACTGAGGTGGTAATGTTATTCCTAAATCTGTTGTCACACTTGTCATACTTGCCATTAGGTAATCAATCTATCAAGGGTCTTATTCACAATTTTAACAACTGATGCCTTAAATGTCTCATTTTCCTATTTTAGGGTTCAGACTTGGAATACTTCTTAATAACTTTAAATAAAATTCAAAAACACCCATGCTGATAACATATGTGAATTTTGAATGTTCTAATTTTAGTACCAAACCAAGTCATCATCTAATATTTTGTTTAAAATAAAAATAAACTATCTCTTATTAGTAGATTTTGACAAAATCTCTTCAATGCAAAATGAACGTCCCATCATAAATTGTAAGAAGGTACCTCCAAGATAGGTGGTATTGACACAAAGTCTGAAGATGGGAATGTGCCCATGAGCCCAGGGGAGATGTTCTGGAAAAGAAAAAAGAAACAGGGACATACTCGAAGTTACACCGTGCTGCTGAGTAATGACAAGATTGGAGTCTCCTATGGACTGGTGGTGGCCTGGGATGGAGTCCACTTAGCAATGCAGGAGGAAAGGAGGTGGAAAATGAAAGGGCAGATGCCTCTGGGATCCTTTGGTCTCATGCTTTTGTTCTCCAGCCCCTCATCACAGAGGACCCAGGACCTACCCTCCACACCGCTTTAGGACTCGCTCACCTTCACTTCTTGAGCAAAGGCTGTGGGATGGCTAGGTAACTTGAGGAATCTTTTCCTTAATAATTTACTCAGAAGTGTAACCATCAGTCATCTAGACCCTGAGACCTTGTTGTCTCTGATCTTGTTTTTGAATGAGGGATCTTGTAATACAGTCAATGGGGTTGCTAAGAGTTGGACACGACTGAGCGACTTCACTTTTGAAAGCATCATTTATTAAAAGTGCAGAGCACTGGATAGATTTTAGTGATATATGCACATAGAAGCATTCTTACACTCCACAAAATTCTGATTTTTTTTGGTAAGACACTACTGGTCAAGAAACTGTCTGCCAATGCAGGATACTTAAGAGATGCGGTTTGAGCCCTGGGTCTGGAAGATGCCCTGGAGAAGGGCATGGCAACCCATTCCAGTGTTCTTGCCTGGAGAATCCCATGGACGGAGGATCCTGGTGGGCTACAGTTCATAGGGTCACAAAGAGTCAGACACGACTGAAGCAACTTAGCACACACACACTTGATTGAATAAAAATTAACTGATCAAAATTTCTTCTGAGTTTCAGTTGTCTCAAATGTTTTATTGTATTTTTCTAAACAAATAGGCAATATTCAAAATCCTTAAGAAGCATTTATACTATTCCAAAAAAGAGAGAAAAGCAAGGGGCTGGATAACATAAAATTCAGGCTAATGTTATCTTTGGAGGAGAGTGAGAAGAATATACATGTCTATTTATTTATATACTTATGTGTCTAACATGTATGCTATAAATCTTATGTTTAATTCATTTGATCTTTGATAAATTACTTACAGGAGAGAACTATAAAACATGGTACAAATAATCATGATGATACATAATTTTCAAATATAAGGGTTGTGGCATTAAGCAACTGACTGTTCCTCAGTGTTCTGAATTTTCTCTTCCAATCTATTAAATAAATAGCAATGGTCCCCAATCTTTTTGGCACCTGGGACAAGTTTTATGGAAGACAAGTTTTTCCACTGTCTGGGGGCAGGGAGGGGAGATCATTTGGGGATGATTCAAGTGCATTACTTTTATAGTCTACTTTATTTCTATTATTATTATATCAACTCCACCTCAGATCATCTGGCATTAGATCTATGTATTATGTATTAAGTCCTATGGGGAAAAGGAAACTATAAAAACAGAAGAAGACAGAGGTATGGTGCAAAGGAATTTCTACCCTCCCAGAGAATTCTTGCTTGAATAGGACTGGTGGTGTGAACAGCCTGTATAAAACATAGCAATAGACTACCCACAACTGGCTGTAGGGTATGTGTTTTGCATGGCCCTTCCTCGAGTTCAAATCAAAGTATAAGAATTCAGCCACATGATATCAATCAGTTATCTTCATTTTCAAGATAATCACGGTGGCGTTATTTCCTTTCAAAATTTTAGATTAGTATTTATTGGTTTATCAATATTAGTATAAGTCTGAAAATGGAGTGCTGACATCATTCTTGAAAATGCTCAACTGAGTTATCAGTGGTCTGTTTCCTGAGGAATCCACCTCAGTCATTAATCTGTGTTTGTTTCTATTCTTCCTGTTCAAACAGTATTTGCTCTGAATAGTTGAAAAATGCCCTAGGCTTTATTATGAAGTGGGATCTTCATTTAGGCAGAATTGAAAGTAAACTCTATGCCCTGGGAACATTCATGACTTTTGGTCTCTTTAACCTGAACTGGAGCTGAATCAGTAGCCTAAAGGTGAAAGCCTCTAAATCCTTTTATTACCCCAAACCCTATAATCTTTTTGTTTTAACCAAGTATACACAAGAAAGGTAGCAGAACTTCCCAGTTAACAAGTCAAGAAATCTCTACCTCAGATAAAATCCAGCAATTTGGTTTACTCTCTGCACAAAATATTTAAAACCTAAAGAGGCCCTTTGGCGGTGGTGGGGGAGGAGTTGTTTATTTTGATGACCAGATACATTCTTTTGTTTTGTAAAAGCCACATGCCCATTTTGCCTTCTTAGGAAATTTCTGTTTCTAACTCCCTATCATTATTTGCTATCAAACTTCATATCTTTTGTTTGAAGCATCTAAAAATAAAAGTAGTTGCTTAACTAATTTTCTCTTGAGCTTAATTTAGCAATTATCAAATCAGGTTTGTCAATACAATGACTGAATCAGATGTGACCCAGACATTAACATTTTTAAAATCCTCTGTAGCCTTTTCCTGTTATTTCAAGTTATTGTGGCTACAAACAAAACCTTGATGGGGTCAATAAGAAACAAAATGTACTCTCCTCTGTCATTTCAAAGTCATCTATTAAAGTGACTCAAATATAAAATTTGACTGCGTTGGAATACAAATAGAACAGAATAATGAGGCTTATGTTTAGAAATACAAAGAGCATTTTGGGACGTATTTTAGGAAGAATTAATCTAATGCTAACTGTTAATATTCTTTCAAAATTTGATTTTCATTCTTGTGCATGTGGATGCCACAAAAATGCTATTTAAGGTTTATCTTTCTTTTTCTCTCATTCTTATGCTGATATTTCTTGCTATATACTGAAACACTTTAAAGAATAAATTTTTTTCTTAGACGTATGAAGCTGATGTGAATATCAAAATGATATAGAGGAACCAGGAAGAATACCATTTGAAATCATAGCAGGTTAGGTGAACTCATATTTAATTAGGTTCTTGGTAAGTATGCAGTGTATTATTAATGATTGCTTATTTACTCAGGAACCATGTTTGTTTTTGGCAAATTAATTTTATGCTGTGATGTGGAATAATACTTAGCTTTCTGTAACTGCTGAAAAGGCACTAGCAATATTATATCATATGTTATGTTTAATAGCCATTGCTAAGTCTACCCAGAAATATGTAAGATGGTTAAATAATAGCATTCATTTTGCTTTCACTATCCTTTAAGCTTCCTAACACTAGAAAATACCAATGAAAGCGTAAACATTGTTATATATGACCGGAACTCAAAGTTATTTTTTGCCATCATTGTAAGGAATACTGTGCATCTTATATATCTTGATATCCTATGTACAGAAAGTGACATCTACTGGAGAAAGCAGAACTGAATATTTACTTTCCAAACTACTTCCCTGCCAAACTTCCAGACAAACTACACTGTCCTCAAGATTATCCCAAACTTTGAGAGCAAAGAAAGATTTTATTTAGTTCAATATAGTGTAAAGTCTGGGTTGTTCTGGGTATCATTTTTTCAAAGATGCCCTTTAGGAAAAAAGTGGTTATGAGGGTCACACAAAATATCTCTTAGGCAATGTGATTGGAGGAGTCTGGAAAACACAATCCAGCGCATTACCTTAAGGGTAAAACTGAAGTTCTAAATAACCATAAGCCATTAAGTGGCAGATTGAAACAGAATTCCTTTGTAACAAATAGCTTGAAAACATTTGGAAAATATGTAACTTCTTTAAATGGTCTGGAAATAGGTTGTAAAACATTGTATGGGATTAGAATATATAATTTCTCTCTCATGAAAAGGCATCCCCATAATACTTTGAAGCCTAACCACTTTATTTATTCATCTTGGAAAGATGTGTGTCCAACTCCATGATCTAATATCAAATCTCTGTTCGTAAGGCATTACGGGATTCTTCCCAGATGTTTTTCATCTTAGTCAAAATTAATGGCATCAGCTTCTTTCTTGTAACAATAATTCTCAATCTTTAAGTAATCACCCTTTCTTAAGAACAAAAGCCTTTCTTAATGGAAGCTACTGTGATAGCCATTTTCAAGATGGAGAAAATGAGGCACAGCTATATTCGATGAGTTCACAAATATCATAAAAATATGTCTAAGCCCTGTCTCTTTGGTTCTAGCTTATTGTCTCTGTGATATTACCAAGGCTGCTTCCATATTTAAATTCTGCTGTCTTATTCTCTGTAGTTTGATTTTCTATTTCTAACTGTTGTTATCACTTAAAATACTTTTGATTTTTGTTTTTGTAACAATGCTCTTGCACTCCCTCTGCTGGCCTTGCTAATTAGCAAAGCCAGTGGCCAAGTGGTCCTGGTGTGTATCAGTGATACCAAGCGGATGACTGGTGAAAACATACGATTTTGTATTGGAACCCAGTAAGAAAGTCATGTTGATTGGCTTTCATAGGCAATAAGGCAAAGAAAATTTATTTGTAGATGGTGAAAACAAAAAGCATGATTATTTATATATTTTAAAGAAATAATTTAGGAACGAACAAATTCACAGATCTTAAAAATCTGCCTTTCTTTTCAAAACAATAAAACCAGTTATCCATGTTCTATTAAAATGTATGTATATTTAGTAAAAGGCATTTTACTACAAGGTGTATCAGTTTTGAATCTCTGTTTTCACTCTGGAGGGTTAAATGAAAGGTTGCCTGGCTTTGTTGGTCAGACTCTGGACCCTGATTAGATATGTAGCTGTTCAATGGATCAGCGTCCCACTTCTTAGAGTTCCATTATGGAGTAACAAAGAGAATGACAGCACTTGGCAAATCCCAGGCCTAATCATAGCATAGAGAAGCGACTTTTGGAAGGTACATTACCAAGCAATTAGGACCCATTTAATAAATTACCCCTTATAGAACACTTTGAACCCTAGTGGTCTGAAGAGGTTAATGCACCTCCCACAACTCAGTGCTACTCACTTTCCAGGGGTAACTTCAAGGCCATGGTTAATCCAAATCGTCTTCTTATCAATGGCCTCTTACTCTTGAGTCACTTCTGTAGCCTGGCCTCAGTAAGGCCACACACTTGCATTCCCCCTGTGCATTTCACACGCTTCGCTTTCTCCCAGCTGAATCCATTGGGCGGAGTATTCACAAGGCCAAATGACTTTGTGCTGCATGCTAACTTCCTTTGGCTTTCATGCTTCTTATTTGGAGTCTTTCTGTTTTTCTTATTTATAGAGTTTTAACTTCTGGGTTTAGTTTAAATGTTACGTCTGATGTAATATAGTTTCCTCTAAAATTGTTGAGTAGCAACCACATTTTAAATGAATCCAATACACAAAATTAGGTTTCAGGATATTATTAAATTTGGAAAAAACCCACAGTAGATATGTATTTGTACACTGGAATCTTAGCATGGTTAGATACTAAAAAACATTTAAAATGTAACTGTAAGGGAGAAAAAGCTTAGTTTGATGCTAGAATATAATTAGACCCATTGGATTTTAATTTTTAAAATAAATTCAACTTGAGTTTTGGAGTTGAAAATGCTGATGAAACACTGAGTACTTTTATGTAAAAAGATAGCCAAGGGATGGAATTGGAATAGATAGAAAGTTCCTAATATATGTTCATAATGGCTGACTTTGCTTTAACATATCACTGGTTTGCTGAATGATATTCCTGTAAATTATGATAAAAATCATCATGCTTTCTAACACATTTATTGAATATTTACTCTATCCAAGGCTCTACTGAAAGCTACAGGACATGAATAAGCCATGACCTATGACTTTAAGAAGTTGATGATTGTCTTGTAGAGTTCAGATGTAGGTATGTGGAAAAAGAACCACAGTGAGTAGAAGATTACAATACACATCAAGATTGTGTGCACCTGGGAGTTTCTAAGGGAATTCAAAGAATGGAGAAGAGTCTCTATTCAGAAAGGCCTGATGGAGAATGTGGAGTTTGCTCAAGCTTATGATAAGAAAGCTATCACAGGAAATGGCTAGAATAGATTTTGAAATCATACAGTCAGTATCTTGGTTCATCTTCAAAATCAGACCAATCTTTGAAACTAGTGGGTTTTAATCAAAGCTGGCTTTATAGGAGGAGTATAATGTATGCTCTACTGTTTTAAAACAGTTAGCATGTTCCTGTGTGTGTTTGTATGATTGAGACCATTTATAGTAAGGCTACACTTGTTAGAAATAAAGTACCCATGTAGATTAACAAAATAACATTGTAGAAGTGATCTCAGTTGAAAACAGAAAAATGAAATTCAATAAAGTCTGTGTCAGCCTTTCAAAAAATAAAATGAAATGCTCCAACATTGAGAAATAATTAAGGTTGCCTTTAGTTGTTATGTCTGTGAATGTATTTTGTAGGCTAAGTTAGGGAGGCAGCTTTTCAACATGAAAGCAGACATTTTTTGGAATATTCTACTTTGCTTTACCTTTACTGTTGTCAGTTGCTAAGTTGTGTCTGACTCTTGTGAGCCCAAGAACTGTAGCCCACCAGGCTCCTCTGTCCATGGGATTTCCCAGGCAAGAATACTGGAGTGGATTGCCATTTCCTTCTCCAGGGGATCTTCCTGACCCAGGGATCAAATCCTTGTATCCTGCATTGACAGGTGGCTTCTTTACCACTGAGCCACCAAAAAAACCCTTACATTGACTATATACAGAAAAAAGAAATAAGAGAAAACACATTTTCAGTCAAATACTGTAATATAATATGGAAAGAATTGACTGTTGTCAATCTGATAATCAGGATGTATTTTCAAAGTTTTTTTTAAAGCCAATATAACTATAAAATGACAAATATCCTTTTCCAGGATATTTAGTGATTCACTGAATGAGTCATACCTTTTGAAAAGTCTCTGCTTGTTTTATCATAATTTGGAAGTTTTCCATATTATAGACTGTGTCTTCTTACATGCCCATAAGAGACAAAGACTATGTTTGTAAATCTAGGTTCCATGTGAATCTATACTATTATTGTAACATGGGTTTATATGATCTGAAATTCTCTTATGTTTGCTCTGAATAACTTCTTATCCAAATTTTTTTTAAAAAGTTGTCCGGAGATGAGACAGTCTCTACCATGTTATAATCGCAAAGATTTTTGGAAAGACCTTAGGATTGTGTAGCACGTTAGATGTGGTACACCATTGGGTATGACTTTCCTTGTTGTGTCTTGAAAGCTACCTCTCCTTCCACAGCAGAATTGCAAATTAGAAGTGAACTATTATATTTTGTGGTAAATAAACATTTGAAAAACTGGAGTCCAACTCTTAGGTGTGTTGGTGAGATTATAATGCTTTCCATTCGTACCTAGAAGCACCTTAATTTGATCATTTACTCCATAAGCAAAGCATTACCGTGTACATTATTCCCTCTTGTTTTTGCATCTTGCATTATTCACACTAACACCAAAGCAGATTTATTAATACCAGCCTGCAAATGGCTTTATTCCTCATACTCTGAGAATTTACATCCTGGAATAAACAACACTTATGGAGCAATAAATGTAGCACAAAGTGGAAAAAATCACATTGTCTGTTGTATTTTTTCCTTCTGGCATTTTAAGTGCATTCAGATTATTGATCAGCAAAACTTACTGAATGACCACTGTGTTTGGGTACTGCATCCCAAGATACAGAACTCTGAGAGGAGTTCTTGTCTTGAAAGAATGCAGAGACTAACTGGAAAAGGGAAACACATGGGAAACACCAGCAAACATAATAGTACTCTATAAGCACATAATAAATAGTTTAGTGTAAACTATTCATGGTGTAGACATGAAAGTGAAGAGAAAGTGAAAGTCTCTCAGTTGTGTCCAACTCTTTGCCACCCCATGAACTATATAATCCATGGAATTCTCCAGGCCAGAATACTGGAGTGGGTAGCCATTCCCATCTCCAGGGAATCTTCCCAGCACAGGGGTCAAACCCAGGTCTCCCGCATTACAGGCGGATTCTTTATCAGCTGAGCCAGCAGGGAAGCCCAAGAATACTAGAATAGGTAGCCTATCCCTTCTCCAGGGGATCTTCCCAACTGGGGAATCGAACCGGGGTCTCCTGAATTGCAGGTGGAGTCTTTACCAGCTGAGCTACCAGGGGAAGCCCCTGGTGTAGACATGCACTATGCAATATGCAACCACTAGATACATAGAGCTATTGAGCATTTGAAATGAGGTTATTGTTAGCTAAGCTATAGAAACAACCTAAGTACCCATCGATGGATGAATGGATAAAGTAGATGTGATATATACATACGCACATATAGAAGTATTACTCAGCCATAAAAAATAATGAACTCTTACCATTTGTGACAATGTGAATGAAACTTGAGGGTGTTATGCTAAGTGAAATAAGTCAGGAGGAGAAAGACACATATCATATGGTTTCACTTACATGTAGAATATAAAAAACAAGCAAGCAAAAAATCAAACAAAAATCAAAATAAATAAACAAACCAGGTCAAACAAAAGCAAACACCTAGATACAGAGAACAGGGTAGTGGTTACCAGACAGAAAGGAGTGGGAGGCTGAGGAGGGTGAAATGGGTAAAGGAGATCATCTGTACAGTAATGAATGGAAACTGAATTTTTGGTGATAAACATGTTGTAGTGTATAAAGAAGTAGAAATATAATGTACACATGAAATTTATATAATATTATAAACCTGTTACCTCAATAATAAATAAATTAAAAAAAATACGGTTGTTGTGAATTGAAAGTGCTTTAATTATAAAGTATACACTGAATTTAGAAGACATAGTATGATAAAGGGAATGTAGATATCTTGTGGATAATTTTAAAAATATTGATTACATGTTCAAACAGTACTTTAGATACATTGGATTAGATAAAATATTATTAAAATTAATTTCTTTTTTTAAACTGACCATATAAAATTTAAGATTATAGATGTGATCCACCTTATGTTTCCATTGGAGAGCGCTGCTGTAAACTTCAAAGAATGGACTCAGCAGCAGCAGCAAGTGCTTAAAAAATCTGAAAAACCAGAAAGAACAGGTGAAATCTCTGCTAAGTCTGTAAGGATACACACATAGGTTTTGAATCAGAAACTGAGAGAAGAGTAAGTGTTTCCTGGGAAAGGAGAATGAAGTAAATGAACAGATGTGGGAGGGTTGGAAACCAAAACTTTATTTTGGGTAATGGTGTAGCACGTTTTGTTATCTTATAAGGGGTGACAAGTTCTGAGCATGTAATCTACCAGTAAACACAGATGCCAATTACTGAGTGCTTAGAATACGAAGTTTACATATATAAATTTTCATTTAGATGTCAGAACTAGCATATAATGCACATTTTATCATATTCATTTTCCAGAAGAAGAGGCTAAGGTTTGGGTTGGCTTAGTGAATGTCATAAAACCAGGAAAGAATTGACCTTAGTGTGTTTGACCTCAAATCTGTAGTAGAGGCAGATTACCATGAAGTTTTACTGTTTTGGGTCCTACATGCATAAGTATCTCTTCCCTGGGATATGCTCAAGGAATGTATTCCCATAGTCATGTGCTTTCGGAAAGTTTGCCAAATTAAGCGATTTTCACCATAATCAGCTATGACTGCTATGTTAGGATTCTGACTTCCCCTCAGTTATGCCCTCCTCCATGTGAGGCAGTTTTGGATCAGCATTTTGGAGGATCTGGCTAAAGAGAGAGTTCAGTTGACTATATAATTGGTTTAGGTTTAGGGAGTTATTTATGTGTTTCACAGTTGCTTTTATGTGTAGTCAGGGTTTTTCTCACCCTTTCAGAGTAGGAATTGCTACCCTGAGTTCTCTTACTGTCCACTCCACCAGTTCACCTGGGATCTTGACCAAGGTATAAAGTCAGAGGTCAAATTGTAATATTAACTTGTCTAATGATACCAGGACTTCCCAGGTGGGCGCTAATGGTAAAGAACCTGCCAGCCAATGCAGGAGATGTAAGAGATGCTGGTTTGATCCCCAGGTTGGGAAGATCTGCTGGAATGGGAAATGGTAAACTGCTCCAGTATTCTTGCCTGGAAAACCCCATGGACCAAGGAGCCTGGCAGGCTACAGTCCCTGGGGTCACAAAGAGTCAGACATGACCGAGCGACTAAGCACTCACACACACACACCAGAGGATGTAGGTCGTGGAAGAAAAAGAGGAAAACCTTGAATATAAACAGCCAAAACTAGTTTGTGGGATATCCTTCCAATCACTAGATATGTAAAATCACAAGTGGAGAGTTCAGTTCTCATTGAAATCTAGTCAAAATGAAATATACTACTTGATTAAGCAGCTTCTGCAATTACAAAATAAGGCACATTCATTTTTCTTTTTGATGTGAATCATGCAAAATCATGGTCTTCCCTGGTGACTCAGATGGTAAAGAACCTGCCTGCAGTGCAGGAGACCCGGGTTCAATCCCTGGGTCAGGAATATCTTCTGGAGAAGGGAATGGAAACCCACTTCAGTATTCTTGCCTGGAGAATTTCATGGACAGAGAAGCTTGGTGGTCTATAGTCCATGGGGTCACAAAGAGTCAGACATAACTGAGTGACTAAAACTTTTACTTTCATGCAAAACAGCATTTAAGAATTCTTATGTTTTTAGACACAAATCAGTAATAGGACTCTGAGCAATGAGTATGACCATATGGTCTCACCTGTTTTTACATCCTAACGTATAGGATTTTGTTTTAGCTCATTTTTGACATGATGGAGTCTAGTGACCCCAGAAGATGAAACATACCAAAACTGCCATTGACAGAGCAAAATGAACTGAAGCTTTCCTAAACTGCTACCAATAAAAAACAATATCTGATAATCATACTATATGAAAGAAAGAACTTTCTTGCTCTTCAATGAAAAAAAGAAGTATGCAGCCCAAAAGTAGTATCTTAGAGATATCAGACAGTTAGTGAATAGAACCATTATGTAATTTTTCTGAGTTTTGTGATGTTTGTGGTACTTAGTGGCATTCAGTCTTTGTAATTTGTCATAATTTCATTCTTATCTTACGGAAAGATTCATTTTGAGGACCTAAGATAGCATTGGCAATTTTTTCTTGCATATATTAGTATCTTCCCAAATTATATATGTGGTATCTTCCCAAATTATATATGTATCAGGTGTTATAAGATGTGAAGTCATCCTTGAACTGTACTGTATAGCTTCACAGGCATTATTGTGGGTTCTGGAGAAGCATACACAGACTATGTAAAGGTCACAAAACCTTAAAGAATTTGTTATTGGTTCTTGCAACTTCCCTTTGCAAAACAGTGGGTCAGTGAGCTCTCCATTATGCAACTAGAAAAAGTAGAGCACAGATGGATACTGCATTGGGTATCCCTAATTCCACAAATGAGGCTGATCATCATGTTCATCTTATCATGAAGTGATCAGACTGCCTCCAACAATATAGCAATGCAGAGACAAGATGGTGACTAACAAGAAAGACATACGTACATATAGACAGACTGAGTGAAGGAGGGTGGGAAGAGGTGAAGAGGTGAAGGAAATAAATGAACTTTTATTAAGGGCCTGACTCTATGACAAATAAAGAAGAACCTACGATGCATTCCATTCTTACTGCCTGATTTAATGACTTTGTCAGACCTGTCTGGGCTGCTCATGATCCAACGAGGAATGAGTGTAAAGAAAGAGGGCTCTGGAGTCACTCTCATTTCAGATAGATATATCGTGAAAACAAAAATTTACACATTATATCCAATGACACTGTAAATATTTTCCTTGAGAGTACAAATACCTCCTAATCTGATGCAGGTTTGTAAAGCAGTTCTTTTTTTTACTCATTTAAGAAAGCATCTTTTTTTTTTTCCCATTTATTTCTATTAGTTGGAGGCTAATTACTTTACATCATTGCAGTGGTTTTTGTCATACATTGAAATGAATCAGCCATGGATTTACATGTATTCCCCATCCCGGTCCCCCCTCCCACCTCCCTCTCCACCCGATCCCTCTGGGTCTTCCCAGTGCACCAGGCCCGAGCACTTGTCTCATGCATCCAACCTGGGCTGGTGATCTGTTTCACCCTAGATAATATACATGTCTCGATGCTGTTCTCTTGAATCATCCCACCCTCGCCTTCTCCCAGAGTCAAGTCTGTTCTATACATCTGAGTCTCTTTTTTTGTTTTGCATATAGGGTTATCGTTACCATCTTTCTAAATTCCATATATATGTGTTAGTATACTGTATTGGTCTTTATCTTTCTGGCTTACTTCGCTCTGTATAATGGGCTCCAGTTTCATCCATCTCATTAGAACTGATTCAAATGAATTTTTTTTAATGGCTGAGTAATATTCCATGGTGTATATATACCACAGCTTCCTCATCCATTCATCTGCTGATGGGCATCTAGGTTGCTTCCATGTCCTGGCTATTATAAACAGCGCTGCGATGAACATTGGGGTGCACGTGTCTCTTTCAGATCTGGTTTCCTCGGTGTGTATGCCCAGAAGTGGGATTGCTGGGTCATATGGCAGTTCTATTTCCAGCTTTTTAAGAAATCTGCACACTGTTTTCCATAGTGGCTGTACTAATTTGCATTCCCACCAACAGTGTAAGAGGCTTCCCTTTTCTCCACACCCTCTTAACTTAGATTTAGAAATGTGCACCTTGCTGATCACTATTATGTGAAACAATAGTTTTGATTAATGTTTCTTGAATCTTTTTCATATGTATTTCTGAATTTAACATTGAACACTCACAAGATACAAAATGATTATTTAAGACTCCCAACTAGATTTCTTAGGAATTGGGAATACATGCCTTTCAGGTACAGTCTATGATTATTTTTATATGCAGGGTCACACTATTTTTTGTGACTTTTACATCCAGAGACTGATCGGACTATCTGCTCAGTGCCATCTTGAGTATGAAGGACCTCACAACAAACACTGTGAATGGATGTTCCTAATCTTGAAAAAGTATTTTCCATGTGGTTTTATCCTGTATCTATACAAAGTAGATATAAAATATATCACCCTCTGCCCATTCTCTGCTTCTTAATGTGGTTTTCTTTGGAACACATCCTGAAATTGCATTTCCCGTATTGTGGGCGAGGTGCTTTCAAATATTGTTTGATGACCTCATTACATCAAATATCATCAAAGGCTCTCAGATCATGCTACTCTTTGAAATAGTAGAGAGAATTGGGCTCCACAATGCAAACCATTTTGAATGACTGAACTTACAAACAGGTAAGAACTGTTTAAGTATGAGAAATTTGCAATCCATGGATGCTTGGATCTGTAATAGGGAAGAACCTTTGCATTCTATTACAAGTTAATCACTAAAAGAATGTTGCCTGTAAATTTAAATTAGACATAATGGCCCATCTCTGGGAATCTTGCCTCCCAGGTAATAAGCTTAAGCTAAAATAACCATTGTTTAGTCACAGGAAACAGCTTGGCCAGGCCCACATGTGAATGACTGAAGGAAGGAAGAAATTGACACATCCCATCTGGAGTCTGGCTGGAACCAGGTCTTTACCCTCTCTGCTCTTAGGATAAAATAAGCCTGAATTCTAACTTGGAGAAGATGGTTCTTTGGGACACAGTTCACCATCTTCTCAGTCTGCTGGCTTTCTGGATAAAGACTTTACTCTTTGCTCCAACAACTCTTTTCTCAGTTATCCGTCTGTTGCGCCCTGAGCAGTACAAGCTTGAACTTAGTAACAGACCCTGTCATGTTTGTTTCTTTGTAAGCTTCTGTTGCCTTCACTGTGAGGAGTCTGTCCTATGTGGCGTGAAGACACAACACACACAGGAGAGGGCCATGCCAGCTTCCATTGAGGGTGTTATCCTACAAGCATCTTTACAGACAGTGCCTGAGGCAGAATTGGCCCCTGATGACTTCAGGTGTAATAAATATCCCCCAAAAATAATCACGCAGTCAGGCCAAAATATTAACCTTGAAACCAATGTTACATATTTTCATAGCAGAGTGTATTTCTGACATTGCAATGAAATTTAAAGAGGAAAATAATTTCCAAAACCTCCCTGGTGGCGCTAGTGGTCAAGAACCTGCCTGCCAGTGCAGGAGAGGTAAGAGACGGGAGTTCTATCCTTGGGAGTGGGAAGATCCCCTGGAGGGAGGGCATGGCAACCCACTTCCATATCCTTGCCTAGAGAACCTGTGCACAGAGGAGCCTGGCGGGTTACAGTCCATAGGGTCACAAAGAGTTGGACACGACTGAAGCAGCTTAGCACAGCATGGCCCAAATAAAGCAATGACAAAACAGAAATAGAGTCACAGATAATAAACTTACGGTTACCAAGGGGAGACGGAGGTGATCAACCGGGAGACTGGGGTTCACATATGCTAAGAACCTGTTATATAGCACAGAGACTTGTTCTTCTTTTTTTTTTATTAGTATGGTCAAAACCTTTATGCCAAAAATTTATAATACATGTTTGGTATTAGTCCACATACAATTAAGTTTTTGGTGTAAAGTTATTTGGCTTCAAGAAAGAACATTTGGTTTACTTCGCTAATAGGAATATCTCTTAGTGCTGAGATGGCCTCTTCTTGGTCTTTCTTGCGCTGTTGATTTTTGGCATAGTTATCTGTGATATTATGAATGGAGTCGAGTGGAGAGGTACTCATCATGTTTATTCCAAATAGGAGGACGTAACCGATGACTGTGGTAATGAGGAGATACAGAGGCAGAGCAACGGCCCAATACTTTCGAGGCCAGTAAGTTAAGCCTAAGGAGTTTAGCCAAGATTCAGGAATAAAAGCCCACACAAGATACAGTATGAAACCAAATTGGGAGCTTAAGAAAAGAACAAAGCCATAAATCACTCTTTCTGGCAATGGCGACGGTGAATTTTCCACCATTTTCCCCGTGGCTTTAGATATTCTTGGGTCCTCCAAGTGCTGACTCCCCCCACGGCATGTTCGGCCACCTCAGGGCCGAGGCCAGCACACAGTCTCTGTCATGACCCGTATGGGAAAATAATCTAAAAAAGAGTGGTTATATGTACAAAACTGATTCACTTTCCTGTACGGCAGAAACTAACACACATTGTAAATCAACTATACTCCAATAAAAATTAATTTAAAAAATCCTATTGTATAAGCACAGTTTCTGGTAGAGTTCTTTTTGCTAACTTAGGGGCACCTCCACAAAATTATAATGAGTTTCATCAATTTGAACTCTCTGCATGGAAAAGTTTAATCCAGACATTCAAATGCCTTGATATCCGGGAGCATTATCCTGTAATAATTATTAATGATACTTGCAGTGCAAGAATTTGGGCTGATCTAGAGCAGTGAAAGTTGTCCAAAAGTCCAATTTCAGTGCAGTGAGCTGAAGTCATCCAAGACATCACTACTATGGTATAGTTAGCTTCTTAAAGTCATTTGTTGCCACGGAAGATCCTGAAAAATTATATTCCAGTAACTTTTGTTTACTGGCATCTGAAAGTGCTGGCATTAGAGAGTAATATGGATAGTTACAAAATTAAATATGAGTACCTAGTTTTTCATAAAGATTTCAAATCATTGTGTTTCCACCCCAGTACTTGTTGGAGGTTTGAACACTAGCTAAAAAGAATCACTTATTATTTATTTATATAAATGCCTTCTGTGGAAATGTAAATATTTTCAATTTTTCATTGTCTATTTTGTACCAAGAATGGAAACTTTAAATAAGTTTCAGCTAGAAATGATTACGCTTTGTTACATGACAGCTCACTATGGATTATTCACTGATTAAAGCTCTCTGCCCTGAAGTGCCTGATCCCCTTCTATTCTGCATGCCTCAGAACTGCTCACAGAAACCCTGGCTTAGAGGTGTGGCTCTTCCCCATTCCCGAGAGTTTTACAAGTAGTTGTATAATTACTGTACTTAACAGATACTTATTTAATGTATAAAAGGGAGAGAGAGAGTCTTAAAAAGATCCATTAATTAGTATATATGATCATATTAACTATATAAACCATTCTTAAGAATATGTTAAATTAATTTGTAAGTTTACGGCCAGTTTTAGCTCCTGTTCAGTTCTCATGTTTGTATCTCTGCCCTCCACCCTCAGTAGAAACTGAGGCCATGCTGGTATAATAACCAGTAAATGGTTCTATGTATAAGGAAGAAAGAAATGAATTTGTTAGCACATGACTTCTTGGCATGTTGCTAAACTTTCATTTTCATTTCTTGTTAAAATTGCCAAATAATCAGTTCAAATCCTCTTAATTTTGACTTGACTGTCTGACAATTATGAGCAACTTTAGTGATCTGCGTATTGAAATATTAAAAAAATAAGCAATACCAGCTACTTCCAGGTTTATAATCTTGTGTTTGCCATTTATTTGTGATTGATGCTTTCAGAGCTTAAACCAGACTCTCCTCCCTTGGAACTAGTTTACTCTTTATTTTCTGTTTTGAAGAGAAGGGATTTAAGTGCAATGGGTTTGTTTGGACTTTAGAAAGAGTTGATCTTATCAACCTTGGGGGGTCATTTGCTTTTGAACTCCAGGCATCAAATAAAGGTGGACCTATTGATCAGATGATTTCAAGTCATGACTGGGGACTCCCAGGAAGTAATTTATTTTAGCAAACTGGCGAGCATAAAATAATAATAGTTTGGGATCAAAATTCATAGTTTATTTTAAAATGGTAGAATTCTGAAGACTTGATTTTAACTTAAAACATTTCTTCAATGATTTGTTCATTGTTAATGTTCAGAAAATATTAACCATTACAGTCAATCCTTTTTTTTCTTTACTCATCTTTTAGAATGATTTTGCTTGTTATGACTCAGATAGGAATTTCTTTCCCATGAGCAAGTTATTATAGATTAATCTAAAGTAAATCTTATTCCATTTAAATTTTTTCCACTTAAGATCTTCTGTTGGGCTTGCAGTTCTTTCTATTTTGGTGCTCACAGCTATTTACTTTCTCCATGAGAGAATTAATTTGGACATTTCATCTAGCACTGGTCCCAACCCTATTCCTACAGAACCCCACTGTCCCCAATTTAATGATGCTTTACTAATAGTGGCTTATTATTTATAGTCCATCAGTCAAACTGAGAATAACCTTAATGTGACAGAATCTTACCAATGTCTCTATTCATTTTTGTTTCCAAAAGAAATCCTGGAAAATTGAAGAAGCTGCTTATAGCAATATATTAAATCGTCTTCATGGCGTGTTTTGGAGAGAAAATGGCATACTTGTGCCATTTTTATTTGCTTAGTATAAAATTATGCTGCTTGTAATGAAGTCCTAAAAATAAGTCCTCATCTGGTAGAATGAAGAGGGGAGGATTGGAATATGGAGAGCCTGACCTATTTTCAGGCTTCCCTGGTGGTTCCAGTGGTAAAGAATCTGCCTACAATGTGGGAGACCCAGGTTTGATCCCTGGGTCAGGGCCTATCTTCATCACCTTTGGGCTATCAAACCTTTCTTGCCTTAGTCATCTAAAGACCACCTTCCTTTTCACCCAAGTTTTTAAAAACTGGGGGTGAAACAGTAATTCAACTGTATGACATAGTGAGAATAGCATGAAATAATAGATATAAGTAAGTTTGGATAATTGAAATAACTTACATGCAATTTTTTTTTAACAGAAAGATGACTTTGACAATACACTCATTGGAGGATATACATTTTAGGAAGCACTTTATAGTATTTAGTATTTTGCCTGCTTTTTGTGATATTAATGGCATATACATACAATGGAGTATGTGGTGTGTCCATGTTTCATTTGTAAAGTAAGAATATCTTAAAGAAATATTTTATTAAACAATGTATTGCTGTTAACATTTTATTTTAAGCTTCAGAGTGCAAAGTTCCAAGTCGTTGAGGGAGTTTTCATAGCAAAGGTAGGACAGGACTGAGGAACCAACACAACAGCAGCAGGCTCATCCAGGAAGAAGTCTCAGGCACCCACTTATGCTCCCTTAGCGACTCTCTGGCCCTTTAGTGCTTTCAATTTTCCCTCCTCCTCTAACTCAAGTGCCATGACCTTGCAATAAATGAGGGCTTTTTCTATGTTGAAAACGTGTTGACTTGACTCTCCTATTTGTAATATTTAAATTTTTGACTACTTAATCTGAAATCATAATCTGCCAACAAAGGTCCGTCTAGTCAAGGCTACGGTTTTTCCAGTGGTCATGTATGGATGTGAAAGTTGGACTGTGAAGAAAGTTGAGCACTGAAAAATTGATGCTTTTGAACTGTGGTGTTGGAGAAGACTCTTGAGAGTCCCTTGGACTGCAGGGAGATCCAACCAGTCCATCCTGAAGGAGATAGGTCCTGGGTGTTCATTGGAGGGACTGATGCTGAAGGTGAAACTCCAATACTTTGGCCACCTCATGCGAAGAGTTGACTTGTTGGAAAAGACCTTGATGCTGGGAGAGATTAGGGACAGGAGGAGAAGGGGACAACAGAGGATGAGATGGCTGGGTGGCATCACTGACTCAATAGGCATGAGTTTGAGTAAACTCCGGGAGTTGGTGATGGACAGGGAGGCCTGGCATGCTGCGATGGGGTCACAAAGAGTCAGACACGAATGAGAGACTGAACTGAACTGAACTGAATCTGAAACCACTGTTACTCATTCTTTTATGCAATATTTTATCTGGTTTCTAGTATTCACCATTCTTAAGAAACAACTCTTGTGCAAATCCCCTATAACCTTTGTGGGTGGAGTGTGTGGAGGTAAGTATATGAAGCTGAGCTTTGAAAAGCTGCCAGGAATGGTACGCTCATTAAGATTGGGCTGAGAATACTGAAAGTTGCTGCCTCAGTGCTTCTGGGTGGAACAAAAGAGGTCTATCAAGATAAGAGTTCGGTGCAGCTGCTTGAAAAGAACCCAGATGCCACAAAACCTCCAGAGCCTGGAATTCTTTTAAGCAAGTACAGTTTATAGATTCATGCATTCATATACAGAAAACCGTTAAGACCCTGAGTTGAGATATACATTTTCTGATTCCATGGTCAACAATTCTCTATTAAGTTCTAATATCAATTGGAGGAGCTATAGATAAACTATTTCCCCTCTAAGTTCTAAGATCGAGTCCAAGAATGGGAAGTCATGACTCCAAGAGAAAAAGGGAGGAAATTACAGTGACCCTAGGCTACATGAATTTACACTGCCACTGTCTTCCTATGCTTAGTATAATAGAGGTAATTCCTTATCCTCCTCTTTGTGTGAATGAGAGAAATACCGAGTAAAAGCTTTAAATTACTCAACAACATGAAATAACAATTCACTATACAGTCTTTGCAACAAAAAAGCAGCTTCTCTTGAGATTCTTGAGAAAATAAGAAAAGGGTTGAGAGAATGCAAATCTTTAAATAAAGGAATGAAATAAATTGTCAACACTATGGATACTTATATAAAATACTGTAACATCAATGTTAGGAAAGGGTAACAAGGATGGTTAAAGAAACAGGAAGTTTTACATACAGAGAAAGTGGCTAGGAAAGACAGAGACATAAAAGTAGCTTGATGGAAATCATTAGCTTTTTGAAGGTTCTAGTGAAATTTGCCAACTAATAGGAGAATAGGAGGTCACACTGTGAAATTAATAACCAGTAAATTTAGAACAAATAAAACAGAAATGCTTTTGCACAGCATTTAAGCAGCCTGTGGCACTGACAACCACAGGAGGTCAGGGAGTTAAATGCTGTCGAACAGGAATTAAAAAGAGCAGAGTAACATTGTCACTCTTACCATCGTCATCTGCAGTAGGACGGAGATTCGGGTGACTTTACCCTTTGCTTTAGAATTTAATTATGATTGCACTTTGTGAAGAGCTAATAAGGATATAAGACAAACAGCAAGAGTGAAAGTAGATAAGGGACCCTCTCTGTGAGCCTACTAACATATTGAACATAAGACAAGTATTAGATGATACCAACAACTGCTGAGTTTCAAAATTTGGCAGGTATGTGGGTAGCTCAAACCTTGAGATGTTTTCATTTAAACGTCCCATCTTCAGGTAGGACAACATGCAGTAATGCTTGGGAAATTAGAATTCCTTTTATTTACAAAATCTACTTGAAGAAGGATTTTTTTTTTATCATCCCACTCCCCATAAATACAAAATTTAGTAAACTGTTGTCTTCTCCAGATCCTAGATGGCAGCCCACAAACAATATCTTTAGGCAAATACTGATTTGATGGTGATGCTATTATTGGTTCATGCTCCATTGTTTTCCACACCACAGGAGCAATAGCATCTCATATGTACAAAAGATGTTCCACCTAAGATCATTAGTGCATCAAGCATCGTAGCAGCCAAGCCCTAGTCCCAGTTCTAAAAATGAGTCATTTTAGAACAGTCTTAAATGTGACTTTTAGTTTTATTGCTAACCATAATCAATGCCTGGCCATTGATTACCACCAATCTTTTTATGCATAGGAGACATAGGTGCCCATCCCCCTTACTTCTCCATCCCTAGCATATTATTGTCAGGTTGAGTTAATGTTCAACTGGAAATTACTTGGTGTGATGGGGAAGTAAAAAGATAGGGACATTTAATTTTTCATTAATCTCTTCCTTGCCATAATTAGCAAAGGTGTAAATATCAATACCTTTGATCTAGATGTAAGTTGAAGCTATCATTCATAAACTCATTGCCACAAAGGCCACATTCTTCAAAAACAATGACACCTGACCACTTCACTCAGCATCTTAATTTGTTCATATTTTGGTTGGTAAGCATTCTGCTTTTCTATTATTGTAATATAAAGAATTGAGCTCCATCAGTTTGTATTATTTTTCATTAACTTCAGAATTGTTAGGTTGAAATTGAACAATGTATTTTTTGGTTATTCTCACTCTCTCTTTCTCCCTTTTAAAATGTAGTTTGCATTTCCCCCCTCCCCTAAATAAATAACTTTTTATTTCAGTATTTTCATTGTAATCATGGTTATAATTGACAGCTTTAGGATACCGGGGGGCACAGTTGAGGTCTCTTTTTCTTTTCAAACACCCTTCTCAACCCACAGCAAGGGCTGTTTTCCTTTGTTTCTTTGCTGTCTGAGAAGAGACAGAAGATCAGAGAGAGTTCCTGGCGGTGGTAGAATATTACATTCCATTGTAACTAGTGGTTTACATAGACTGTGCAACCAAATAGCTCATAAATACAATTGAAAATGACTTTTCCTTTTCCTTTGCAAATCCAGCATTTTCATAAATCTGGAGGAAAATTTGTGGTTGTGAAAACCTGAGATATTTGTATCCACTTTTTAATTGTTGATGTGATGATGTCAGACCACCATGCTGGATATTTTTAGTATCTAGCCCCATCACTGATGATGTGTGTAGAAATCAGAAGTAAGGGTATCACTCCTGGCAGAACCGGAGTGAATTAGAAATTCTGTTTTCTAGACATTTTAAAATATTCACTTTTTAACCTCCTTTTGAAGCTACTTCTTGCTGTATTTTGCAAGGGTGGGGATTTCATGCATGATGCCTACACATGTGTACATAATATTCTCTACCTTTTGTCTTTAATATTCCTTGGTTTTTAATTATTAAAGATAAGTATTTGAATTATAAATATTCTAGTTATACAGGAATAGGCAAAGCAGGCATATACCCTCAGGCAAAATTCTTCCATTATCCATAATCCTTCTGCCTCCTGCCTCCATTTCTCTGCTTCCTATCTTTATGTTGCCTCAAAAAAACACATAGATATTCTTTTAAACTAACCTTCTCCTCCCCACTTAAACCATAGAAATCCCTTCTCAATATGTATAGAGGCCTCTTCCTTGAAGTGGGATGTCATACTTGTCCTAAATATAATAAAGTGCTATCTTCAAGGCATTTCTGCATCCCAAACACTCCGCAGAAACCTGCCGAGCCCTCCCATCTAACCAGTCTGAATGTCACAAATCATAGCCCAGAAACTGCTTTATAGTGAATCATTAACATTGTCAGGAATGACTTGGCAGAGGAAAAAAAAAGCTTTCCATTATTGAACTGAGGGAGAATATACAAATGACAGCATTGTCATCCCCTTCCTATTGTTTTATAAAGCTCAGAACTGATTAGTAAGAGTTTATTACAGAGGAATACACCTAGAGCTTGCATTATGTTAGGTGTTTTCGTATCTTTCTCCTTACATTTTTAGAGCTTTGGCATTTATTCTAAATGCTTTGTTTTTAAAATTCTGCTTTCAGTGCTGAGTGAAATTTTATAGGATGAATATACCCAATGTATGGTAAGTGTGTGTGCATGTTCAGTTGTGTCTAACTCTTTACAGCCCCATGGACTGTAGCCCACCAGGCTCTTCTGTCCATGGTATTTCCAGGCAAGAGTATTGGAGCTGGTTGCCATTTCATACTTCAGGGGATCTTCCTGACCTGGGGACTGAACCCATGTCTCTTGCGTCTCCTGGACTGGCACACAGATCCTTTACCATTAGCACCATCTGGGAATAAAGGTGTTAAAATGGGGATGTAGATGTTTGCAAAATAGCTGACCTGATTATTTGTAGGTGAAAATCCATTTTGGGGGACATTTGTCTAGGATCTCTGTCCTCCAAGTTCTTTTGCTCAGCAGGGATGACTAAAAAGGACAGGATGCTGCACCAAGGATGAGTGAGAATGAGTTTGGATGAGTGTTCTCCGTCTTCTCTGAGCTTACGTCCTCCAACATTGGAACAGTTAATCAAGAGTTGATTGCCTAATATTCCTTTGTCTACTTTACTTTATGTTGATGTGTATAGTGATACGATGGTGCACAACCAGATTCCCACTGGTATAAATATACTCCTTCCCCAGGGGCCATGGTGTTCCTTGACATTGTCTTACTGTTGAGTGCTCCTCCAAGAATTGCCCTGGCCAAAGGGAACTATCTTTCCCAAAGTTGCATCCCTTCCCAAGGTCTAGCCTGAATCCCATGACTAAATCATGGTTCAATTGAAGATATTTCTGATGGACCATCCCAAGCTCAGAACTACTCATGGGATTGGCTGAGGTCTCAGTTGTGACTGCACTGCAATTCAACATTGCTTTCTGACAAATCCTTCCTCACACATATCATATCCAAGAGCAGTCTCCAATGAAGCATTTGTATCCTAACCTCAAGCTCAGAGTCTGTTTTATAGGAAACTCAACCTATGACAGTTTTAGTGGGGATGGTTCTGGGGGCAGGCTCTAAAATGAGACTCTGGAGTTGAATTATCTACTTGCTGGCTGGCTGGTGACTAAGGACACAATTGCCCCTTCTCTCAGAATCTACCCCCAACACCCCTCCTGGTTACCAAAACAATATTAAGGATTAAAATAAAGCAGGGTGCAATTGTTAACACTTTCTCTGATCTTTAATTGTGATGGGGTATCAGCAAAAGAGAGTGGACTGCCAAGTGTAATACTGCAGATGTTTGAGAGTTTAGGGGTAAATAAAAACTAAAAGACCACAGAATTACAGAACTGTTGCTGCAGCTATCCATGCACTGAAAAAGACATCAAAGATTGAAGGTGATTTATCACCAAATTAAGGTAAAGTTATAAGTCCCCCTTGGCAGCATATAAAGAGATACTAATCTGCTGTAGCTAGAAAGTAAAATGTCTAAAGATCTGACTTAAAACTTACTAATGAAAGTAGATTATCTTCAGAGAAAATTGAAATTTTGATTCCAAGTTATCTCTGACAAGATTTGGGCCAGGGCTGGGACACTGGGCTAATAAGCTTCTAAGTCTTAAATCTCTAGATGGCTCAAATGGTAAAGAATCTGCCTGCAATGCGGGAGACACAGGTTTTATCCCTGGTTTGGGAAGATACCCTGGAGAAGGGAATGACTACCTACTCCAATATTTTTGCCCGGAGAATTCTATGGACAGAGGAGCCTGGTGGGATACAGTCCATGGGGTTGCAAAGAGTTGGATACGACTAAGTGTGACTAATACTTTTTTCCTTTTTCCTTTCACTCTGTCAAAGACTCTAAGGGAAGGAGCAAATATGCTACTTTAAAGTTTAAAGAAAGTGATAGCCCACACCAAATGAAGCAGAAAGTACCATGGTGCTGGTAAAAGAAGGGATCTCTGGGACCCCCTCCCCACTCCCCATAGAAGTGGGAATCCTATAGTGGATTTACATAAGGCCCAAATCCACCACCTGAGTGTGTTCTATGGGAGGACCTGGATGACACTGTTTACAAAAATAAGGAATGAATTGGTGAGAGGGACAGGAGGATCACTGAAATGCTCAGTGTATGTCCACTGTACATCAGGTCTCATGCATGGCAGGAGATGCTATTATTGAAACAGTTTCCTGCTAGGCTCCTCTGTCCATGGAATTTGCCAGACAAGAATACTGGAGTGGGTTGCCATTTCCTTCTCCAGGGGATCTTTTCAACCCAGGGATTGAACCTGGGTCTCCTGCATTGCAGGCAGATTCTTGACCAATTGAGTTACGACAGAAGGCCAATAGGGATGGCAAGATACAGAAATTCTAGAGGCCAGGTGGTGGCTTTTTATTATTAGCAGCAAGGAATGCACAATTTTCATAATGAGTGGCAGGGTTGAAAGAATAGCCAGGGAGAACTCACCCCCAGAGAGCTATAGAGATGGTTGACAGAAACTGGATCACTAAGAACAAGATAGAAGCGGAGTTGACAAGGGCATTGCTAAATCTACAAAAGCAAATGAATTCAGGGATGGACGATCATAAAGCTGAAAACAACTCACCTAATAATAAGTCATGATTACTTTTCTAGTTTCTGTACCTGAGTCAGCTTATCGACCCAAAATGTACATAAAGAGTACATACAGTTCTCTTAGTCTTTTCCAAAGGGCTTCTGACTCATTTACTTGGGTAGCTGTTCACTGAGGAAGGGGAATACACAAATATTTCTACGGCTGGTGACATAGGTCCAAAGCACTGTTTAGGACCCACTTAGCATGAGAGTATCTTGGTATTTGGTAGAACCCCCACATTTATTGTTGAGTCTGTGGGATTAGACCCATCATGGCAGGGAAAGCCAAGTAGAAGCCTCCGAAACTGCCTTTCCTCCTAGATAATAAAGCAAATTAAAAAATATATATACTAGGGTGAATAGCAAGAATTAGTGTCACCATTAAGGACCTAAAGGACAACAGATGGAGATCTGTAAGGTACCCTTATTCAACTCAGCATTCTGGTTTTACAAATACCATACTGGACTAGTGAAAAGTGCTAAAGTAAGAATATATATGGACTCATTGACAGTGGAAATATGCTTGGATGTTTTGTTAAGATCTTGGAAAGAGAAAGATTGGAAAGGTGGGTTCAGTAAGTTTTGGGGAAGAGGCATTTACATGCACATATGTGTATGGTCACAGAGTGTGAAGACCTTTGTATCACATGTTGATACTCACCAGAGAGCATCACTATGGAAGGTGCACCAGATGACCAAATAGGTGGAATAATGAGGAAGGGGACATCAGTTAGCCTCAGTCATTAACTGCCCAAGTGTCGACACAATGTACTTATGAACAGAATAACCATGGTGACTGGGATGGGAGCTATGCGTGAGCTCAGGAACATGAAATCTCACTCACCAAGGCTGATATAGCAACAACTATTGCCAAATGTGAAATCTGCAAGCAGCAGAGACTAATATTAAGACCTCAATATAGCACCATTTCTTGAGAGGATCACCAGCCACTTGTCAGCAAATTGATTGCAATGGATTCCTTTGACCCTAGAAGGGCAACAATTTATCTTAATTAGAATAAATAATGTTCCAGATTTGGATATGCCTTTTTTTCAGTCCACAGAGCCTGTATTGGTTTTCTAAGCTGCACTGTCACTTACCACAAATTTAGTGGCTTAAAATAATGTACATTTATGAGCTTATACTTTCTGTAGGTCAGAAGTCTGCATGTATATTAATAACTGGGCTTTTTGCTTCAATGTGATACTAGATTGCACTGCAAATGTAGACCAGGGCTCTGATCTCATTAGTGGCTTGACTCAGTTCAGTCACTCAGTCATGTCCAACTCTTTGCGACCCCATGGACTGCAGCATGCCAGGCTTCCCTGTCCATCGCCAGCTCCTGGAGCTTCCTCAAACTCATGTCCATACAGTCAGTGATGCATCCAACCATCTCATCCTCTGTCGTCCCCTTCTCCTCCTGCCTTCAGTCTTGCCCAGCATCAGGGTCTTTTCCAATGAGTCAGTTCTTCGCATCAGGTGGCCAAAGTATTGGAGTTTCAGCTTTAGCATCAGTCCTTCTGATGAATATTCAGGACTGATTTTCTTTACAATTGACTGGTTTATTTCCTTGCAGTCCAAGGGACTCTCAAGAGTCTTCTCCAACACCATAGTTCAAAAGCATCAATTCTTCAGCACTCAGCTTTCTTTGTGGTCCAACTCTCACATCCATACATGACTACTGGAAAAACCATAGCTTTGACTAGAAGGACCTTTATCAGCAAAGTAATGTTTCTGCTTTTTAATATGCTGTCTAGGGTGATCATAGCTTTTTTTGCAAGGAGCAAGTGTCTTTTAATTTCATGGCTGCAGTTACCATCTGCAGTGATTTTGGAGCCCCCCCAAAATAAAGTCTCTCACTGTTTCCATTGTTTCCCCATCTATTTCCCATGAAGTGATGGGACTGGCTGCCATGATCTTAGTTTTTTGAATACTGAGTTTTAAGCCAACTTTTTCACTCTCCGCTTTCACTTTAATCTAGAGGCTCCTCAGTTCCTCTTCAGTTTCTGCCATAAGGGTGGTGTCATCTGCATATCTGAGGTTATTGATATTTCTCCCAGCAGTCTTGATTCCAGCTTGTGCTTCATGCAGCCCTTATTTACAGTCAGTGCCACTATCTGAAAGCCTAGAGGATATCCAGTATTCTGACACAGGATTTCACACCACACTGCATCAGACTGTGCTCGTATGCAGTGGACACAAAGTCATGGGGCTCACTTGTGCTATCACACATACTATACTACTCAGGATCTGCTGGCCAATAAAGCAATGAAACAGCTTTTTGAAGATATGTCTAAGACATCACCAGATGGTATGGATCTCCATCTTCCATGATTCAGTATATAACCTAACCAATGACAATTTTATGACCCTATGTACCGAAAAGCTAGAATATATAGGCCTGGAAACAAAAGGTAGAAGCAGGAATGGACTTTTTGAAACATCAGTCCCAGTGATCCACAGGAATCTGTCCCCACAGCTCTGTAAGCCTTGAGGTGCTAGTTCGCAAAAGAGAAACCTTTCACCAGGTTACACAGTAAGAGTACCACTCAACTTTAAACTATAACTACCCCCTGGTCACTCCACAGTCACTTCACACTCCCTGTGCCAGGAGAACAACAGACAAAAAAGGAGTCACTCTCCTGGCAGGGCCAACAGACACTGATCATGAGAAGGGGGTGCGGGCTGCTATTATACAAGAGGGATAGGAAAACTACACTTAATGCGCCTTTTGATACTCTCCTGTTCAAAGTGAAAATGAAGTGAAAGTGAAAGTTGCTCAGTCATGTCCGACTCTGTGTAACCCCTTGGACTGTAGACCGCCAGGCTCCTCTGTCCATGGAATATTTTAGGCAAGAATACTGGGGCAGGTTGCCATTGCCTTCTCCAGGGGATCTTCCCAAACCAGGGACCGAACCCAGGTCTCCTGCATTGCAGGCAGGTTCTTTACTGCCTGAGCCACCAGGGAAACGTCTCCTGCCCAATGTTGATGATAAACAGACGAGTGTACCAGCCGCCTTCTGAGAAGGGTATAGTGATCAGGGCTTCAAAGATGGGGATTTGCCAAAGAAAACAAAACAGTGACTTGAAAAGATATTGCCACCCTCATGTTCATAGCAGCATTTCTTTTTTTTTGTTAAACAGTAGCCAAGACATGGAAATAATCTAAATGTCCATCAACAGATAAGTGGATAAAGGAGCCATATTAAATATATAAGAGAATATTATTCAGCCATCAAAAATGAGAAAATCCTAACATTTGCAACAACATGGAACTTGAGGGTATTATGCTAAGTGAAATAAATCAGACAGAGAAATAAATATACTTAAGTATATCATATTATATAAGTATGATGTATTATGTAAGTATGATATCACTTATAAGTGGAATCTAAATAAAAAACCTTTTAGAAAAAGAGATCAGATTTGTGGTTACCAGAAGTGGGGGTGGATAAGGGGAGGAAGAATTGGAGGAAGGTGGTCAAAAGGTACAAACTTTCAGCAATAAGATAATAAATACTAGGGATATAATGTACAACATGACTACTGTTAATACTGTTGTTGGGTACAAAGGGAAGTTAAAAGAATAAATCCTGAGTTCTCATTACAAAGAGAAAACCTTGTATTTCCTTTTTTAGAGTTGTATCTATATGAGATGATGGATATTAACTAAACTTATTGTGGTAATCATTTCACAATATATGTAAATCAAACTTTTATGCTACACACTTGAAATTCATACAGTGATGTATATTAATTGTATCTCAATAAACTAAAAATTTATGTTGACATTCATATGCTAACAGATACTTCAACAAATGACAACAATGAGAAAGAATGGATTTATAGACAGAATTCCAATAAATTCTACTTGCAACTTTTCCTGCCCCCGCCCCCATACCCCAAAGATGAGGCTTTGATGCGGATCACTCTCTGCACCATCCTCACTGGTCAGTCAGCAACCTGTAGGGATAGTTAGTACCTGTGGCTGAGGGAAGTCTAAGATGGGTAATGGAGGAGGGAGAGGATGAGTATCGATTGTGGCCAGGAGATTAGCTGAGGCAGTAGGCTGTAGTTTTTCTTGCTAAGCTTCCTCATGTTAGTTTCTTCAGGAGAAAAAGGTTACTGAGAATCCTGGAAGAGCTGCTCCCAGAGGTCGTGAACTTATTATTTGAAACAAGCAAATGTAAGTGGTAGAAGAGGTTGACTGTAGTGGATACTGGGGTGTGCTGCCCAGATTCCCCCTCCAGGACCGAGATACTCACTCCCCAGCTGCAAGGCGTGCAGCTGATGGCTCTCAGCTGAGTTCAATCTAGGGCTTCTGTTCCACCAAAGACAGCCACCTGGCCTGGGGTCTTGCTCCCACCAGTGACTGATCCACACAGGGGTTACAAAGGTCTGGCCCTTTCCACTCCGTTTGGGACATCTCTGGAGGACTAGCCCTGATTCACAGCACTAATAGGATTGCTGTTGCAATCTAATCACACTTCAAATCTCTCTCTGTTTCCTCCACCCCCCCATTGTACTGGAGAGCAATTCCCAGTAAATTACTAGCATTCAAATCTCTCTCAGGTCAGGGGTATGTGACCTCCAAAAATATGGGATTCCTAGAGTGAAAAATTTTGATAGAATGAACTCAATTGTTTACTAAAACGAATTGCCCAACCATTGGCTTCTGCTTATGGATTGACTGGCTACTGATCTGACAGGACATACTGGGCCTAATTTCCTTTATGGGAATATTATCATAAGTTACTGAAGATATTTTAAAAACCATTTTAAAACTCAGAATGTTATTAAATGTTTTTCTTTCATTTTGAGTGAGACAGCATATGTTAATGCTAAGAAATGTTGCATTCTCTCTGCATACTAAGTGTAAGTAAAGGAAGCTGGTTTGATCAATATGTTTTCTACAAACATGCATATTATGTATATGCTGTAAATTAAATTTACCACCTTCATAAAAGGCAATTGCACCACATCTTGTATATATCTAGCTGTCCTCAAAGATAAAAATATATTGAACTGCAAGCGGTTAAACGCAAGGCAAGAGTGCCATCCTGTGTAACACTCAGCTAGGCAAAGGCAGAGAGAACTAATTTGACTTGACACCACTGGTCCTGCTTCACCATCTTGCTCTTGGCAGAATTCCCACTGAAGTTCATATATGCTTTGCTATAGGACCATAGGATGGAGTTCATGGATTTTCTCCAGTGCAAATATGTCAGACTTTATTCCTTGGGCTTCACATTTGAGTATATTTTCACATAAGAATCTAGATGTAGGCAGAGCCTGAGAGAAACCAAGTGGATTAAAAGCATCACAAGGACATCAGTCTCTGCTGGGAACCAGCTGGGTTGTATCTGCATGATTTTTACATAGTTCTTAAATATCATACAGAGTATACCAAATTCTTTATGTATACAGAAAATTATCACTCAGATTCAGTTAACCTAGAAATGACTCAAGTCAGAGAATTGGATCTGTAACATTCTAATTTCTTTAGTAAAGAACAACATGAAGTGATTTACTCCTAATATTTCTAAAAATTTTTGAATGGTCCCTATGGTTGGAACCAAAATATCCTTGGGTAACTACAAAACATAAGTGTTCATCATTCTTACATCTTAGAGTAATGCCAGCTTTTTATCTGACAAGACAGTTTATCTTTTTTTAAAAGATTCTATTTACAACTATAAAAATTGCATATGTCCATACTGTAGATAATTAGGAAAATATAATGAGCTATTATATGCATTGTATGATCTTTGATTTATGTTGAAAAATACTTGTGTTATAACACATATTATATTATACTGTGTTATATTATACACATGTGTGTATTTTTGCCATGCTATATGGTTTGCAGGATCTTAGTTCCCCAACTAGAGATTGAATTGGGCCAGGCAGTGAAAACCCAGAATCCTAACCACTAGGCCACAGGAGGACTCCCCAACTGTGTTATAATATAACTAAAAGCAAAGAAAGCAAAAAATTGTATATATTATACATACATTATATACTGTAAATTACCTATCCATTTCCCTACTGTAAGAATGCACTGAAGAATTATTCACCAATTAAATACTACTCTGATGAATACTTTTCTGCAAAACATTCCCCACATTTTGGATTACGTTTGAAGATTTTAGTGAACAACTGAGTTAAAGGTATGGGCACTGTAGTGTTTAGTGTTTTGACAAGTGTTGTTTCATACATCTTTCCTAGCAAGATATGAGAATATTCATTTCATCTTATTTGGTGGAGCAGAAAGTTTGAAGAATAAAATATATATGAATCTTGCTTTATTGTTTGTTATTGCTCCAAATGTTTTCTGAAATAAATAGCAGGACAGTACTCCCCAAATTTTACCTTTAAAAATTTTCCTTTTTAAAATTGAGACATAATTGATGTATAATACTATGTAAGTTTAAGGTGTATGGTATGTTAATTTGATACAGTTATAAATTGCAATGTGATTAGCACCATAGTTTTAGCTAGCACCTCTATCTCCAGAACTTATTTATCTATCTGATGCAGGTTTGTATACTTAAATAGCATTTCCTCAAAATCCCCCTACTCCCCTAGCCCCTGGTAACCATCATTCCACTCTCAGTTTTTATGTTTGGCTTTTTTAGATTCCACATATGACATTATACTGTATTTGTCATTCTCCATCTGACATATTTCACTTAGCATTAAGTCCTCAAAGTCCATCCAGCTTATTGCAAATACCAGGGTTTCCTTACTTCTCACGACTGAATAATATTCCTTTGTATGTAAATACCACATCATTCATTGGCTAATTGATGCTTAGGTCATTTCCATATCTTGGCTATTGTGAATAATGCTGCAATAAACATGGGAGTACAAATATCACTTCAATACCCTGTTTCCATTTCCATTTTACCTTTATCAGCAGAAATATATCTCAAATGTTATGCCTTATACTACATATATTTTATACTAGTTTGAGAAAACAATGCTTTGCACTGGAATCTGGAATATAATCTCTAAAAGAATAAAATAAATTTAAAAAATAGGCTCTCAGAAAACACAATTTGGTTACAAAATTCTTAGTGATGTCTACCAACTACTCCACCTTTGTTTAATCAATGAAAAAATATTTCAATGAACTGAATGTAAAAGAGTAGGGGAAAGAAGACGTAAGTGCCAATAGAAAGGTGTGTTTTGAGTTGGTTTTTCAATATGAAGAAATGAAGGGAGGCAGAGGAACAGAAAAATAAAGTTTCTGCTGTTATGAGCAAGAATATATAATTTACTGTATTTCTTTGGTTTGCATTACACAAATGTTAGTTCCTTTTTTCTTTCACTTCCCCTGCAAAATATCCTGCTAATTTCTAGACCTGAAGACTTTGTCTTTTATGGAGTCTGTGACAAGGGACCAGCGTAATCTTGCAAATAATGGCACATGCTTTTACATCTACAGAAAGGTATTTGCAAGGTCATCCTCAATTACAAACTCTATTTGAACTACCAATCTCCAAACAATCCAGTAGTTTATTCTACCTTAGGTGTGTTTTCTGTAGATAGTTGTGTTTATATGTATTTGATTCACATTTCATATTGCTTTGACAACTCTAACATTTATTTTGTTTTGTTTTGTTTTTGTTTGTTTGTTTTTTGTTTTGTTTTGTTTTCCATTTATTTTTATTAGTTGGAGCTCTGGGAGAAGGCGAGGGTGGGATGTTTCAAGAGAACTCTAACATTTAAACAGTAAAATATTGGAATTTGGTAGGTACAGAACTTTCAGATTCTACTGGTATGATCTTGGTGTAGCATACACCATCTCATATGGGATAGATACCCTGCAACCATTTTTAATAAGGAATTACACTGGTAAAATTCTATGTAAAACTGAACAACTGGCCAACTTTTGGGGGCACCTGTAAATACTCACAAGGGCTTTCCTGGTGTCTCAGACAGTAAAGAATATTCCTGCAACATAGCAGACCCGGGTTTGATTCCTGGGGCAGGGAGATCCCCTGGAGCAGGAAAAGGCAACGCACTCTGGTATTCTTGCCTGGGAAATCCCATGGACGGAGGAGCCTGGAGAGCTACAGTCCATGGGATTGCAGAGTCAGACACGACTTAGCGACTATACAGCGACAACAACAGTATACTCACAGACTTCTAATCACAACCGGCTTTTAGGTTTTGTTCAGCAAATACATATGTATTTATTATTATCAATATCATTATTATTGACCAAACTAGAGCATTTCTGGAAGTGAAGGGAGGATGCTATGAAATAACAACTACAGACAATAGGAATGAGCTATGCTTAAATGAGGGGCATATTTTCACCCTATTTGTATGGCATAAAGGGAATTATCATCATGGCTAATTACATAGTTAGTGGAGCTAATTATAAAATGAAAGCACAAGGTCCTTTGTTAGAAAAGGACTAAGAATTTCAAAATCACGATCCCAGGGAATTAAATCAAGCATGGGTCTTTCTGAGTGCAGGGAATCTGTGTGATGCACAAGTCACTTGCCCATGAAGCTGGTTCTGATTATCACCAGTTCCAGAACATTTCTCTCCACATCAAGCAAACGCTTATACATATTTTTGCCTCATTTCATTAATTTTTAAAAGTTTTAAACAAATTTATGATCATTTTGTTAATTTAAAGTCCATTTGTATAAAGTAAAATTTAGTGGTCTCGAGTTCTTTGTCTGCAATCTTATAATTGCAGAGCATTAGAATGGAGGACTAAAAGGAATGACATTCCAGGAATTTCACATCTAAGGAATTGAAGAGGTTTTTTTTTTGTTTGTTTTGCTCAGAATTAGTTAGTGTTAACATTTTTGATAAAATTTTTTCTTCTAATCCTTTAGGGGAGTCCCTTATTTATAAGCAAATGTGAAAAGTGAAAGTTGCTCAGTCATGTCCGACTCTTTGTGACCCCATGGACTGTAGCCCTCCAGGCTCCTCTGTCCATGGAATTCTCCAGGCAAGAATACAGGAGTGAGCAGTGCCATTCCCTTCTCCAGAGGATCTTCCCATCCTGGGGACTGAACCCAGGTCTCCCGCATTGCAGGAGGATTCTTTACCATCTGAGCCACCAGGGAAACCCATTTATAAGCAAAGGGTTTCAGTTTAGGAAATATAAACATTTGGTCTAAATACTTACTAGGAAAATTTACGGCTTCCCTTGTGGCTCAGCTGGTAAAGAATCGCCTGCAGTGCAGGAGACCTGGGTTCAGTCCCTGGGTTGGGAAGATCACCTGGAGAAGAAAAAGACCACTCACTCCAGTGGAACAAATACAGTAAAGAATGTTGCACAAACATCTGTAAAGAACATAGAAAAGCACAATTAATGCAGAGAGAAAGAGGTTGGCAAAAGGATGAATAAAACCTAGCATTTATCAAGAGGTAGTCATACACTTCCCTGATGGCTCATGGATAAAGAATCTGCCTGCCAATGCAGGAGACACAAGAGGTGTGGGTTCGATCCCTGGGTCGGGAAGATCCCCTGCAGGAGGAAACGGCAACCCACTCCAGTATTCTTGCCTCGGAAATCCCATGGACAGAGGAGCCTGATGGGCTATAGTTCATGGGGTCTCAAAAGAGTCAGACATGACTTAGTGACGAAACAACAAGAAGCCATACCTCTGACATTTGGATGACGTAGCTGAGTGACAAGTGGCCATCAGGTGCTTCTGCTTAAGGGTTAAGAGCTTGGATGGCCATGGAATTTTGGAGAAATTGCCTAGGAACTGAAACACAGCTTATAAAAAGAATGAATCCAAATGTGGTCCATGAACTAAAGGATTCCTGAAAGGAAACTAAAACTAGCTTTAAAACGAACAAATATGAAAGCTAAAGGACAACGTTAATGGAAAATAAAATTATGGCATGGCACCTGTTGTGGATTCTTACTAATGAACATGGGTCATACCTCTTAGATTGATATTGATTTTCACACTAGATCTTTTTTTTTACGGTGCTGTGTGATGAAAACGAGGCTTTATTCAGAGGTATATAGATTACTACTCTCCGAAGTATGATAGTCATGATACTGGAAAGGCTCATTACCATTCAAAATCTCAATTTTTTATCTGTTGGTCAAAGTCTGGAATTCTCCAATAAAATTAGTTTCCTTAGAATCATGTTGTAAGGAAGTTGAGTTTCAGGCACTACAGAATTAACATATTCCTTGAGGAAATGTAATAGTTTTTGTCTTGTTTACCTTTGCTATTAGTCTGATTAAAATCTAATTTTTCAGTTCCAGAGTAGAGTTATAGTTGGTTCTCTCTCTCTCCCTTTTTCTCCAGATGGATAGACACAGTGGCACATGGTATGGAGAGGACTTAAGCATCCTCAGAAAAAGAAAAAAAAAGCAGGAGGCGGGGGGTTACTGACCAGAAGCCTGTTTTAACACTATGGACAGATTCTGGAGAAGAGGAGGAGGGCTGTCACCCCACAGGCCCTCAGGAAGATGGATGGCATTTTGTAGGTCCAGAGGAAGGAGAGCGCATCCTTCAGGGTGTTGAAACACATTAACAGCAGCTACACAGGTTGGGTGTGAGTCCTGTTTCCATGGAGCCTCCTTCTATGGAGTGGCCATGTGGGCAAAGGCCTGCAGCCTAATTCCAGCAGCCTATGGGAGTATATCAAAGGTTAGTCAGGGTTTAAGAACAGGGCGAAAAAGAAACATTCAGACTTCTTTTTTTAAAACTCCTTTCTTTTTTAAAAAATAATTTTATTGATTTATTTTATTTTTGGCTGTGCTGAGTCTTCATTATTTTGAGACAAAACTTTGCTGTCAAAGGTCCATCTAGTTAAAGCTGTGGTTTTTCCAGTAGTCATGTATGGATGTGAGAGTTGGACTATAAGAAAGTTCAGCACCAAAGAACTGATGCATTTGAACTGTGGTGTTAGAGGAGACTTGGAGAGTCCC
Source organism: Odocoileus virginianus (assembly GCF_023699985.2). NCBI lineage: Eukaryota > Metazoa > Chordata > Mammalia > Artiodactyla > Cervidae > Odocoileus > Odocoileus virginianus. The sequence continues at coordinate 22,684,545 of NC_069679.1, forward strand.
TTGGACTGCAAGGAGATTAAACCAGTCAATCCTAAAGAAAATCAGTCCTGAATATTCACTGGAAGGACCGATGCTGAAGCTGAAACTCCAATACTTTGGCCACCTGATGTGAAGAATTGACTCTTTGGAAAAGACCCTAGTGCTGGGAAAGATTGAAGGCAGGAGGAGAAGGGGACGACAGAGGATGAGATGGTTGGATGGCATCACTGACTCAATGGACATGAGTTTGAGGAAGCTCTGGGAGCTGGTGATGGACAGGGAAGCCTGGTGTGCTGCAGTCTGTGGGGTCACAAAGGGTTGAACAGGACTAAGCAACGGAACTGAACTGAACTGTATCTTCATTGTTGCACAGCTTTTCTCTATTTGTGGTGATTGGGAGCTATTCTCTAGTTGCATTGTGTGGGCTTCTCATTGTGGTGGCTTTTCTTGTTGCAAAGCATGGGCTCTAGAGTGTGCAGGCTTAGTTGTGACAAATGGGCTCAGTAGTTGTGGTTCCCAGGTTCCAGAGTACAGGCTCAACAGTTGTGGTGCATGCGGTTATTTGCTCTGCGGCATGAGGGACCTTCCCAGACCAGGGATTGAAACTGTGTCCCTTATATAGGCAGGCGGATTCTTTACCCCTGAACCACTAGGAAAGCCCCTCGGACTTTTAAAAGTATACTGCTAATAACCAGACACATAGTCATAGTTCAAATAATGATTTTGGTACCTACATTTCAACTACCATATTTAATCAAGTTGCACCAACCCCATTTGTATCCATGGCCTGCAAACTTTAACCACTTTATGGAATGGTCTGATTCTGAAAGACAACTGTAGAAGCAAAGTGGTATCTGCTTAAATGACCCTAGGTTTCCAGGAAGGGAAGCTAATGGGGATTGAACTGGAGACCTGACTAGTACAAATTCTTGATACGGCATCATTTCCGATTTGATGAAAAAAGCTCCCTGGAAAAGGTGGAATTACACAGACAAAAGCAAGGAGAGAAATCCATGTATGACTGAGACCAGATCCTTGGTTTCCAATGCAGACTAAGAAAAGCCTATGTAAATTTCTAAGCGTTGAGGCTGAAAACTGTTTTAAAAACTAAGTTTTGTTTGTGCATGCGTGCTAGGTTGGTTAAGTTGTGTCGAACTCTTGGCAACCCTATGGACTGTAGACTGCCAGGCTCCTCTGTCCATCGGATTCTCTAGGCAAGAATATTTATATGGACTGCCATTTCCTTCTCCAGGGGATCTTCCTGATCCAGGGATTGAACCCATTTCTCTTACGTCTTCTACATTGGAAGGTGGGTTCTTTACCTCTAGCGCCACCTGGGAAGCCTTGCACAGTTTTAAATTGCTTTAATTTCATTAATAAAGATAAGTTTGTAAAACATACTCTTGTAAAAGTTTTTTTTTTTTTTTCTGATATGCTTTTTTAGGGCTTCCCGGGTGGTGCTAGTGGTAAAGAACCCACCTGCCAAAGCAGGAGACATAAGAGATGCATGTTCAATTCCTGGGTTGGGAAGATCCTCTGGAGGAGGGCATGGTAACCCACTCCAGTATTCTTGCCTAGAGAAGCCCCATGGACAGAGGAGCCTGTGGGCGAAGGAAAGGTAAGTTTCAACCAATAATTCATAGGAATTTCCAGGTGGGTTCATGTGAAATATCTGGTGCCTTGCAAAGTCATAGGCTACCAGTTCTCTCCTTTGGGAATATAATCAGAAATAACCACTTTACTGAAAAATAGGCTAATGCTTACTTTTCTGGTGTATTTTCTTTGACCCCTAAGACATTCAACTATTCTCCTTAAAGTACATGGAAAGCTTGAATAAATGGTGATAGAAAATTTTGAGGAGCATCCTGGGAGAATGGGAGGAGAATTGGACTTGGGATTCAATCTAACTGTGTGATTTGGGCAAATCACTTGCCTCTGGGAGCCTCAGGATTTTTTTAGCTATAACATGTAGGTAATAATATCTGTTCTGCCTGCTGCACAAGGTATTATAAAGAATAAATTAAACTATACAAGTGAAAAAACTTTTAAAAAGTGATACACATGTATAAATATTTCTATATGCTTATCAATAAGAAGAAAATAGTTCACAACCAAAGGATATACTTAAACCTTGTACTGTAATTGTTAACAACTGCGTATTCCAAACCATTTGAATAGTGAGATATATTAACTTCAATTCTGGTACTTTTTATAAAAGTGAACTAAAATCTAAAGGGTATTAGGTATTTTTAAAAGAGGAATTTTCCCTGATAAACCTCAAGGACCTTGTGTTTGTTATTACTCATTTCTGCTTCATCACTGCCTAGCATATTATGTCCGGCAGATAGTGTCTGACATATTATGAGTACTCAGTAAATCTTTGATGAAGGAATGCCAGGAGTTTGAGCATCGCTGAGAAACATTTAGTTTATAGAGTTAAAACTAAAGCCCCAATAGAATTTTAAACTGAAATTATTTTTACATATTGAAATATTGATACCAGTGAGTAGAGTGACTTTCTTAAAGAACAAGGAAGTTTTTTTTTTTTTTTTTTTTTTTTTAGACAAAAGTTTCCATGTAAGAAGTTTTATTTATCATAAATATTCAAAGAAACTTTATTCATCCATCTGGAAACTTACATTTGTCAGCAAAAAGGCATTGTTCTGTGGATATCTACTAGAGTCCATTCAACACAGTAAGGGTTTTTTGCCTATTTTGTCAGAGGCAGTTGGACTTGGAGAAAAATACATTATCCTATATCTAAAAAGTAAACACACATTCCAAGTGTGTTGGGGCGAGCCACTAACTACCCATTTAAAACAAATCTTCCCATTTGATTTTCAGAGCAAAAATGGAAACTGTCTGTTTTGATTTAAATCTGTCCCAGAGCAGTTTCCATGAGTTAACACAGCTGAATTGTAAACCTAGGACCAAATAAACAAACGAATATCCAAGTGGCTTTGAACAACAGAACCACGGCATGGTTTCCAGTGGGTGCATCTTTCTTCTCAAGCCTGCATTGTAATTAAGGGGTTACAATGGAAAGAAACCTGGGACAATGGCATGGGGAAGAGAAGGCTAAAATAATGAGAGGAAAAACCCGGGACAATCTGTTTAATAACCTCATGGCCGTTGTTCACATCTGAGTGACAAACAGTCTAACATGGCAGAGCTCTCGTGTCCTCTGGCTGTTCACTGCCTCCACACTTCTTTACTGTGCCAGAACAACTTAGCTTCTTTTTACAGCCCTCACACACATTAAGTCGACAAGGGACGGAGAGAGCCTCCCATTGCAGCTTGGGAAAGATAGGAGAGTGATGAGGAATTGGGTCAGACTGATTAAGGGATAAAGATAAATCTTGACTAGACATACAAAGGGCAAGATAGATAAATAACACACACACCAGATATTTAAGTGTTTAGTTCTGTGTATAAGCAATAATCAATATCCTTTTGTTTTTTGGGTTTTTTATTTTTCCCTAAGTTTCAGGCTATAACAGTTTTAAGACATTTCTTAATTGGACTCAAATTTTCATTACAGTAGTTAGGGCATTTGAATTAAGAGAAACTAAATTTAAAAAGAGTTCTAGAAAAGGTACTTTGACAGATTTTAGGATCCACTTTTTGATGGGTGTGAAAGTTATATTGAGGAATGTTAAGAGTCTGAAGGGCAGAGTGCTTGACACTTTTTTATGGAGACATGCAGTTTCAACTAGGCCAATTGTTCATTGTAAGGTGCAAAAAGACCAGGGATCAGCAATCTATGTGCCTTTAGGGTACAGGGATAATGCATAAATGCATACATTTGGCCAGGCACGAAATAAAAGGGACCGGCAGGGATTTTCATTTTATCCATGATAAACTAGTCCTTCTACAGAAGAAATTTAAAAGGTAAATTAAAAAAAAAACCAGCACACATACACGAGCGAAACCAGAAGAAAACCCTTTGACGGCATTAGAGCAACCAAAGAATCTAGCAAAAAGGGCAACATCTTCAGATGAGCCAGATCTTGTCTGCTCTTATTCTGTTCCTTAGGGCTAGTGTTAGAGAGCCTGTTAATTCCAAGTGTGGTGCTTAGAGGCTGAACCGAAAGCCTTAGTTTAGAGCTTGTATTGGTTTCAGTGGGCTTGGCAGACAAAAGACAAAAGGTTACCAGGAGAGCCAGGACTCAAGAGAGAAATGGGAACTGCAAAGAAGTAAGCTCAACAAACTACATGGAATTTCCCCCAAGACATGTGTAACCCTAAATTGTACTTGAATGAAACCAAATAAAAAAAACAAGAAACTTAAATAAAAAGCATCTGCTAAGAGCCAAAAGGTCAAACAAGGATATGGCAGCATCAACATTCTGGAAAGACATAATCTGAAGTTCTGGGCCAGCCACGAAGGAGGGGCTATGAAACCCTCAGACCTTCACTTGAGACCTCCTGAAGGTCTGTGTCCTGGGAATAAGAGCAAACAGAAATATAGCCTTGAGTGACTCAGAGTTACCTTCACATACTCTATTTGCCAGGAGAAAATTAAATTGTTAAAGAAAGAGATCATCCAGATCCTTTACAACTTTTCTTACATAATATTTGACAGTCATTCGAAATCAGCAGGCATCCTAGGAAATAGAACCAAATAAGCAAAAATAAAAACAGGCAATAGAATCAGAACAGTAGAATAACAAGAAATTGCAGTTATGAGATTGGCATTAAAGTAACCATGATTAAACTGTTCAAGAAAATAAATGAAAAGATAAATAATTTACCAGCAAACAGGATTTTTTTTTAAAAGAAGAATTAACAGAAAATTCTAGAATTAAAAAATAAAACAACTAACATTAGAAACTCAATTGGTGGGTTTAACAGTAAATCAGAGGGATGAAAAGCAAAAATAAAATGGTAGAAAATACCCAGGTTGAAGCCCAAATTGCAACAAGGATGAAATAATAGGAAAAAGAGACAAATGAAATAGTGAAGAAAGCCATGATATGTATGTAATTGGGGTCTCAAAATGAGATGAGATAAAATAGGGAGCAAGATATTTGAAAATATACTGGCTCAAATTTTCCAGAAATACTGAATCTATTTAGCTGTAGATTCAAAAAGTTCTACAAATCGCAAGCTTTTCTTTCTAAAGTTATACTTAAGTATATGCTGGTAAGATGTTGAAAATTAGAGACACAAATATAAATTTTAAAATCAGGCTCCTCTCCAGCAAGACTGTCAAAAAAGTAGAAGTTGACCAGAAGAAAAGGTTATATAGTCAGAGTGCTGAAGGAAAATAATAACTACTAGCCTCAAATTCTATCCAGAGAAAATATTCTTCAAAAATGAAGGCAAAATAAAGATATATTCAAGCTAATAAGAATGGAAAGAGTTCACTGTCAGAAGGTCCAAACATAATAGACATGCCAAAGGAGACTTTTTTTGGAAGAGTGAAAAGGGTAACAGAGAGATGAATGTTAATGCACGGAGAAATAAGGAGCATCAGAAAAGATGAATGAATAGTTATATGTTTATTGACTTTTGAAAGCAATAATAATGATGTCTTTAAAATAGTCTTCATTAGGTAGAATTATAACATATAATCACAATAGCATAAAAGAGCAGGTGGTGAACAGAGTTACAGTGTTAATTTAGAACAATAAAAATACTCAAATAATCCAAAACAGAGTAAGAAAGAAAGAAAGGAAGAATGAGATAAACAAAAAACAAATAGCTTGATGATTTAAATTCAGATATATCAGTAATTACATAAAAAAATGGGCTATATACTTTTAATTAGGCTATATAAGCTTTAAAAAACTGTAATTGCCAGACTGGATTAGTAAACAAATAAAAATTAACTTTATCCTACTACAAAGGATGAAACATAATAAAACAGTTAAGCAAAAGGTGAAAAGGGATTTACCATACTAACACTAACCAAAATAAGGTTGGTATAGTTCTACTGATATCAGATACAGTAGACATATTTAAATTTGCTATTAATTTCTAGGTTTATTGCACTCTGGTCAGAAGACATACTGTATATCATTTCAACTCTTTAAAATTTCTTGATACTTGCTTTATGATCCAGTATATGTTTAATGTGTATATGTGTATGTTTGATAGTTTTGTTATTCAATTCTTATTTTTCTTTACAGACATTTAAAAAAATACCCAGTTGTAATTATGGATCTTTTGTGTCTCCTTTTAGTGACATATTTAAAAAAAAATTTTTTATACTTTATATTTTGAAACTGTATTCTTAGTTGCATATAAATTTAGGGATATTTCAGTTAAACTGATCATTTCACAGTTAGAAAATTTTCTTCTTTTCCAGTAAATATGTGTGCTGCAAAGTAATGCTCAAAATTCTACAAGCCAGGTTTCAACAGTATGTGAACCATGAACTTTCAGATGTTCAAGCTGGATTTAGAGAAGGCAGAGGAGCCAAAGATCCAAGTGCTAACATCAGTTGGATCATAGAAAAAGCAAGAGAACTACAGAAAAACATCTATTTCTGCCTTATTGACTATGCCAGAGTCTTTGAATGTGTGGATCACAATAAACTGTGAAAAACTCTTAAAGAGATGGGAATACGAGACAACCTGACCTGCCTCCTGAGAAATCTGTATGCAGGTCACAAGCAACAGTTAGAACCAGACATGGGACAACAGACTGGTTCCAAACTGGGAAAGAAGAATGTCAAGGCTGTATATTGTCACCTTGCTTATTTAACTTATATGTAGAGTACATCATATGAAATACCAAGCTGGATGAAACACAAGCTGGAATCCAGATTGCCGGGAGAAATATCAATAACCTCAGATACACTGATGACACCACCCTTATGGCAGAAAGCAAAGAAGAACTAAAGAGCCTCTTAATAGTGAAAGAGGAGAGTGAAAAAGCTGGCTTAAAGCTCAACATTCAAAAAACTAAGATCATGACATACAGTTCATTCAGTTCAGTTCAGGTCAGTTGCTCAGTTGTGTCTGACTCTTTGTGACCCCGCGGACTGCAGCATGCCATGCTTCCCTGTCCATTACAAACTCCTGAAACTTGCCCAAACTGTTGTCCATCGAGTCGGTGATGCCATCCAACCATCTCATCCTCTGGTGTCCCCTTCTCCTCCTGCCTTCAGCCTTTCCCAGGATCACGGTCTTTCCCAGGATCAGGAACACAGAATTGGAGTTCAAAAGCTCCAATTCTTCGTTGCTCATCTTTCTTTATAGTCCAATGCTCATATCCATACATGACTACTGGAAAAACCATAACTTTGACTAGATGGACCTTTGTCAGCAAAGGAAAACTCTGCTCTTTAATTCGCTGTCTAGGTTGGAGAAGGGAATGGCAAACCAATTCAGTATTTTTGCCTTGATAACCCCGGTCCCATCAGTTCAGATCAGTTCAGTTCAGTCGCTCAGCAGTGTCAGACTCTTTGTGCCCCCATGAACTGCAGCACGCCAGGCCTCCCTGTCCATCACCAACTCCCGGAGTTTACCTAAACTCATATCCATTGAGTCAGTGATGCCATCTAACCATTTCATCTTCTGTCGTCCCCTCTCCTCCTGCCTTCAATCTTTCCCAACATCAGAGTCTTTTCAAATGAGTCAGCTCTTTGCATCAAGTGGCCAAAGTATTGGAGTTTCACCTTCAGCATCAGTCCCTCCAATGAACACCCAGGACCTATCTCCTTCAGGATGGACTGGTTGGATCTCCCTGCAATGCAAGGAACTCTCAAGAGTCTTCTCCAACACCACAGTTCAAAAGCATCAATTTTTCTGTGCTCAGCTTTCTTCACAGTCCAAATCTCACATCCATACATGACCACCGGAAAAACCATAGCCTTGACCAGATGGACCTTTGTTGGCAAAGTAATGTCTCTGCTTTTTAATATGCTGTCTAGGTTGGTCATAACTTTCCTTCCAAGGAGTAAGCGTCTTTTAATTTCATGGCTGCAGTCACCATCTGCAGTGATTTTGGAGCCCCCAAAAATAAAGTCAGCCACTGTTTCCACTGTCTCCCCATCTATTTCCCAAGAGGTGATGACCAGATGCCATGATCTTAGTTTTCTGAATGTTAAACTTTAAGCCAACTTTTTCACTCTCCTCTTTCACTTTCATCAAGAGGCTTTTTAGTTCCTCTTCACTTTCTTCCATAAAGGTGGTGTCATCTGCATATCTGAGGTTATTGATATTTCTCCCAGCAATCTTGATTTCAGCTTGTGCTTCATCCAGCCCAGCGTTTCTCATGATGTACTCTGCATATAAGTTAAATAAGCAGGGTGACAATATACAGCCTTGACGTACTCCTTTTCCTATTTGGAACCACTCTGTTGTTCCATGTCCAGTTCTAACTGTTGCTTCCTGACCTGCTTACAGATTTCTCAAGAGGCAGGTCAGGTGGTCTGGTACTCCCATCTCTTTCAGAATTTTCCACAGTTTGCTGTGATCCACAGTTTGCTGTGATCCACAGTCAAAGGCTTTGGCATAGTCAATAAAGCAGAAGTAGATGTTTTTCTGGAACTCTTTTGCTTTTTCGATGATCCAGCAATGTTGGCAATTTGATCTCTGGTTCCTCTGCCTTTTCTAAAACCAGCTTGAACATCTGGAAGTTCACGGCTCATGTATTGTTGAAGCCTGTCTGGAGAATTTTGAGCATTACTTTACTAGTGTGTGAGAGGTATGCAGTAGTGAAGTAGTTTGAGCATTCTTTGACATTGCCTTTCTTTGGGACTGGAATGAAAACTGACCTTTTCTAGTCCTGTGGCCACTGCTGAGTTTTCCAAATTTGCTGACATATTGAGTGCAGCACTTTCACAGCATCATCTTTTAGGATTTGAAATAGCTCAACTGGAATTCCATCACCTCCACTAGCTTTGTTTGTAGTGATGCTTCTTAAGGCCCACTTGACTTCACATTCCAGGTTGTCTGGCTCTAAGTGAGTGATCATCCCAACGTGATTATCTGGGTCGTGAAGATCTCTTTTGTACAGTTCTTCTGTGTATTCTTGCCACCTCTTCTTGATATCTTCTGTTTCTGTTAGGTCCATACCATTTCTGTCCTTTATTGAGCCCATCTTTGCATGAAATATTCCCTCGGTATCTCTAATTTTCTTGAAGAGATCTCTAGTGTTTCCTATTCTATTGTTTTCCTCTCTTTCTTTGCATTGATCGCTGAGGAAGTCTTTCTTATCTCTCCTTGCTATTCCTTAGAACTCTGCATTCAAACAGGTATCTTTCCTTTCCTCCTTTGGTTTTCACTTCTCTTCTTTTCACAGCTATTTGTAAGGCCTCCTCAGAGAGCCACTTGGCTTTTTTGCACTTCTTTTTCTTGGGAATGGTCTTGATCCCTGTCTCCTGTACAATGTCACAAACCTTCGTCCATAGTTCATCAGGCACTCCGTACTTCAGATCTAGTCCCTTAAGTCTATTTCTTACTTCCACTGCATAATCATAAGGGATTCGATTTAGGTCATACCTGAATGGTCTAGTGGTTTTCCCCACTCTCTTCAATTTAAGTCTGAATTTGGCAATAAGGAGTTCATGATCTGAGCCACAGTCAGCACCTGGTCTTGTCTTTGCTGACTCTGTAGAGCTTCTCCATCTTTGGCTGCAAAGACTATAATCAATCTGAATTTGGTGTTGACCATCTGGTGATGTCCATGTGTAGAGTCTTCTCTTGTGTTGTTGGAAGAGGGTGTTTGCTATGACCAGTGAGTTCTCTTGGCAAAACTCTATTAGCCTTTGCCCTGCTTCATTCTGTACTCCAAGGCCAAATTTGCCTGTTATTCCAGGTTTTTCTTGACTTCCTACTTTTGCATATCAGTCCCCTATAATGAAAAGGACATTGTTTTTGCCTGTTAGTTCTAAAAGGTCTTGTAGGTCTTCATAGAACTGTTCAACTTCAGCTTCTTCAGTTTTACTGGTCGGGGAATAGACTTGGATTATCGTGATATTGAATGGTTTGCCTTGGAAATGAACAGAGATCATTCTCTTGTTTTTGAGACTGTATCCAAGTACTGCATTTCAGACTCTGACCAGTCCCATCACTTCATGTCAAATAGATGGGGAAACAATGGAAACATTGAGAGACTTTTTTTGCGGGGGGAGGGGACTCCAAAATCACAGCAGACGGTGACTGCAGTCATGAAATTAAAAGACGCTTGCTCCTTGGAAGAAAAGCTATGACCACCCTAGACTGCATATTAAAAAGCAGAGACATTACTTTGCCAATAAAGGTCTGTATAGACAAAGCTATGGTTTTTCCAGTAGTGATGTATGGATGTGAGACTTGGACTATAAAGAAAGTTGAGTGCCAAAGTATTGATGCTTTTGAACTGTGGTGTTGGAGAAGACTCTTAAGAGTCCCTTAGACTGCAAGGAGATCAAATCAGTTCATCCTAAAGAGAATCAGTCCTGAATATTCATTGGAAAGACTGATGATGAAGCTGAAACTGTAATACTTTGGCCACCTGATGCGAAGAACTGACTCATTGGAAAAGACTCTGATGCTAGGCAAGGTTGAAAGCAGGAGGAGAAGGGGATGGCAGGGGAATAGATGGTTGGATGGCATCACCGACTTGAGACATGAGTTTGAGGAAGCTCTGGGAGCTGGTGATGGACTGGGAAGCCTGGAGTGCTGCAGTCCATCAGGTCGCAAAGAGTCAGACACGACTGAGGTACTGAACTGAATTGAACAACAGAGAAAAGTATCAATTTGTTATTGAGTGAAATAAAAAGATATAAATAGAGATAGTGTGTTTATGGGTTGGAAAAATTAGTGCTGAAGAGATATCAGTTCTTTCCAGTGTGTGTGTGTGCATGTGTTTGTGTGAGTTTGAAAATGAAAAGGCTAATGCTAAAATTTGTATAGAAATCCAAAGGGCCAGGTTAGCAAATAAAATTTGACAAAGAATATAAAAGTAGTTGAACTTTCCTACACATGTGGTCACCTAATTTGTGACTAAGGTACTACTGTAATGTAACAGAGAAAGAGAATCTTTTTAATTTATAATCACAAATGATTGGAGATATATATATATATTATATATATATATGATATATATATATAATATATCTATATTTATATATATATAAAATGGAAATTCCCCTGTTTCATACCAAACACAAAGGTCAATTCTAGACAGACTGATTTTGGGTGTAAAATTTTAAAAGGTTAAACAATGCAGCTTGTAGAGGATAACAAGAAGAGATGGTCCAAAGGAAAAATTCATCCTGCCAACTATTTTTGTAAATAAAGTTTTATTGGAATACAGTCACATCTTATTTATATATTGCCTCTGACTGCTTTTGTTCTATGATAACAGAACTGAGTGGTTATGATAGAAAGTGTAGGGCTTGCAAAGCAAAAATTTTACTATTTCGTTCTTTACAGAAAAAGTGTCAGTCCTTGACATAGAAGAATATTGTCATGTCCTTGTAAGAGGTAATGACTTCTTAACTGAATGCAAAAGTATAAATCATAAATAAAAAGATTGTTAAATTATGCTTCATTATCATCACAAATCTCTTTTAATTATAAGACATTATTAAGACAGAGTGGCAGAAAGTTTTTGTACTTTGTTTCTATCTGTGGTTCAGTGTATTATTTAGTCATTGTTATTTTATCCCTGTTTCCTCTGCCTCCTTAATCCTCCCCTCCTTCCCTCTGCCTCTTTAATTCTTCACCCCTAATCCTCCCCTCCTTACTCTCTAGGGAGAGTCTACTTCCCTGACCTAGAGACTTTGGGCTTGGTTTTGTGACTTGTTTTGGCCAGTGGTATGTAAATGGAACTGACATTTTCCATGATTGAACAGATGTTTTTAGAGGCATTGTTAGTATCTGTTTGCTCCATCTCCTGCTCTAACTTTGAACCATGAGAACAGGATATCTCAGATAGTGAATCCATCTACAGCTTGTTTTCTAGAATGAGAACACTTGTGAGGCCAAACCCAGCCAGGAAAAGCTGAGTCCTACTTAGTCTAGCAGAGTCCCAAAGAGTTGAAACAGATCTGCAACCAATATGTAAAGTAAACATAAAATATGTATTTGTTATTCTAAGACAATGAGATTCTGAGGTTGTTTATTAAATGACATAATCTCATGAAAGCAGGCTAACAGATACACAAAGGATACATATTTAGAAAGAATATTGTGCAAATCAGTGAGAAAAATAAAAACAAAACAACTAGAAATGTGTAAGGAAGATATCCAAAACAGCCAATAAGTATACAACAAGTTTCTCAAAATACAACTTAGTGGAAAGTAAAATTAAAAAGAGTGAAGTAAGCCAGAAAGATAAAGACCAATACAGTATACTAACGCATATATATGGAATTTACAACGATGGTAATGATAACCCTATATGCAAAACAGAAAAAGAGACACAGATGTACAGAACAGACTTTTAGACTCTGTGGGAGAAGTCGAGGGTGGGATGTTTTGAGAGAATAGCATTGAAACAAGTATACTATCAAGGGTGAAACAGATCACCAGCCCAGGTTGGATGCATGAGACAAGTGCTCAGGGCTGGTGCACTGGGAAGACCCAGAGGGATGGGATGGAGAGGGAGGTGGGAGCGGGGATCGGGATGGGAAATACATGTAAATTCATGGTTGATTCATGTCAATATATGGCAAAAACCACTACAATATTGTAGAGTAATTAGCCTCTAACTAATAAAAATAAAGGAAAAAAAAATAAAAAGATATGTCACTACATGCCCACCAGAATGGCTAAAATGAAAGAAAAAAGCCCTGATGATATTAAGTGTTGACAGGGGTGTATAACAACTCTAACATACGATAGTGGTTGTAGTTTAAATTAGAATAAGCTTTTCAAAAACAATTTGGTAGTATCTACACGAATATATGCATAATTCTATTACCCAACTGTCTACTCTTGGAAATATACCAATAGAAACAAATAAAATGTGTAAAAAAAGGCATTCATAAGAATTACTGAAAGTATTATTATTTGTAATATCCCCAAATTGGGAACAATGCCAATATTAATCAACAGCAGACTAGATATATAAATTGTGATATATTTCTTTAAAAAATATTATAAAGCAATGAAAAAGAATAAACCACTGTAAAGCATATTGACATAGATGCATCTCACAGGTGTAGTTTTGAGCAAGAGGACCCAGATGCAAAAGAGTATACACCATATTTTATGTTTTAGAAACTGCAACAATAGGCAAGCTGATTTTGGAGAAAGAAAGATTACTGGTCACCTTTAGGTAAGCACTGAGAGGAAGCTTAAACATGTTCAGGGTGCTTATAATTTCTATATCTTGATCTGGATGATTACATGGACATGTTTTCCTTGTAAAAATTATTTGAGCTATAGACTTAAGATTTGTGCACTCTAATACATGTTATATTTTGAAAAACTATCTACAAAAAAAGGAAGAGTGGGGTCTATTAACTAACTGGGAGTATCTGGGAGGTGAGTATACATACTGGTGCTCACACTGACATACATACACACATGTATTGCTTGAAGGAATTCAAACAGAACAAACATAGTTTGAGGGATAAAGTCAGTTTACATGCCTTCTGCTTAAGCAATTTTTTTTTTTCATTTTGTACCAACTAAAATTTGAAGATTATTTTTTTCCTTCATGTAAAAGTTATATTAGGCATAAAACTAAGATAATACATAAATAATTTATAATGCTTTCTATTTTACTTTTAAATCTTACAGTCTAAGAAAAATATGCAATAGTAATAGGTCCCTGGTGATATTAACAACTGAATGTGAACAACTATTCTAGAACAGTATTTCTATTAAATGTAGAGTTAGAATATAAGATCCACAGGGACAAGTATTTCATTATGTCTGTACACTACTCTGTGCTACATTTCAAGAAATTTGCCTTGTTTGTGGTAATACTCAATACATATTTATTGAATTAACATAAAATTAGATACTTTCTTTGTTCAACACAAATAATTTAAACACTATAGTTCCACTGTGTCTGCGCATCCCCTGCTCAAGCCTCTGGTTTAGGATGGCAACTTAAGAGGATCCTGAATTCAGCTCCTTCTAAGAACCACTGAAGCTCCAGCTACATACAAAATAACCTCATCTGGGAAAAAAAAAAAAGGAAAAACTGGCACGAGGCAAAGGAGAGAAAGCCCATATGGAAGCAGGCAGGAGAGGCTGGGACAGAATCTCACCAGAAACCCCATCCTGGGCATGGTGATCCATAGTAGGGATGGAATTCAAAACCTGGAGCTTCTCACTGACTAGCAAAGGGTTTGAACCCCACAAAGGCACTCCCAATTTTTGAGGCCTGTACCTGGAGGTGAACCCCAAAACATATGGCTTTGAAGCCTCATGTCCATGACACTTAGAAGGCTATTAGGATTTTAAAAAAAAGCTCTTAAAGTGCTCATAATATTTGAATATCTGTTATTTGTTATCTGTATTTGAGTCCGTTTCTCTTTCGTTATATTCCCTTGTTTGTTGTATTTTTTAGATTCCACATATAAGTATTTGTCTTTCTGTCTGACTTATTTAGCATTATACTCTCTAAGTTCATCCATGTTCGCTCAGTCGTGTCTGACTCTTGCGACCCGATGGACTATACAGTCCATGGAATTCTCTAGGCCAGAAATATTGGAGTGGGTAGCCTTTTCCTTCTCCAGGGGATCCTCCCAACCCAGGGATCAAACCCAGGTTTCCCGCATTGCATGCTGATTCTTTACCAGCTGAGCTATCAGGGAAGCCCCCACGTTGCTGCACATGGCAAACTTTCATTCTATTTTATTGTTGAGTAGTGTTCCATTGTGTATGTATATATACCACATCTTCTTTATCCATTCATCTGTTGATGGACTTAAGTTGCTTCCATATCTTGGCAATTGTACATAATGTTGCTATGAGCATTGGGGTGCAAGCATTTTTTCAAATTAGTGCTTTTGTCTTTTTTTCAGATATATACCCAGGAGTAGGATTGCTGGGACATAGGGTAGCTCTATTTTTAGTTTTTTGAGAAGCCTCCATACTGTTTCCATAGTGGCTACACCAATTTACAATCTCACCAACAAAGTACAGGAGTTTCCTTTTCTCTCCATCTTGGCCAATATTTGTTAGTTTTGTTCTTTTTCATGATAGCCATTCTTACAAGTGTGAGGCGATAGCTCACTGTGGTTTTGATTTGCATTTTCCTGATGATTAGCGATGTTGAATATTTTTTTGTGTGCCTGTTGGTTATCTACATGCCTTCTTTGGAGAAATGCCTATTCGGGTCTCTGGCATATTTTTTTTTTTTTTTCTTTTTTAATTTTTATTAGTTGGAGGCTAATTACTTTACATCATTACAGTAGTTTTTGTTATACATTGATATGAATTAGCCATGGATTTACATGTATTCCCCATCCCAGTCCCCCCTCCCACCTCCCTCTCCACCCGATCCCTCTGGGTCTTCCCAGTGCACCAGGCCCGAGCACTTGTCTCATGTATCCAACCTGAGCTGGTTATCCGTTTCACCCTAGATAATATACATGTTTCAATGCTGTTCTCCTGAAACATCCCACCCTCTCCTTCTCCTAGAGTCCACAAGTCTGTTCCATACATCTGAGTCTCTTTTTCTGTTTTTCTGGCATATTTTTTAACTGGATTGTTTGATACTGATGTTGAGTTGCATATTGACTCATTGTTAGTCATAGCATTTGCACATATTTTCTCCCATTCAGTAGGTTGTCTTTTCATTTTATCAATGGTTTCCTTTGCTATGAAAAGCTTTCATGTTTAACTAGTTCCCATTTATTTATTTTTGCTTTTATTTCCTTTGCTTTAAGAGACTAATTGAAAAAAATTATTGAGATGATTTATGTCCAAAAATGTTCTGCCTACATTTTCTTCTAGGGGTTTTATGGTATCCAGTCTTGTATTTAGGTTTTTAATCCATTTTTAACTTGTTTTTGTAGATAGTGTTAGAGAATGTTCTAATTTCATTCTTTTACATATAGCTGTCCAGTTACCCCATTTTTTGAAATCTTCATTCAAAGAAAAAGTTGACCTGAAGATGGGCCTCAAGTAACTAGTAAAATCTGGACAGTCATAGAAAGGGGACATGAATACTTATTTTATTAAACAATATCATACAGTCTATGGGAAAAGTACAAAATGGTAGAAACTGCTGAGATTAGCTTGCTGGTATCAGAAGGCATATGTCAGGATTAGAGAAGATCTGGAACAAGCAAAATGATGCCATTTGTGAGTGGTCTAGCCCAGAGCCTTTCTAGCAGAGTGTGTCCATCAATTGTCTTGTTATAAGTTAGACTGTGATTCAGCAGGCTTGGTTTGGACCTGAGATACTACATTTCTGATAAGCTCCCAAGTGATGCTAATACTGCTGGTCTGTAGATGCACTTAGAAGAAAAAGCAAAGTTCCAGAATTCTTAACAAGGAGATTTCAAGTGTGATATGTTGGGAAAAAGTTATGTAGGACTGGAGAGGGAAGAAAACAGGTAGATTATGCTACTAGTGAAAACAATAATAATCACTTACTGAATTTTTACATAAATTATCTCTAATTCTTATCTTGGTTAGTTACAGATGCATTCACCAAGGAGCCAGGAATATCAGTGTAAAAAACAAGGATGAAGAGGGAGAAAGGAACTTTATTAAGACAAAGAATGTCAGGGTGGACTAAGAGAATAATGAAGACACAATGTACAATGGCATGCTTCAGAATTTGCTTTGGAATCCCATAGCAATATTAACATGTCAGGGACATGGGGTTTCCTTGAAGGCCTGGAGCTACTTTGGAGCAATCAAACAGACCTCCACGTGAGCTTGCAACAGCCTCTTTTATATTCACAAAAGTCCAGGTCATAAGTTGACTTCAAAAAGAAAACTGTTGAAATTCAGCTCTTCTCTTTTGGTTGTTTGCCAGTGTTATTCACCTCCCCCTGCACCTCACCGTCACCAGTAATTTTCCTTCCAATGCTTGTGTGTGCGTGTGTGCTCAGTTGCGTTCAGCTCTTTGCTACCCTACAGACTGTAGCCTGCCAGATTCCTCTGTCCATGGGCTTTTCATGGCAAGAGTACTGGAGTGCGTTGCCATTCTCTCCTCCAGGGAATCTTCCCAACCCAGGGATCGAACCCATGTCTCCTGCATTGAAGGTGGATTCTTCACCAGTGAGTCACTGGGGAAGCAGTTTGTACTTACCCAGCGTAACAGTCTGAGTTCACGTTAGAGACTGGAGGCTTTAAATAATGTCACAAGATGTACCTTAGTCACCTGCTAGTTGAGCACTGGAATTCTAGGCTCTCACCTTACAAAGCAGAATATTTTGGGGTCTGTAGATAGTATAAGAGATGTGTAGACATTTGAATACAAAATTAAGGAAAATCTCTCCTAAGTCCAGTTGTGATGATGAGTAACTTGGAAGCATCTTACAAGGTTAAGAGGGTGGGACTGGTAACCCTACTCTTTTATGAAGTGAAGAGAAATGCTAGCAGTGGGTTCATCCTAGGACAGATGAATGACCTGCCCTGTCAACACTGTCCAGAGGTCAGTATCCTCGGGGACGAGGATCTAAGGCCAGGTGCACGTAGGATCTGCTCCCTGCATCCACTTAATTTTCTATTGCTAATATATGAATTTTCAATGTGTGTTTATTCAGCTGCTGCTCAGTCATAAGTGTTTTTTTTCTTTTTTTTGCCAGAAAATAGAAGTGCTAGGCAGAAAAACTTTTTCAAAATTAAGGGGAAAATATATTCATATCCCATTAGTCTGCTTTATGAAAACAAAAATTTAAGGTTCGCTAAAGCATGTTCTATTCATCTTAAAACATCATCAGGGTCAGATGCATAAAATTTTCAGATAAAGAGGTATGCAGGGCAATGAGAATTGTATGTATCTTTTCATTTGTGTTTAAATAATTAGAAATGATTTTTCTCATTCTGATCACAAAGTAGTACATTATCACTATAGAAACAGGAAAATACCAGTAAGCGGAAGAGAATATAATCACCCATAGTTCCACAGCTTAGTTAACATTTTGCTCTGTATTTTTCCAATCTCTTTTCTATGCATGTTTTATTTGCTATTCAACATAGTTGTTAATGTCCATATTAATTTGAATCCTGCTTTTGAAAGCTAACATTATACCAATTCTTAACATAACAGATGAAGCCTTCTGGGACATTTTTTTTAATGTTGAAGTTATCAAGCCTTTCACCCTTGGAAGGTTAAGAGGATTAAAATAAATAGATACTTCTATTAAGTAGAATGCTCATCCCAGGAAACAGCTTTTGCTTTTAGTGGTAAGTCTTGGTAAAAGCAGTTTAAAACCTTTATAGCATGCATCTCTATTTCTATCAGAACTTGAAAAGGAGATTGCACTGTGAGAAGGTAAGATTTCTTTTTCTCTTGCTGAATATTTGAATTTGTGTAAGAATCCATTTCCAAAATTTTAGTGAATGAGGTAAATTCAGTTTTTGTGTGTGAGTGTAGAAAATAGACACTGAGATGATTTTTCCCCCTTACTGACCTTCTTCATGGCCTTAAATTTTCTTTTTAATATGAAATACAGACTATCAAGGTATATTTATATAAAATAAAATGCACCTACTATACAGGCTGGTGAATTTTGGCTTATTTCTATACTCATGTCATCACAACTGCCATCAAGACACAGAACAACTCCATCACTCCAAAAAAGACTCTTGTGCAGCATCCCAGGTTTTCTTTTCCCAGAGTCAGACAACCATCAGTCTGCTTTCTGACTCCATACAGTAGCTTTGTCTGTTTTAGAGTTTTCTACAAATATAATAATAATAAATGTTCCATTGTACCTCACTTCTGCTTAGCGAAATATTTTTGGAATTCATTTGCGTTATTGTATCAATTTGTTCTATTCTAAACCTAAGTAGTGCTCCATTGTGTGAGTGGTTCAAAATTTATCTATTCACTAGTTGAAGGACATTTAGATTGCTTCTAGAAACATTCATGTATATGGGTTTTGTATGAATACAAATTTCCGTTTCTCTTGGGCAAATACCTCAGAAACAGAATTTCGGAGTCTGTGTGTTTAACTTTATGTGGCACGGCAAACTGTTCTCCAAAATGGTGGCATTATTTTGCATTTCTAGTCAGAATGTCTCAGAGTTCCAGTTGTTCTGCATCTTCATCAGCACTTGGTGTTGTCAGACACCTTGATGATCTGAAGAGGTAACTCCATGTAGTTTTAACTTGCATTTCTCCAGTGACGAATGATATTGAGCATCTTCTCATGAGCATCTTTTTTAATCACTTACATGTTTTCACTGGGAAAGTGTCTGTTCATATCTTTTGTTCATTAAAAAAAATGACTGCTTCTTAGGATTTTAAAATAAGTTTTATTGAGGTATAATTGATGTAAGTTACTGCACATCTTTAAAGGTACAATTGGGAAGTTTAGAGATATAAATACACATGATGCTACCACCACAATCAAAATAGTGAGCCTAGCCATCACTCCATTACTTCATGCTTCATTACCTACACTCCATGGCCCCTCTATGTAACCACAGGCTTCTTGATATGCCTTTTAGAACTATAGACACTACTCTATTTAAAATAGATAATCACAAGGACTTACTGTATAGCATAGGGAATACTGAATTCTGCTCAATATTCTGTAATAACCTAAATGGGAAAAGAACTTGAAAAAAAATATATGTACATATATATAGCTGATACACACACACACACACACACACACACACACACACATACACAAACACGATCATACACGGGAAGTGAGAAATAGATTTAAGGGACTAGATCTGGTAGACAGAGTGCCTGATGAACTATGGATGGAAGTTCATGACATTGTACAGGAGACAGGGATCAAGACCATCCCCAAGAAAAAGAAATGCAAAAAAGCCAAGTGGCTCTCTGAGGAGGCCTTACAAATAGCTGTGAAAAGAAGAGAAGTGAAAACCAAAGGAGAAAAGGAAAGATATTCCCATTTGAATGCAGAGTTCCAAAGAATAGCAAGGAGAGATAAGAAAGCCTTCCTCAGCAATCATTGCAAAGAAATAGAGGAAAACAATAGAATGGGACAGACTAGAGATCTCCTCAAGAAAATTAGTGATACCGAGGGAACATTTCATGCAAAGATGGGCACAATAAAGGACAGAAATTGTTTGGACCTAACAGAAGCAGAAGATATTAAGAAGATGTGGCCAGAATACACAGAAGAACTGTACAAAAAAGATCTTCATGACCCAGATGATCATGATGATGTGATCACTCACATAGAGCCAGACATTCTGGAATGTGAAGTCAAGTGGGCTTTAGGAAGTATCTCTACAAACAAAGCTAGTGGAGGTGATATAATTTCAGTTGAGCTATTTCAAATCCTGAAAAATGATGCTGTGAAAGTGCTGCACTCAATATGTCAGCAAATTTGGAAAACTCAGCAGTGGCCACGGGACTGGAAAAGGTCAGTTTTCATTCCAGTCCCAAAGAAAGGCAATGCCAAAGAGTGCTCAAACTACCACACAGTTGCACTCATCTCATACGCTAGCAAAGTAATTCTCAAAATTCTCCAAGCCAGGCTTCAACAGTACATGAACCACGAACTTCAAGATGTTCAAGCTGGTTTTAGAAAAGGAAGAGGAACCAGAGATCATATTGCCAACATCCGTTGGATCATTGAAAAAGCAAGAGAGTTCCAAAAACCATCTATTTCTGCTTTATTGACTATGCCAAAGCCTTTGACTGTGGATCACAGCAAATTGTGGTAAATTCTTCAAGAGATGGAAATGCCAGACCACCTGACCTGCCTCTTAAGAAACCTGTATGCAGGTCAGGAAGCAACAGTTAGAACTGGACATGAAACAACAGACTGGTTCCCAATAGGAAAAGGAGTATGTCGAGGCTGTATATTGTCACCCTGCTTATTTAACTTATATGCAGAGTACATCATGAGAAACACTGGGCTGGAGGAAGCACAAGCTGAAATCAAGATTGCTGGGAGAAATATCAATAACCTCAGATATGCAGATGACACCACCCTTATGGCAGAAACTGAAGAGGAATCAAAAAGCCTCTCAATAAAAATAAAAGAGGAGAGTGAAAAAGTTGGCTTAAAGCTCAACATTCAGAAAAGATCATGGCATCTGGTCCCATCACTTCCTGACAAATAGATGGGGAAACAATGGAAACAGTGATTGACTTTATTTTTTTGGGCTCCAAAATCACTGCAGATAGTGACTGCAGTCATGAAATTAAAAGATGTTTACTCCTTGGAAAGAAAGTTATGGCCAACCTAGACAGCATATTAAAGAGCAGAGACAATACTTTGCCAAAAAATGTCAGTCTAGTCAAGGCTATGGTTTTTCCAGTAGTCATGTATGGATGTGAAAGTTGGACTATGAAGAAAGCTAAGCGCCAAAGAATTGTTGCTTTTGAACTGTGGTGTTAGAGAAGAATCTTGAGAGTCCTTTGGACTGCAAGGAGATCCAACCAGTCCATCCTAAAGGAGCTCAGTCCTGGGTGTTCATTGGAAGGAGTGATGTTGAAGCTGAAACTCCAATACTTTGGCCACCTGATGCGAAGAACTGACTAATTGAAAAGACCCTGATGCTGGGAAAGATTGAGGGCAGGAGGAGAAGGGGATTACAGAGGATGAGATGGTTGGATGGCGTCACCGACTCAATGGACATGAGTTTGGGTGGACTCCAGGAGCTGGTGATGGACAGGGAGGCCTGGCGTGCTGCAGTTCATGGGGTCACAAAGTGTTGGACACGACTGAGCGACTGAACTGAACTGAATTATATAACTGAATCACCTTGCTGTACACCTAAACCTACACATTATAAATCAACTACAGTCCAATATAAAATAAAATTAAAAAAAATAATACATATTCAGCCACATAAATAAAACTAGAGAAGCCTTTGTTCTATTATTTTAGTGGTTACTTTAGTTATAACATACAGCTTTAACTTATCACAGTCTACCTTCAAGCGGTTTTGTTTTATATAGAGTAGATGAGCTTTATAAAACTGTTTCTTTCCTTCCTTGACTTTAGCCTTTACCATTCATTTTACATGTATGACAGTTTATAAATGTCACAATACAGTATTGTTATTTTTGTTTAAAAATTAATTGTATTTTATTTATACTTTTAAAGTTTTCTTAGTGTGTTTAAAATATATACCTTTAATTAATAACAATCTACCTTCAAATAATATTATATCACTTCCTGTGTAGTGTAAGCAACTTACAATTGGATGCACCAAAGTCCTCTTCCCTATCTTATGTGCTATCTTTTAAAAAATATTAATTTTATATATGTTTTATGACACAGTATTGCCACTGTTTACTTTAGACAGGTGTGCTCAGCCTGTTGGTTGTTTCTGACTCTTTGTGACCCCATGGACTGTAGCCTGCCAGGCTCCTCTGTCCATGGGGTTTTTCCAGTAAGAATACTACAGTGGGTTGTCATTTCCTCCTTCAGGGGATATTCCCGACCCAGGAACGGAACCTGTGTCTCCTGCATCTTCCGTATAAGCAGGCAGTTTCTTTACCACTGCGCCACTTCGGAAGCTTCAGGCAGGAAATTATATTTTAGGATGACTAAAACTTAGAAAAAGTTTTGCAAGACTTTCTGCTTCATTTTAACAATTTCCAGAGACATTCCTTTCTTTGTGTAGAGCTCCGTTTGTCTGGTACCACATTTCCTTTCGCTTGAAACATTTTCTTTAATGTTTCTTATAATGCAAGTTTTGGGAAATTAATTGTCTTAGCTTTTGTTTGTCTGAGAAAAGTTTATTTTCAGTGGGTGTAGCGTTCTTGCCTGGCTTTTGTCCATTCAACACTTTAGTGGTACCATATTGTTTTCATTCTGGCTTTCGTACTTTTAAATAAGAAGTCTGCTGTAATTCTCATCTTTATCACTTTAAATATAATGTCTTTTTTTCCCCCTTCAGCTGCCCCTTCAAGATTTTCTCTTTCATCTTCAGCAGTTTGAATATACCATGACTAGATCTTAAAATTATTATTGTTGCTATTATCATTATTAATATGATTACTCTTCATGTTTTCTGAGTTCCTCAGAGTTTTGAATTGATATATTTCATCATTTTGGGGAAAATTCTTGGCCACTATGTATTCAATACCTTCTGCCTAATTCTCTCTTCTCGGGATTACAGTTATACATATTTTAGACTGCTTGGTAGCTCTTGGATTCTCTTTTCTGTTTTGTTACTGATTTTATTCCTTTTGGTCTTTGTACTTTGGTTTATTAAATTTCTGTTGTCTTATCTTCAAATTCATTGATTCTTTTCTTAGTTGTGTTGAGTGTGTTTACGAGCCTGTCAAAGACATTCTTCATCCTTTTACCATGATTTTTATTTCTAGTATTTTCATTAGACTTTTCCATCTGTTGGCTGAAATTCCCTATCTCTTAATACATTTGCTTATCTTTTAAACTTGAGCCATTAGCATGTTAAGAGTACTCACTTTTAATTTTTTGTCTAATACATTCAATATCTTTTCATCTCTGGGTCTGGTTATGTGGATTCCTTAGTTTATTGACAAGAGATTTTTTTCTTCTTCTGAATGCTGATGTTATATGTAGAACAGTGAGGATGTAGGTAAACAGTATTTATGCCTAAAGAATGGGCAAGGCTCTTCTGCTAGGTCATTACTGTTGGAATTTGCGTCCATGTACTCAGTAGTTGAGCTGTGTTTGTCTTTGGTTGCTGTTGCTATGATTATATTCTGTGTAGAACCCAAACTGAAAACCCCTCTAGCCCTGCTTTTTGTGCATAGTGTGGGCTGAGGTGCTGGAAGGTTTTTAAAATGTTCTCTCTCTATCTTCTGCTTTTGTCTTTCTTGAACCTGTGCTTAAGAGGGAGGTTTTGTCTTCATGCTCTTGCTTTCTTATAATGGAAAACTCCTCAATACTTTCTAACTTAAGAGGTGGGGGCAAAGGTAATTCTCTGTGTTCTATCCCAGCCTCAGTTTTAGATCTGCCACCTACCTGGGGTCTCAGTGATCCTGCTTCTCCTCCATGTGGCAACCGGGGAATTTTGCTTTGGGGGGTCTTTTGTGTGAGTGGGTTTCCAGCCCCTTTTCCAGCAGTTGTTGTTTAGATGCTAAGTCATATCTGACTCTTTTGTGACCCCCATGGACTGTAGCCTGCCAGACTCCTCCACCCATGGGATTTCCAAGGTGAGAATTCTGGGGTGGGTTGCCATCCCCTTCTCCAGATGATCTTCCTGACCCAGGGATCACACCCGCATCACCTGCATTGCAGCTGGATTTTTTATAGCTGAGTCACCAGGAAGCTCAAGCCTCCACTAGTAGGAGACCCCTAACTGTCCTAGCACCCAGGAAATTTTTTTATTTTTTCCCTAAGAATATAGATAGGAACTGTTATTTTACTCTTTCTTCAGACTCCGCAGGTCTTCGTGTGCCCTGGGAGTAATATGTTTTCTGTCCTTTACCCATTGGGTTAAGAGTCTTATTCCATACAGGAGAAAATTCGGTGGGGCTCTGGAATTTTTCCATAGCAGTGGTTGCTCCCCAGGTCTGTACAACTGAGAGGATTTCTCTGGTCCCTTGCGGTGCCCACACTCTTTCTCCTTGGTGTTCAGTGGATGTCAGTGGAAAAGAACCCGCAGGTAGACTCCCCTTGAGTCAGCAGGTCTTGGGGATTTTATACTCTCATGCCAGTTCACACTGAGCACTTAGAAGTTTATTAAATATTTTAGCTGAGATCTTACTCACTTATGTGGTGTGCAGAATTTCTTCCCCACATATTCTACCATGATTGAACCAGTACTCACTTTCTCTTTGGATGGGCTTGTCTTTCCTTAGATTTCAGGCTGCTTGATTGCTTTGTAGTGTTAGCTTTTGAATGAACCCAAGAAAAGTAATTATCTTCAGGTTTCTATAGCTTTAAAAAATATTATTGTTAGGGAGTTTGAGATTGACATGTACACTCTGCTATATTTAAAATATATAACTAACAAGGATCTATTTTGTATAGCACAGGGAACTCTGCTCAATATTATGTAATAACCTAAATGGGAAAAGAATCTGAAAAAGACACATGTATATGCACAACTGAATCACTTTGCTGTACATCTGATACTAACACAACATTGTTAATCAGCTATACTTCAATGTAAAATAAAAAGCTAAAGAATTATTGTTAGAGTAAAGAGTCTCACTTCATTTTGAATACACTCCTATAGTGAACTTCCCCTGTAGCTCAGAGGTAAAGAAACCTGCCTGCAATGCAGGAGCAGCAGAAACCTCAGGTTCCATCCCTGCATCGGGAAGATCCCCTGGAGGAGGGCATGGCAACCCACTCCAGTATTCTTGCTTGGAGAATCCCCATGGACAGAGGAGCCTGGTGGGCTACAGTGCATGGGGTTGCAGAGTCAGACATGACTGAAGCAACTTAGTAGGCACACGTAGATACAGATGTCTTTAAAGTATTAACAAAATCTTTTGTGTTTGGGACATACCTGATGTATTTTCCTTTTTATTCAAAGATAGAGCATTACTGGGAAGACCCAAAGGGATGGGATGGGGAGGGAGGTGGGAGGGGGGATCAGAATGGGGAACACATGTAAATCCATGGCTGATTCATGTCAATGTTTGGCAAAAACCACTACAATATTGTAAAGTAATTAGCCTCCAACTAATAAAATAAATGAAAAAATAAAGATAAATTAAAACAAAAACAAAAACAGAAGCATCAAAGATAGAGCATTTAGTATGCCTGGCACCCTGGTCTTATTTCCCAAGCTACTCTGAAGCCCTTTTGGGGAAAAGAGGTCCATGGTATTCTATAGCAAATACTGTATGAATAATTTGGGATTTGGGGAATGAGGAGACTTTCACTAGCCTGTGTTCAACTAGCTGTGTCAAGCTGAAGCATCTGGGAAATTCCCAAAAGCACAAATTATAGGCATAGAGAAATAAACTTTTGGGCACACTAGTTTTTTTAACCTGCAAAGTCTGAACGTTGAAATTATATTTCAAAATAGAATATACATGGTGTCATTGGGAATGAAATAGCAATGTTACATATATGCACATTTAAGTTAGCCTTAAAAACAAAGATATTTACTGATGACTTCAGTAAGGTAGATCCTATTCAAATAGTTCAAGAAATAAAATTATTATCATAAATGATTGACTTTCAGAAAGTGGCCATGGTAGATATGTTATATATTAACTCTAATAAGTGGGATTACTCTCAACAGTTTAAATTTATTTGTTCACTGATGGTGATGTACTTGGAAAAACAATTTTCTCTAAAATGTTACCAATTTCTTCTAAGTTCTACAAGAAGTATTAGTATTATTTCAACTATGGTAGGCCAACAAAATATTGTATACATTATTAAATAAGATTATCTGGTAGATTATTAGTGTACTATGACCAGTGTACACTTATCCTACCTCTGCAGAAAAGCAATGGATTAATTGGTTTTGACAGTGCCTCTAATTCTCATGTGAAGCTTTGAAGATGAAGCATTAAATATGATATTATTTTAACTCCTCATTTCTCCATTTTGTGGCTTTTAAACTTCATGAGGATGGCATAGTAAGGGAAGGATTCTTTAACAGTCCACTGAGTCTCTTCAAGGAACAGCCATTGAACTCTCAGTACTTTATTGTCATTTTTAAAAAATGTAACTTTCTCTCTTTTTTTTTCTCTTTCTGAGTACTTGAATACATTAGTGAAGACTCATGTTTTAGAGCTGGTCAAGCCAAGTAAGACAACAAATTTCAATTTGTTGAACTGTTTTGTTGGTTTCATTAATCTTGCTCTTTTTGAGGCTATTATTAGTTATTTTAAAATATTTGAATTACTTGTATTTATCATAAATTAAACTCAAGGCCTAATTAGCATTCTCATGAAGGATGCAATTAAAAATGTGAAATGAAACAAAAACAACAGCTAGTACTTCTGCAGACTCAGCTTGCTTAATTTTTCAAAGCACTGTTAATAAAATCAACATAACTAATTTGAATTTATGAATGGATAAATAGATAATGGAAAAGGAAAAATTTTCATTGTGTTCAGAACAAAGTGAAATAAGAAAGCAAAATTTCCTTTATAAGCATAAAATGAATAATGTTCAACTAGAGCATTTTTGCAGAACTGAGTCAATACCTTAGTAATGTATCTAATGTCAAAATTCTTAATCTGGAAGTAGACTGTGATATAATTCCACAAGTAAAGTATTTATAGAACGACTAAAATGAAGTTCCTTATCAAGTGCCAGAGGTATGCCCCCAAATCATTATTGCTGTTTAGTAGTTAGGTTGTATCTGACTCTCGCATGGACAATTGCCCAGGCTCCTCTGTCCATGGGATTTCCCGGGCAAAATACTAGAGTCGGTTGTCATTCCCTTCTCCAGGGGAACTTCCCAAAGCAGAGATTGAACCTGAGTCTCCTGTGTTGCAGGCAGATTCTTCACTGCTGAGTCACCAAGGAAGCCCGATCATTGTGATAACAAAAATCAATCAAACAACTACAATAAAACATTACTTCCAATTTCCAATATACTCCTGGGAGCAGTACTTCTCCACTGAGATCCATAGGCTTAAGGTCACAAGGCCAAAGAACTGGCAAGGGACACCAGTCTTCCAGTCTTAAACTTGGAAAGCAGATATGCTAGTGGAACAAGCAGAGCTTAGGAAGCTGACCCTAAGCCAGCAGTCAGGAAAACCGGCGAATAACCTGGCTTATACCACAGAAACTCAAAAAGGCTCAAGATTTGTGATCATATGTATCTCCAAAAATGAAGGTGAAGGTAGGTTAAAGCACCAGGGTATTGAAGTCTGTTTCAAGTTGAATCTGGAGGTGCTGACTGAAAAAAATATGTGACTATTTCCACCTGAATGAAATATTTTCAGTTCTAACACTTGATGCTATTTGGTTTCCAGTATCCTGGCAGCCTGTATTGAACCCCCTGGTCTAGGGCTTATAGTATTCTTCTCTGGGGCTCCCAAAAGCCTAGAGAAACTAAAGGTAATAACCTCAGGGTGGCTCAGATGGTAAAGAACCCACCTGCAGTGCAGGAGACCTGAGTTTGATCCCTGGGTTGGGAAGATCCCCTGGAGAAGAAAATGCATATTGACCTCCTTGAGATGGCAGAGTCAGACACAACTGAGTGACTGACACTTTCACTCTACCTGATAGAACAACTCAGCCAGCTCACCATACAGTGAAACTCGTTTCCTTTTTATAAATCCTATTTTGGAGCTCAGATTTGCAATCAATTTATAGATACTGTGCTTAGCTGCAAGTAGGAAATCCACTACACAGTTGAGAAAAACTTCAATGTATAAGTTGGAGACTCAGACTAAAAAAATGTAACTTCAGGTGGTGCAGTGGTGAAGAATCTGCCTACCAATGCAGGAGATGCAAGAGACATGGGTTCAATCCCTGGCTCAGAAAGATCCCCTGGAGGAGGAAATGGCAACTCACTCCAGTATTCTTGCCTGGAAAATTCCATGGACAGAGGAGCCTGGTGGGCTACAGTCCATGGAGTCACAAAATGTCGGACACAACTGAGCACGCACACACAGGAAAAAAGAAGTAAGCTTCAAAAACGAACTTTTTGAAGAAAACCTCAAAAAAAAAAATGCTTAGTATCCTTACAAAATAAAACACTTCATTCTTAAAGTGAATAAGAATGGGTTTCTCTAAAAAGGAACATGAGAAACAAAAAAAGTTAATGAAGAGGGGGGAAAAAGCTAGAATAGAATTAGAAAAATAATTATTAGGTAAGATCAGGAAATCTGCAAGAAAATAGACTCAAAGTACAGAGAGAAAGACAAAATGATTGGAAAGATAAGAAATTTAACCTCTTCAGGAGTTCCAAAAATAAAAACCAAACGGAGAGGAGAAAACCATCGATTAAGTCATTAAAAAAAATTCCCCTAAATCGAAAGCTTTCCTTAATTTGCTTCTAGTGTTATCCAGGGGAGCCCAACAAAGGGTTGCATCTTTTTGGATTCCTTGTTGTTTAGTCACTCAGATGTGTCCGACTCTTTGAAACCCATGGACTGCAGCATGCCAGGCTTCCCTGTCCTTCACTGTCTCCTGGAGTTTGCTCAAATTCATGTCCCTTGAATAGGTGATGCCATCCTTAGGGCACCTTTATTTAAGGAATGTTGCTGATATCAATTTAAGGGAAGTCAGTGAAGCTCTAAGTCCAGGAAATGGAGAATTTGTCACAAAATTGTCCTCTTGAAGCCTGAAAAACTAACCAGGAAGTCTTTAAGTCATTCTGAGGTGCTTAGGATCAAGCAGTGTATAATAACATGCAGGAAGCAGTTAGTGAATGGTCATTGATGTGAACTATTCCATGCTAGCCCTTGATTATGCCTGACCGAGACTGATGGTGGTCTCAATGTGTTGTCTTCTGGACATTCCTCTTGGGGCTGCAGCTTAAGCAGAAAGAGATTTGGATTTAAAATATGTCTTGGGCATGGTAATAGCATTTTTCTAAAGGAAAAACAGGGACTCTTATCCTTGCAGGTAATTTTCTTTTTGAATTGTAAATTTATTATAGGAAAAGTTTTACAAAGATATACAAATTAAGTGACATTTAATTTGTTAAAAAGAATAAAATTATATTGAATTGGATGTGCTCCAGAAATTCTAGGCTAACTGCAGTAGCCTTAGGTTATAAATGCAAATGTATTTCATTATAATTTTGCTCTACACCTGGTGCAGCTTGCATAAATAAGCTGAGTAAAGCTAGATTGTGATAAACTGAAGTTTCAATCAATGGTACCTGAGGTCCTATAACCTATTGGCATCTACTGCTTTAGAAGGTTGAAGTTTTTAGAGATGGCTTTATTATTTGGCATCTACCTGTCGACTGAAGTGACTTTGCATGCATGCACCTGTCAAGATTTAGGTCATAAATGTAAATTTTTACTGAATAAAGGCAGGCTACAAAGTTTCTTTCAGATTCACTGAGAAAGGCCTATTTATAATAGTAAATAACAGGAAACATGATTTCTTTTAGGGGAAATCTGAAAATTAAATACTTGTAAGACCATTACTTAGAATATAAAAAGTTTTATTTTTGTGATCAAGTTAAAAGGTGAATAAATTGGGTAACTACAAGGTTGCAATGTCAATTTAGACCACTTTGATAGGACTATGTCTTAACTTGTTTTCTATCTTTCCTTTGTCCTATTGAATGTATAATCACTCTTTAGCAGTCTGCATCTTTCTCCACATTTATTTTATGTGGCAATGATTATTTGTGTTCTTGGATGTAAACTATACTTAGAAAATTGAATCTATTTGGGCCAGGGAACCAAGCAGATCATATCTACCTTTACATGTTTGGAACTGTAGCTTTGGACATTTTTGATCGTTCTCTTGCTCAGAGTACCTGAAAATTTCTCATCCATATGGTGGTATCCAGGAGCTCTGGAAAGGAGTCAAACCCTAGTGCTTTTCTATTGAAATCCGATTTGTTTCATTATTCCTTACTTGCAGGGATAACTATAATTGGTCAGCCAGGCACATGCTGTTGTGAATGCAGAATTAGATACCAGGTTTTTAGGTGAAACTGAAACAAGGACTGTTTCACTGCCATTCAGGTAGATTTAATCTTTTTATCCTTCAAAGTCACTCAGACTGCTGGCCTGTCATCTCCTCCAGATCTCTCTATTTGTGCTCCCCTCTTTGCCCTTGCATTTTCATTCTTGATTTCTTTGGCTTAAGGAGCCCCAACAATGATGGCGCCAACTACCGCAGAGTGACACATTCAGGCTAACAGTTGGGATTTTACTCTGTTCAGTATAAGATTATTTATTGGATATTGT
Source organism: Odocoileus virginianus (assembly GCF_023699985.2). NCBI lineage: Eukaryota > Metazoa > Chordata > Mammalia > Artiodactyla > Cervidae > Odocoileus > Odocoileus virginianus. The sequence goes on from NC_069679.1 coordinate 22,715,343, forward strand.
TTGATAAGTAAAATGTAGTAAAACCAGAAGAAATGACTCCTACCTTTTCTAATAAACACAACTCATTTATTTAAAATTAGCCCTAACATATGTTCTTCTGGAATCTCACACTGCGTGGGATTCTCTGTGAAGAGAAGCTCATCATCCAACATGATGTGTTTCTGTGTCAAGTGAACAGATTTTTAAACCAATTTTTGATTTTGGCCGTGCTGGGTCTTCATCGCCGCGTTCAGGGTTCCCCTGGTTGCAGTGAACGGGGGCTGCTCTTCGTGGTGACGCTCAGGCCTGTCCTTCCGGTGTCCTCTCTTGCTGTGAGGCACAAACTCTAGGTGCGTGAACCCTAGCGATGGTGGTGCGTGGGCTCCGTAATCATGGCGCAGGGGCGTAGGTGCTCTGTGGCACATGGAGTCTTCCCAGGGACTCAGGGATAAAGCCTGTGTCCGCTGCGTCGGCAGGCGGATTCTTAGCCACCATACCACCAGGGACGTCCAAATGCACATACTTTACTTGGAACATGACTTAATGTTTCATATTCACTTATATTATAATGCCATTTTTTCCCTTTCTTATTTTTCCAAGCATCCTTTCCTGAACTATTTTTAAGACCTGACTACATGCAAAGAATTAAATAGACACAATCTTTACCTGGAGGAACTTACAAGGGAGTGTTGTAAACAGGTGACTGAAAGTAACTATACAACAATGCAAACTGCTAACACTTATGGATGATCTTACTATGAACTGGTCACTGTACTAAGAACACAGAGAATCTTATTTAACCCTCAGAATAAACAGTACAGGGTAGGTTAATATTGCTTTCATTCTGGCAGATAAGGAAATAGGTCCAGAGACTTTGAGTCTTTGGCCTAGATTGAAGAACCTTTCTGGCTCCAAAAGCATAGGGAAATTTTGCACAATAACTCATACGATGTTCCCAAAGGCAGAAATGTAGATGGACGATAACAGGTATCCCCAAAATAATGCAGGTCAAACCCCAGAAATACAGATATAGTAAGGTGGGAAATGTGGGATGCGGGATGGTTTAATGGATTAGGTAGCAATTAAACCAAGGCATAAATGACAGTAGGGTGTTGAGAGAGAGAGGGAAAGAAGGGAGAGAGGGTGTGTGTGTGTGTGTGTGTGTGTGTGTGTGTGTAAGGCACCAACAAACCAGGCTTCCAGTCTTGAGAAAACTGGGCTTCTTTTTGAGTATATTTGTAGCAACTTTATCTAAGTCTTATCTGAACTCTGAGACAGTTGATGTCCATTGAGATATATGGCTTGTCAAAGACCCCACAGCTTATAAGAAGCAGAGCCAGGACCAGGACATGTTCATACTGATACAAATTTAATTGGCTTTTATGTTTTTATCACAACTCATTCAATCATAACTCACTGTAGTCAAGAAAGTTGATCCAGAGTCTTGTGTCCAATTATTTGGGGCTACACCTGGTGACTCATTTTCTGTTCCTACGACAAACTAGTATTAGGGAAATCACTTGACCATAATTAACCTTCCTTAAAAGTGGAAGCACATAGTCAGTGTGTGACTGATATTGTCAAATAAACTATTAGCTGTCCGATTTTTCAATACATGAAAAACAATTCAGAATGTTTTAGCAAAGTTAAAAAGACTTGGGAAAGAGTTCCTTTGAGGTAATAATGAAAGATCTAAAGAGTGAGAGTCTTTACCTTGGAGAATAAAAGGTTCAGACATTGTCAATGTGTCAAGTTTAGATTGTCATTGTAATGCAAAAATACAGTCTACTTCCACTTTTAGCTCTGTACATGTTCAATAAAAAGTTTTAAAATGCACACTGGAAAAAAAATGCACACTGAAGTTCAGAATTTGGTGTTAGAAAAAAATCAATTTCTTTCACTTTATATATTTGAAAAAAAATTTTAATTTTTTGGAAAAAGACCCTTTCTATATAAGCTCATGAGACGTCATAAAAATTACATTTATAATTTTGGTTTTTAGGGAAGAAAAGAGATGTTAACGGTATAAGACATGTATAATATGATATATAACATTAATTATAATACAAAAGTATATAAAAATTCTTTTAATTATATGCCATAAAAAGGAGCAAATTAGTTATTATAATATAGGCTAGTTATTATATTAACCTACTAGGCCTTAGGAAGAATTACTACGACCAAATCTAGTTTAGGGGATGGAATTCCAGCTGACCTATGTAAAATCCTAAAAGATGATGCTGTTAAAGTGCTTCACTCAGTATGTCAGCAAATTTGGAAAACTCAGCAGTGGCCAAAGGACTGGAAAAGGTCAGTTTTCATTCAAATCCCACAGAAGGGCAAAGCCAAAGAATATTCCAACTACTGTACAGTTGCACTCATTTTAACATGCTAGCAAGGTTATGCTGAAAATCCTTCAAGCTAGACTTCAGCAGCATGTGAACTGAGAACTCCCAGATGTACAGGCTAGGTTTAGAAAATGCAGTGGAATCAGAAATCAAATTGCCAACATTTGTTAGATCATGGAGAAATCAAGGGAATTCCAGAAACACATCTACTTTTGCTTCATTGACTATGCTGAAGTCTTTGACTGTGTGGATCACAGCAAACTGTGGAAAATTCTTATAGAGATTGGAGTACCAGACCATGTTATCTGTCTCCTGAGAAACCTGTATGCTGGTCAAGAAGCAATGGTTAGGACTGGACATGAAACAACTGATTGGTTCAAAACTGGGAAATGAGTACAACAAGGTTGTATATTGTCACCTTGCTTATTTAACTTATATGCAGAGTACATCATGTAAAATGGGCTGGATGAATCACAAGCTGGAGTCAAGATTGCCAGGAGACATATCAACAACCTCAGATATGCAGATGATGTTACTGTAATGGCAGAAAGTGAAGAGAACTAAAGAGTCTCTTGATGAGAGTGAAAGAAGAGAGTGAAAAAGCTGGCTTGAAACTCAATATTAAAAAGAAAAAAAAAAAACTAAAATCATGACATGTAGTCCCATCAGTACATGGCAAATAGAAGGGGAAAAAGTGGTAGTAGTAACAGATTTTATTTTCTTGGGCTCCCAAAATCACTGGGGATGGTGACTGTAACTATGAAACTAAAAGACGATTGCTCCTTAGAAAAGAAGCTATGACAAATGTGAAAGTTAAAGTCACTCAGTTGTGTCCGACTCTTTGTGACCCCTTGTAATTCTCCAGGCCAGAATACTGGAGTGGGTAGCCTTTCTCTTCTCCAGGGGATCTTCCCAACCCAGTGATCGAACCCAGGTCTCCCGCCTTGCAGGCAAATTCTTTGCTAGCTGAGCCACAAGGGAAACCCAAGAATACTGGAGTGGGTAGCCTATCCCTTCTCCAGCGGATCTTCCTGACCCAGGAATTGAACTGGGGTCTCCTGCATTGCAGGTGGATTCTTTACCAACTGAGCTATCAGGGAAACCCGATGACAAACATAGACAGCATATTAAAAAAGAGAGACATCACTTCACCGACAAAGGGCTGTAGAGTCAAAGCTACGGTTTTTCCAGCAGTCATGTCAGATGTGAGAGTGGGACCATAAAGGTGGCTGAGCACTGAAGAATTGATGCTTTCAAAGTGCGGTGCTGGAGACTCTTGAGAATTCCTTAGAGTACAAGGAGATCAAACCAGTCAATCCTAATAGAAATTGACCCTGAACATTAATCGGGAGGATTGATGATGAAGCTGAAGCTCCAATACTTTGGCCACCTGATGCAATGAGCTGCCTCATTGGAAAAGACCCTTGTGTTGGGAAAGATTGAAGGCAGGAGGAGAAGGCGGCAGCAGATGATGAGATGGTTACATAGTTTCCCTGACTCAAGGGACATGAATTTGAACACACTCTGGAAGATGGGGGAGGACAGAGGAGCCTGGAGTGTTGCAGTCCATGGGGTAGTAAAGGTCCAACACGACTTATCAACTGAACAACAACAACATAATATACAACCCGTAATAATATAGGCTAGTTTCATAAATTATGACATTTGCTTTAATTGACTCATTAGTATTACTTGTTTAATGACTCAAAAGATTAGTGCAACATAAAAGTTTAAAAATAATGAATGATTTAAGCATAATTTGGAACTTTATGAATAATAAGAATGTGAGTTTTAGCTATATCTTTCACTGGAAGATAAAGGTAACTCAGAGTGGTTCACAGATAATAATTCATTAAAATTTTTTATTATTGTATATTACCAGCATATGCAACATAAGCCAAATAGTGTGATGAATCCACACACTCCCATCATCCAGAGTCAAGTATTGTCAACCTTATTGCCAATGATATTCTGTTTATCTTCCTTCTTACATTTTAATTTTTGTTAGGATCTTTTAAAATAAATTTTAGACATAATGTTATTTCACTCTAAATATCTTACTATGTATTACTAACAGATGAGATATATTTTTTGAGTGCCCATGATACAATTATCACATCTAACAAGTTAATAACTTTTTATATTTATCTAATACATAGTCCATACTCAAATTCCTTCATTTGTTTTATTTTATTTTTTTATTTCATGTTTCAAATCTTTATTTATTTATTTTTTTTAATTTTTATTAGTTGGAGGCTAATTACATCATTACAGTAGTTTTTGTTATACATTGAAATGAATTAGCCATGGATTTACATGTATTCCCCATCCCGGTCCCCCCTCCCACCTCCCTCTCCACCCGATCCCTCTGGGTCTTCCCAGTGCACCAGGCCCGAGCACTTGTTTCATGTACCCAACCTGGGCTGGTTATCTGTTTCACCCTAGATAATACACATGTTTCAATGCTGTTCTTTTGAAACATCCCACCCTCGCCTTCTCCCAGAGTCCACAAGTCTGTTCTATACATCTGAGTCTCTTTTTCTGTTTTGCATATAGGGTTATCGTTATCATCTTTCTAAAGTCCATATATATGCGTTAGTATACTGTAATGGTCTTTATCTTTCCGGCTTACTTCGCTCTGTATAATGGGCTCCAGTTTCATCCATCTCATTAGAACTGATTCAAATGAATTCTTTTTAATGGCTGAGTAATATTCCATGGTGTATATGTACCACAGCTTCCTCATCCATTCGTCTGCTGATGGGCATCTGGGTTGCTTCCATGTCCTGGCTATTATAAACAGTGCTGCGATGAACATTGGGGTGCACGTGTCTCTTTCAGATCTGGTTTCCTCAGTGTGTATGCCCAGAAGTGGGATTGCTGGGTCATATGGCAGTTCTATTTCCAGCTTTTTAAGAAATCTCCACACTGTTTTCCATAGTGGCTGTACTAATTTGCATTCCCACCAACAGTGTAAGAGGGTTCCCTTTTCTCCACACCCTCTCCAGCATTTATTGCTTGTAGACCTTTGGATAGCAGCCATCCTGACTGGCGTATAATGGTACCTCATTGTGGTTTTGATTTGCATTTCTCTGATAATGAGTGATGTTGAGCATCTTTTCATGTGTTTGTTAGCCATCTGTATGTCTTCCTTGGAGAAATGTCTGTTGAGTTCTTTGGCCCATTTTTTGATTGGGTCATTTATTTTTCTGGAGTTGAGCTGGAGGAGTTGCTTGTATATTTTTGAGATTAATCCTTTGTCTGTTGCTTCGTTTGCTATTATTTTCTCCCAATCTGAGGGCTGTCTTTTCACCTTGCTTATAGTTTCCTTTGTTGTGCAAAAGCTTTTAAGTTTCATTAGGTCCCATTTGTTTATTTTTGCTTTTATTTCTGAAATTCTGGGATGTGGGTCATAGAGGATCCTGCTGTGATTTATGTCGGACAGTGTTTTGCCTATGTTCTCCTCTAGGAGTTTGATAGTTTCTGGTCTTACATTTAGATCTTTAATCCATTTTGAGTTTATTTTTGTGTATGGTGTTAGAAAGTGTTCTAGTTTCATTCTTTTACAGGTGGTTGACCAGTTTTCCCAGCACCACTTGTTAAAGAGGTTATCTTTTTTCCATTGTATATCCTTGCCTCCTTTGTCGAAGATAAGGTGACCATAGGTTCGTGGATTTATCTCTGGGCTTTCTATTCTGTTCCATTGATCTATATTTCTGTCTTTGTGCCAATACCATACTGTCTTGATGACTGTGGCTTTGTAGTAGAGTCTGGAGTCAGGCAGATTGATTCCTCCAGTTCCATTCTTCTTTCTCAGGATTACTTTGGCTATTCGAGGTTTTTTGTATTTCCATACAAATTGTGAAATTATTTGTTCTAGTTCTGTGAAAAATACTGTTGGTAGTTTGATAGGGATTGCATTGAATCTATAGATTACTTTGGGTAGTATAGCCATTTTGACAATATTGATTCTTCCAATCAATAAAATATAAAATGTTTTTTTAAATAGTTGGTTTGTTTAGTAAGAGATTCAAAGAAAGTCCAGGCAAGTACACTTTATTTGGTTGATATGTCTTTTAAGTCTCTTTTAATCTGTAACAGATCTTCCTCCCTTTTTAATGGTTTTATTTGGAAGAAATAAGTTCATTTGTCATGTGGCATAGTCCCTATTGTGGATTTTACTGTTTCCTCATCATATCAAATAATCTGTTTCTTTATCTTCTACTTTCCATAAAGGGTAGTAATATTTGATTATATTTAATTATGGGATTTCCCTGGTGTCGCAGATGATAAAGAATCTGTGATGTGGGACACCTGGGTTCAGTCCCTGGGTTGGGAAGATCCCCTGGAGAAGGAATTCTTGCCTGGAGAATCCAATGGAGAGAGGAGCTTGGCAGGCTAGAGTCCATGGGGTGACAAAGAGTTGGACACAACTGAGTGACTGATTATATTCAGGATAAGATGACTCATTTTAAAATTTCTTAGAAATGATTACAATAAACCTGTGATTATATTATACAATTAGTGTCTCAAATAAGTGAGTCCATCATTTTTACATGCAATAAAAATAAGGTATATCTTGTGGTATGGTGGCACATGTGGTTGAGTTGCTAGGTCGTGTCAACTCTTGCAACCCCATGGACTGTAGCCCACCAGGCTCCTCTCTCCATGGGATTCTCCAGGCAAAAATGACTGGAGTGGGTTGCCATTTCCTTCTCCAGGGGATCTTCTCAACCCAGGGATCAAATCTACATCTTCTGTATTGCATTACTGGATTCTTCACCAACTGAGCCACCAGAGAAGCCCAAGGTATATTCTACATACAGTAAAATATACCGATCTCAAGTATTCAGCCGAGTGTATCTTGACAATTTTATACCCATTTCTCCACAACCTGTAAAATAAGATACAGCACATTTTTACCAACACAGAAAGCTCCTTTATGTTCCTAATCAGTCAATCTTCCCTTCCAGGAGCAACCACTTTCTGATTTCATTCACCACAGATTAGATTTACAGTTCTTGAATTTGATGTAAAAGGCTTCTTTTTCTCAATGAAACATTTTTGAGATTCACTCATTTTGTTGCATAAATCACTAGTTCTTAGCTTTTTACTGCTGAGGAGCAGTCCACTCTATGGTTATGCTTCAATTTGTTTATCAGTTCTGTTGAGGAATACCTGGATTGTGTCCAGTTCTTGGCCATGATAAATACAGCTTCTCTAAGCATTCTTTTTCTCAGCTGTAATATAATCTAAAGTGTACAATGATTTGATGAAAGACTCCTACCATTGAGTTACTTAGCAGACCCATCCCCTCACATATTTATTTATTTTTTCTTTTGGCGAGAACACAAGTCCTACCCTCTTAGCAGATTTCAATTATACAATAGAGTACACAGCCTTTTTGTGGGTATATGCCTTCATCTCTCTTGGATCAAAACCACAGTGTGTGCTCTAAGACATTCTCTTGGAACTTAAAATTTTGCCTACTGTAACATTGCAAAATCTTCTCCTAATGTCTTCTTCTTGGAAGCTTTATAGTTCTAGCTTTTATGTTTATGTTTGAATTGATTTTGAGGTATGGAGTGAAGTTGGGGTCAAGAGTCTTATTTTCTTTCAGACAATTGTACAGTCTTCTCAGCATCATTTGTTAAAAACACTTTGCCTTTGTTGAAAATCAATTGCTTTGTTTGCATGTAAATCTATTTGCTTCTCCTTGTTCGGATAATTAACTGTTTTGAAGGTGAAAGTTCTTCAATTTTGTCTTTTCAAGATTGTTTAGTTATAGTTTGCATTTCCTTATAAATTTTTGAATCACTGTGTCGATTTCTTAAAAAAAATGTTGCTGATACTTTGTTACTTATGAGGGATCTATAAATCAATTTGAGGAGAATGAATATTTAACAATATAAACTCTTCCAGTTAAGAACATGGCCCCTCTCTCCACTTGCTTAGATCTTTAAATTTCTTAGCAATGATTTATAGTTTTCAAGACACATTACACATTTTCTGACAAATTTATTCCTAAGTATTCAATTTTTGGAGGTTTTTATTAATACTATTAAAATGTCCCCTTTTTACTTAGTATAGATAAATATTAATAAAACTAATTTTTTTGCATTTCAAACCTTTATCTTACAAATATGTTCAATTTCCTCTAATGAGGAATACCAGTATTTTTTTTTTTTTCCTCTTTGGATTTCTTAGAATCGGGTTTGTTGAGATGAATTCCCTTGACTTTGTCTATTTGAAATGTCTAATTTGCTTTTATTTTTGAGAGGTATATTTGCTATATAGAGCATTCTATTTCTGCTTTCAATACTTAAAGATCTTCTTCCATTTTTAAAAAATGAGGTCAGCCATCATTCTTATTTTCTTTTTCTTGCTTGTATTGTGCCTTTCTTCCCCCTGGCTGTTCTTAAGATTTGCTCTTTATCTTTTATTTCTTATAGCTTGATATTTTGCCTAGAATTTGTGGGTTTATATTTTTAGTTCATTTTGGAAAATTCTCAGCCATTATCTCTTCAAAATAAATGTCTGCCCCACTCTCTCTTTCTCTGTTCTCTTTCTGGAACTCCAGTTATACATATATTAAATGATTTGATGTCATTCACCGAGTCTTGGCTTCCCCATTCAGCTTAAATATTTTTCTCTTTGCAACTCTGTTTTGACGATTTCTATTGTTTTCCAGTTCACTGATCTTTCCTTCTGCTGTGTCCAGTATGCCCTTATGTAAGTGAATTCTACATTTCTTGCATTACTTTAGCATTTCTACTTAGCTCTTTTTCATAGTTATATATATATATATATATATATATATATATATATTTATTTATATAAATTTTCAATCTCTTTTGGTTCAAGTTCTGCTGGATTCTGTGACATTTATCAGAGGTAAAGTTCTCATTAGCTAAATAAAATATCTGGGTCATCCGTCAGCCTGTATCTGTCTTTTCCTTACTGGTCACATTTTTCTACTTCCTCACATGTTTTGTAATTTTTATTCTATGGCAGCCATCTTGTGTCAGGAACAGTAGAAATCGCCAGTAAAGGGCTTCGGCCTTCCTCTGTCAGACTCCAGCACGGGGACTGAGTCGGTCTCGTCTGTCGTTGCCTGAGAATAGGTTCTGTGGTAGATTTAGTGAGATTCAGCTTGTCAGTGGCTTCAAACACTTTGAGGACAGGATCAGGACTTTTTTTTCTCAGCAGGGCTTGAAATATGAGCATGAGCAATTCTCCAGAGAAACTTCAGTGCTTTAAAACTCAGTCTCAGCTTTCTGAGTTACTGGAAGTTGTTTTTGCTCTCTAACCTGCCCTGGTTTTCTGTCATGTCAGGACGGCTCTGTTGATCCTGCATCCTTAACCTGTTAGTATACCTCAGGGGATCTCTCACTTTCTCTACCCTGCTCCCATCCTTATGTGGGCTGTGGTCCTGAAACCTGTGAAAGACCCAGTTAAAATCCAGTGCAGCTTTCTTCCTAACCCCAGCTGCAGCCATCGGCATCCTCTGCCTTGTGCTCTGGTGGAGGACTTCTGCGCCAGACAAGTTCAGTTCCCTTCTTGCCCCTAGCCTTTCGCATATTGGCCCTTCCCGGGTGGCCTAGCTGGTAAAGAATCTGTCTGCGGCGCAGGAGATCTGGGCTCAATCCCTGGGTTGGGAAGATCCCCCGGGGAATGGCCATCCACTCCCGTATTCTTGCCTGGAGAATTCCATGGACAGAGGAGCCTGGTGGGCTACAGTCCATGGGGTCACAGAGTCAGACACCTGTTACTAGGGCTCCTTGGATCTGTAATCTGTCATACTAACTTGTAGAAGCTATTTATAGTTTGTTAAAAATTGAGTTTGTTTCCCTTTACTTTCATATGGAAGAGCAGTTTCTCCTACTTCTACTACTGTTCTTCTATCAGTAAACACAGTCATGATTCTCTCTTAGGAATGACTTACCCATTTTATTTTATATATTTTTTAAAAACATTATTTTTATGTTTTGGCCACACCTCATGGCTTGTGGGATCTTAGTTCCCTGACCAGGGATCAGACTCAGGCCCTCAGCAGTAGAAGCATGGAGTTCTAACCATTGGACCACCAGGGAATTCTCCAAGATTTGTCCATTTAAAAATTTAATTCCCTTAGGGTTTTTTTTTTATTTTTTAAATCATTAGCTCTCTGTGCAGATGAACAGAGAACAGACAAGTGGATACAGCAGGGGAAGGAAAGGGTAGGACAAATTGAAAAAGTAGTATTGACATATATTTTCTATTGTGTATAAAATAGATAACTAGTGGGAAGCTGCTATATAACACAGTGAGCTCAGCCTGGCATCTTGTGATGATCTGGAGGGGTGGGGTAGGAGTAGGGAGGGAGACTCAAAACGGAGGGGAGATATATATATATATATATATATATATATGATTATGACTTATTTACATTGTTGTATGGCAGAATCCATCACATTGTAAAGCAAATATTTTCCAGTTAAAAAAACAAACAAACAAATTATTAGCTCTCTGATGCTCTGAAAAGCTCTAATTTTGTACTTTTTAAGATGGGGGGTGATGGTTGTATTAGTTTCTTATCATTGCTGTAAAAATTGCTGCAAATTTAGTGTCTTGAACTAAATTTATTATTTTACAGTTTTGTAGGCCAGAAGTTTGAAATGAGTATTACAGAGATAAAATCAAGGTCACAATAAGGCTGCAAGCCTTCTGGAGGTTCTAGGGGAAAATTTATTTCCTTGTCTTTTCCAGCCTTCAGAGGCCACCTGCTTTCCTTGGCTCTTGACTCCTTCTTCTGAAGTGATCTTCAAAGAGCATCATTCCAACTCTTGCTTCTGTTTCACAACTCCTATTCTTATTCCAGAAAATAGTGAAGGACAGGGAAGCTTGGTGTCCTGCAGTCCACAGGGTCGCAAAGTGTTGGACTCGACTTAACAACTGAAAAACAACAATTCTTACTCCTTCCTTGTAGCTACAAGGATCCTTATGATTACATTGGGCCCACTGGGATAATTCAACATCCTTAACTAAATCACATATGCAATGTCTCATTGCCATATATGGTAACTTATTCACAGGTTTCAGAGATTAGGACATGGACATCTCTGGGGGGCCTTTATTCACTCACGGCAGTGTTCTATTGCGACTTCCTCTTTACTAACAGAAATTAGAGCTAAGGACATCATTTAAAATCATACATTTTATTCCTTTCACAAATAAAAAATTTTATATGTAGTGCAAATAAAAGAAATATTTCATCATGGGTTACAGCGAAGTGTTTCTTCTTTTCCATAGTAAATCAAAGAAGGAAACCTAGAGTACTAAGGCTTGGCTACAAACTTGTATTGGTATTTATCTTCTTTGACCTCTGTTAGCTCAAATGAGAATTTCTATCTTGCACAAATTTGTTGTGATTTGGTGTTCAATGCCATAGGTATGGCTTTGATTAACGATAACATGATAGGAACTCAACAAACAAATGTTCATTCATTTTCTTTTTCTCTTTCTTTCTTTAACATATCAAATTAGAAGAATGAGGACAGGAGACTAGAACTGCAAACACGCAATGGCAACAGTGTTAAAGTTGAGAGTTTCCCTTTGAAATACTTACCAGCCATTATTTCTGACCTTTACCTTGGTAGAATTGAGGTGTGTCTCACTGATAGCTAACGGTGTAAAAGATCAGAGTTATTATCAGCTGATTTCTCAACAGAAACTCTATAAGTTAGAAGCGAATGGCATGATATATTTTAAGTGATAAAAGCAAGGAAACTACAACCAAGAATACCCAGCAAGACTTTCATTCAGATTTGAGGTAGAAATAAAAAGCTTTACAGACAAGCAAAAGTTAAGAAAATTTAGCACCACCATTCCAACTTTACAACAAGTGTTAAAGGAACTTCTCTAGGCAAGAAACACAAGAGAAGGAAAAGATCTACAAAAAATAACCCCAAACAATTAAGAAAATGGTAATAGGATCATACATATTGATAATTTCCTTAAATGTAAATGAATTAAATGCACCAACCAAAAGACAAAGACTGACTGGGTGGATGGAAACGCGTGCATGTATGTACTTCATTTCCCACATCACTCTACTAACCCTGTAAATTGTATATAATTATTTTTTATTGTTAGGTTAAGCATGTTTTTTATTATGGCTTGCGATTGTAATTATCTTTTATTTATTTATTTTTTTGGTCTGGTTATTGACTGTGAAAACTGATAAACATCTTTTACTATTGTGATTGTGTAACTATTATTCATTTTAATACCATTGTATCATGATTGGTCAACAGAAAATAATAGAATTCTATATCACTAAAAGTACCATTTAATAGAAAAACCTGTAATCACTTTTTAAAATCCAGATGCACATTAGAATTATCTTGGAATTTTTTGGAAAATCCAAATGCCAAGTATTTGTTTTATTTCTTTTTTTGTTGTTTTTTCCTCCAAAGCTCCAGATATGATTCTAATGAGCAAGATATACATGTTTCGATGCTGTTCTCTTGAAACATCCCACCCCCGCGTTCTCCCATAGAGTCCACAAGTCTGTTCTATACATCTGAGTCTCTTTTTCTTTTTTTGCATATAGGGTTATCGTTACCATCTTTCTAAATTCCATATATATGTGTTAGTATACTGTAATGGTCTTTATCTTTCTGGCTTACTTCGCTCTGTATAATGGGCTCCAGTTTCACCCATCTCATTAGAACGGATTCAAATGAATTCTTTTTAACGGAGCAGCCATTTTTAAAAACAACTGGACTATATGATCTTTTCCTTTTATCTAGATTGTTTTACTTTTTCTATTTCATAGTCAGTGCTTCCATATCCTTTAGTTTATGCTTTCCAATCTCCCCATCTCTCTTTTTTGTAATGTTCTTCTTTAAGCCTTTATCAAGTGTAGAAGAAAAGCTTTTGTGTGTATATATATATGTGTGTGTGTGTGTGTGTGTGTGTGTTAAATCATTTCAGTCATGTCTGACTCTGTGACCCTATGCACCACAGCCTTTCAGGCTCCTCTGTCCATGGGATTCTCCAGGCAAGAATACTGGAGTGGATTGCCATGCCCTCCTCCACATATATATACATATACATATATACATATATATAGTATGTATGACACAAGTATTTTAGGAAACTTATGAATTTTTGCTTAGCTAAAAATTTACAACATTTTGGTTCCACTTGTTTGACTAAGTATGAATAGAATGCTAGATTAGAAATTTATATTCACTCAAAATTTTTATATAGTTCCATTTATTCTGGCATCTAGTATTATTACTAAAAGTCTAGAAAGCTTATTATCTTAGTTATTAAAAACAATTGAATGAGGCTTGAAACTTCTAATCCAATTCTGAGAGTATAAAGAAATATTATGTTATTAATAAAGGAAATTAACATGTGATACAGTATTATAAACTAAAGTACAGATTTTGTTCAAATTTCACAAAATTTTATGCTAGTGTCTGTTATTTATTTGCATACCTTATTCAAGAGTCCACATTATAGTTGCATTGAACACCTTCAGCTGCATGTAACAAATTCTGATAAATTCTTTTTTTGCTTTTATTCTGTTACAAATATTTTCTAATTTTCCTTGTTTTGGCTTCTAAGATATACCCATCATTTAAAAGTGGCATTTAATTTCCAAACACATGGAGTTTTTTAAAGTATCTTTGATATCAATTTCTCATTCTAATGCTTTCTTCTTTGTAATCATCCTCTGTGTTTTTTCAATTTTTTTTTTTAACTTTATTGAGGCTTTCAATGGTTAAGTCAAAGATCTCTCTTGGGAAATGTCACATTGCACTTGAATATACATAGGTTATTTTCAAATATCTTTTGATATTGATTTGTAACATAATTCCACAGTGATAAGAGAATAGACTCTGTATGGTTTCAAGACCTTTAGACCATGAATTTTTGCACCTTGTTTTATGTTCTTGGATATATTTCAGTGTCTCCTGGTTTATAGTCTATGGAAACTTGAATAGAATTTGTATCCTACTGTGTGAAAATTGTATAAATCTTAATTATATTGAATTGGTTCATAGTGCTTTTCAGGCCTCCTATATCCTTCTACTTTTCTGTCTCTTCATTCTATTAATTTTTTAGGGTTTGATATTGAAACTCCAACTAAAAAGTTTGTCTACTTAAAAAAATAATTGTAATGTATAGTGGAACTATATGTAAGTTTGTTCTATATTTTCCACGTGTCCTGAAAATGTGCTATCATACTTTATAATTTAAAAAATAAAAAAGAAAGATTCTACCTAAAAATAATCAGAGTTATATTCCATGAGATTGGCTTCCTGTTTTGTCTACTCTTCTGAAGTCTCCTCTAGCCCAATTCAGATTCAGCCCTCACATGGTGCAAAGATGTCTAATACTACATTCTTCTGACCTTTAATTATTTCCACGGTGATTGGCCCCCAAAGAAACATCCTCAAATAAGGTCTTATGCAATTGTCGCCAGAGTAACCTGGCAATGGCTGATGGAGTAGCATCAGAACTCCATATACACATCTTTTCTTTGTGGGCAGTTTTTCTCCTAATGAGTACCTACTCAGTACAATTAGTCATTTCATACCCTATATTTTAGAACTATTCATATGTGGCTTATAAATAGCTGGCACAGAAAAGTGGTTTAGGTTTAATCATGCCCTCTATTTTAGATGACACTAAGTACCCTGTTATTGCTAGGAAAATAAATAATAATATACTTCTTATAAAATGCTAATCCCAGTCCATTATTATTAGTTCATCCTATGGGATAGGATAGAGACAAGTCCATTATTATTAGTTCACCCTATGGGATAGGATAGAGACAATGCGACATGTAAGTAAAAGCATGAGTGGTAATTATACTTGAAGATGTCCCATAATTAAAGTAAAACCTTTATAAAAGAGAACATTTTCTATAGTTAATTTATAACATCTCTTGCAAGTTTTTGCTATGTCCATTTTTACGTTTCAAGTAGTAAAAGTTACAGGGAAACATTGTGAACCATGAATGTCTAAGCCCGAATGTAATTGCTGTGACGCTTTCACTTTTCTTTCCTAAACAAAGTCGGTGCACAGGAGTGCAGTACTTTGAGCTACTCATTTATCCCGACCGGCAGGCGACGGAACATAGATATAGCAATCTGCTTGGCTGGCTCCTGCCACACGTTGGGAGTCATGGAATAGGTCTCAGCAGGTTAAGAGCCATGTACCTACGCACAGCAGAATGCTGTGATTACAGCAGGTAGGTGGCTTGCGTAGCAGAGAACTTCAGAAAGTGGGGAGTCCGACATAATGTGATGTGTGATTTATTGGAGTTGGTGGGGACACGCACTATAATTGTATGCTTGGTCTAATGTCTGATTGTTGTGTCTTTCAAACCCTCTGGAGGCCAGCCCCCCATGTAAGTGATAACCCACTGGCGCTTTTGTTGTGAGTGCAATTGAAATATACGAAATGAATAGCAACTGATTAATTGAAGCCGGCTACATTTTTGGAAAACAAATCAAAGTGATTTGCATGAATCACAATTTGTTATATAATATGTTTGGAGGGCACAAATTACCTTTTTAAAGCCTAAGACACATATATACACAGTGGAACAAACGGAACTACAATAAACTGGGCTATAACTACATAATTCATATTGAATACTGGATGCCAAAACTGATATGAAACAAATGATTTTCCAATAAACTACTCAGGCAGAGCCATATCTGTTCTAAACTTTCAATAGAATATTATTTATAATACCAATAATTCTTCCCAATTGTTAGCCATGGAATGAAGGAACAATCTATTTTACATATTAGTTTGGGGGGGTTGCTGGTTGTGTATTTCCAAGTTGGAAACTGATTTCTAGTCGTGTCCCAGAAGATGTGATAAATAATAGTAAGTTTGAGAGAAGTACCTGGAGGAAAACTTTCATGGCAAAATCATTATTATCTTGTTCCAGTTTTGAATAAAAACCAAAGTAGTAAGAATAGTATTGTCAGCATTAAAAGTAAATATAATCATCATCATTATATACTTCTCTGAGTTTAATATCTATAATAGATTTAACTTTCACTTATTGTTTTTCTCAAATTTATTGTCTGTATCATTGTTATTGTTAAAAACTACAGTATACAAATATGAAAACTGAATTTCACACTTTATGATAAACACTTTTAGTACTTAGCTATTTTTCCTCTGGTTTGGGCCTAGATATATACTAATATTACATATAAATGTTATACGCATGTATTTATCTATATGTATATACATATACATACATACATATATATGAGAAATAGTCTCAAAAAAATATATAAAATATACACAGGTATATTAGAAAGTGGGATTGTACCATATCTATCACTGTATAATTGCTTTTTTATATAACAAAAGATACCAAACATTTTTCTAGTCAATAAATATATGTCTATACAATTATGGAATATCATTATTTGTTTTACCAAACACATTATTTTTTTACTATAATAAACAAAATACCAAAGAACATCCATATACATAAATCTGAATAAACTGGTTTGACGATTTTGTAGAGATAAGTTCTTAGAAGTCGACTTCTTGAATCAAAATATATGCAGATTTTGAAGGCTTTGGTTCACATTGTAAAATCGCCTTCCATAAATTTGTATCTGAAACTATTCCTCCATCTTCTTAAGCCTCACAACTCCTAACCACAAATGCAAACATCCTTCTATAGTCGTTGAGGCCCTCTCTTCCTTTTCTATCCTCCCTCCTTTTTCCCTTTATTCCTGTATTCCTTTAGATATTAATAGATGAAGAGCAAAGTACCTCTTAATTTTTAAGTGCAAAACCTTCATTCACTTAGCAGAGATTTGCATAACTGAATGATGATTTTTAATAATTTCTCATCTGTGTATTAATTTACTCTAGGAAAGAAAATCACTCACCTCTAGAATTTTAGTACTCCATGGTGTCATTTCTGTGTCTGATATCTTGTTCCTGCTAGTGTCCATTAAGATATTTTCTTAGGGGAAATCAGTATATAGACTTTAAATCTTATTTCACTTCTTTTAAAAGGAAATGAACATACTATAAAACTTCTGAGCCTAATTTTTGATTACCAACGTTGTAAGCAGGCCACATTTATTCTTAGTAAATTGAAAATGGAAATGATCCATAGAGTTTTTCCTCTCTCTTAATTCATTAGGTCTTTTTATTTAAATTTAAAATTCTTTGCATAAATCACTATCAATACAGTAAAAAGGCAACCCACAGAATGAGAGAAAATATTTTCAAGCCACATATTTGATAATGCATTACTCTACAGGATATATAAAGAATGCCTAAAACTGAGCAATCACAAAAAACAAACACAATTCAAAATGGGCAAAGGTCTTTTCATTAGGTCTTTTTAACTAGAGGTTTATTATCAGGAAAGCAGCACATATCTTGGCGGATAATTGCTTGGCTTTCATAGAAGCTTTTAGTCTCTGATATGATTGTATGTATTTTACCTCTTCTTGACAAGTATATATAAGATCTGAAATTAAGAGATTTGAAAGCAAGCTAACATATTTGGACAAAAATAATTTCTGCAGTACAAAGTTAGAATTAATGGAGGATTTGCTTAATAAAAAATTGGAAATTCTTTAGAAATTTACCCTGAAAAATGGTTACATAGTATGAACTAGAGAACTTATCATACTGGTAAGTTCTTTTCCTTAAGAAATTTATCTTAATAATATGATATTCCCAGAAAGGCACAGCAACATTGATATAATCAATTGATACATTGATTGGAAATATTTTTTTCAAGCCAAATGTATTTTCAACTTAATGGCATAGATACGTGAGGAAAATAAGTTTCATTTAATTAGTGTGTGTGTGTGTGTGTGTGTGTGTGTGTTAGTCACTCAGTTGTGTCCGAGTAGTCCGTCAAAATTGTAAACTAAGATTGATCCTATGTAAATGACACTACCTTTATGGCAGAAAGTGAAGAGGAACTAAAGAGCCTCTTGATGAAGGTGAAAGAGGAGAGTGAAAAAGCTGGCTTAAAGCTCAACATTCAAAAAACTAAGATCATGGCATTTGGCCCCAACACTTCATGACAAATATGGGGAACAATGGAAACAGTGAAAGACTGTTTTCCTGGGCCCCAAAATCATTGCAGATGGTGACTGCAGCCATGAAATTAAAAGATGCTTGCTCCTTGGAAGAAAAACTATGACAAGCCTAGACAGCATATTAAAAAGCAGAATTACTTTGCCAACAAGGTCTGTCTAGTCAAAGCTACGGTTTTTCCAGTAGTCATGTACGGATGTGAGAGCTGGACCATAAAGAAGGCTGAGCACCAAAGAATTGATGCTTTCAAACTGTGGTTTGGAGAAGATTTTTGAGAGCCCCTTGGACTGCAAGGAGATCAAACCAGTCAAAGGAAATCGGTCCTGAATATTCATTGGAAGGACTGATGCTGAAGCTGAAGCTCCAATACTTTGGTCACCTGATGTGAAGAACTGACTCATTGGAAAAGACCCTGATACTGGGAAAGACTGAAGGCCGGAGGAGAAGGGGGCAACAGAGGCCGAGATGGTTGGACAGCATCACCGACTCAAGGGACATGAGTTTGAGTAAGCTCTGGGAGATGGTGGAGGACAGGGAAACCTGGTGTGCTGTAGTCTGTGGGGTAGCAAAGAGTCAGACGTGACTGAGCAACTGAATGACAACAATAAGATTGATTCCAGGTATCTTCCTAACTCCAATTTCTCATTTGAAAAACTACTAAGCATATATAATATTCTACTCATTGCAATAAGAGTAAAAGAATAAGGTAATTTCTCTAGTCTTGAAATGTGCTCTGGAAAAATAAAGGAAGTGAGTGAAAGAGTCTTCCACAAGAGGGAAAAACATGTGCAAAGATCGAATGCAAAAAAGAACATAATACTTTTGAGGAAGTGCAAAGGTGCAGTTGGAGTTCTTTTATACTCTTTGCTGAATCTGCTAACTCCATACTATGGCTGTTCAGAGTCACCAATTCATGTGGGTTCCCCTCTATGCAGTGGACTAGGATCAGAACTTTTCTGTTTTATTCTCCCTCTTCACAAAAATTTTCTCCACTGTAGCCATTTGTTGGTGAGACACTAACATCTTTGTGTGTTACTTGCCATTGACTTATAGGATATTGCACATGCTCCCAGGGGAAAAACCATATCGCAAAACAGGGCAATGCCTAATGGAGCAAACCTTTAATGGCAGAATTTCAGGCTATGGCAGCAATCCTTTGTTCTGAAGATGTTTTGGGATCTTTCAAATTGCTCTTCCTAGGCAGTCATTTATTTTGACCACAAATACATCTAATTTTATATTTAAAAGAAATCTTTGTAATACAAAGCTTTTCTGAAGGAAAAACATATATCCAGTTGTGACACCTGTGCCATGTATAAGAATTTGCTGTTAATGTTACATAACTTAGCTCTACAATTGCCTTCCACTGTTTGCTTATTTTGCTGAGTCATTAACTTGGTTGATTCTCTAGACAGTACAAATCATGAGATGCACTTGTGATAGTCAATATCAGAGTAATGGCTGGAGTAGTTTGAGGTTGAGGTTCCTTTCTTATGAAAACACTGTGAGTTGGCTGGTGTGTATCTTTCTGGTAACACATCTGTGAGTTAAGGATGCTTCCTATTGTAGGTCATAGGGTCTGGCGCCTGCAGATCTGGTTTTGGCTTAGGCTTGTTTTTCACACTAATGGGGATTAAGCTTGTTGGTACCAGTTCCATCTTTTCCATTAGATGCTCATTAATAAAACTCCAGATGCCCATTATTCATCACATCATAATATACTGGACAGCAGTTAATTCACCTGAAGTTTTCACATTTGATAACTTCCTCATTTGTGTTAATTGGGTACTTGGAATTTTCCATCAATCATGGCATCTCAGGTTTTGACTCTCCTGAAAGAGTCCATTTATGAGACATATATTATATGCTCAAGGTACACAAGTAAAATTAAGTGTAGGATTCAATTTCAACTATGACTCATGTCTGCTTCAACTGAAGTGCAGGGCATAACTCGGTCCTTCAACAGATTCTTCCTCAAAAGAGGAAAGACGTTACCTTTACCTCAGCTCTCCTGGCTCAGAACTCCACTGATCCATTGTGCCGTGAGAAAGATTTACATTCAAGGAGGCTTTGAAAGGACATCTGCTGCAGGGAGCTGTGTGGAGAAAATGCCTGACAACTTCTGAGCACCTGGAGAATTAAGTTCTTCTCTGAGTATCACGATTTCGTTCCTTGTGCTTCTTATTTGTAAACCCTAACAGTTGAAATCAATGGTCTCTTTGGATCATTCTGCTCTTTAATGTGGCCAGAATCTGTTGGTGAGAATTCTTGAGGTCTGAGGGAGTACTGTTGATTTTCTCTACCTTGCTACAGTTATCTCCCCTGTTTCCACTCACCTATACCTTCCCCTTAAAGAAATGTATTGTTCTTTTATTCAAAGCAACTCCAGAATTCATGCCCTGTTTCTCTTCTCATTGTAAAATATTTTTTATAAAAACAAGAACATTGGTGGTGTACAGTTCATTTTTTTTTTCCTACTGCTTTTACCACAAATGGTTAAAATTTAGGTATAGCCCATTTCAGTGAAAGAGAAACTCAGCAGAGGACTCGAGCTCAGGCCGCCTTTGTCCATGACATGGGTGAGTCATCTTTCCATTACGTGATTGGCCTTTAACTGTGGCAGTATCTGCTCACTGGGCTGAATCAGCAGTCATCCCATTGGTTGGTGTACCCTCCAAGGTCAAGTAAATAAGCAATTCCTACAGCCCCAAATTTCTCCTTATGCCATCATGCTGCCAGGATACTAAGTAGGTCACAATAGGACCCAGATAATAATTCACTTCAGGTTTCCAGGTTGCTAAGAGCCCTAGTGCTTGGCCTGTGTATGGCCGACATTCTCTTCAATCTTGCTTGACTCTTTTCTTTCCGAGGTCTTGATCTCAGATCTGCATATATTTACATGTTTTAGCTTGTAAGCTCTTTAGCTGCAAATTATATGAAATAGAGGTCAGCCCTCTGCCAATATAATTTTCTTTTTTCCCCCTTTGCTTACTCTAAAAAGTAAATAAAAACATAAAGAGAAAGAATAAAAAAGTGAAGTCTTTCCATAGAGGTCTTTTAATTTTGTCAAGATGATTGTTTTAACACTCTTCTCCAGAGACTGCATTGTAGCCTCGACTTCCAAGGTGTTTTGCTCCAAGTTGGTGTTTTCCCTACTATACATGGAGGGAAATTGGTGATTCTCAAAGGTTAAAAGATTTATGATCTCTCCTGGTGAGGATGGATCTCAAGTCAATATACAGGTTTGGACAGTCTGGACCCTCAATTAAATCGCTAATATGTGATCTGGGTTTCTGACCATTCTCAGTTCAGTTTTGCTAGTAAATGTATATAGTTAGCGATAATCAGTGGGCTAGGCCTTTCTGTCTTCAGGATAATTGTGGTTCTTAACTCTTTAATCATATTTCTAGAATGATTTTTTTTTTTGAATTTGTGTTTAGTTTCATATTTTTGTCTATCCATTCTAATTCTTAAGTGTTACTGCTGCTTAACTTACTTTCGATTTCAAGTTCATCTAGCATCCTTTGAACTTTCCAAGCACTTTCAGTTTTGTGTCCTTCTTAAACCATACTATAAAATATTATGCACGGATTTGGGAATGAAGAAGAAATACTACTAATTTATAAATTCAGTAAAGTTTCATCTCTTGCACTTATGTGCTGCTAGTTTATTTGGCATATTTGTGTGCATTAGAGGAAGCCTGTCTTTCCTGAAGATATTTTCCTATCTTCCAGAACAACAATCTTAAACAATAAAGAAATCTATGATGACTATGAATAGCTCTCCCTGGAGCTGGCTAGGGTAAAAGTTGTACCACTGTATGCAGGAGCCTCCAAGAGTCACGAGTGAGTGAGTCAGTCAGTTCAGTCGCTCAGTCATGTCCGACTCTGCGACCCCATGAATCTCAGCACGCCAGGCCTCTCCAAGAGTCATTAACTTTACTTAAATACAGTTGCTCTAATTATACTTGTATACTTTCCTGAAAGAACACCATCTTTATGGATTGACTATGATTGTTGAAAAGGGGAACTGAACTTGAAGTTCAGTAAGAGGTAGTGCTTCACCAATAACTGAAATGATTGCTCCCTTTCTTAGGATTACAGTGTAAAACTCCTTTATTCATTGAAAAACAGCAGAGGTATGAAGTCCATCTTTTCTGAAGAGATTGCCTCCAGAAAAAACAAAATCCCAATGTTAAATAGAGAAATCAGTAACATAAATCATGTGCTACATGATAATTGGGCACATTATAATCTGTGTATGTGCAGCATTTTAAAATACATCTGATGATTAATAAATCATCTATGTGTAATGACATATGGATATCAGAAAAATGGTTCTCTGAGTACTGCTAAAATCTGCAGAGTAGAATATTGGAAGGTTTCCAAGACTTGATTCATACGCTGTTTCCAAAATCTAAACAACAATGGATCAGATGTTTACCTGGATTAATGATTTAAGTTAATCATTCCATTTATTCTCAGAAGACCATAATGGGAATCAAAGGTTATGATCTAGATTTAATGCCATTCAAGTTACATCCTATTAAATATTCATCTTTTTTGAATGAAGTATAAAAATGGAACACCAGTGCCTAAACTAGGGGATAAAGTACACTTTTAAGCAAAGCATAAAAAACTTCCCTGGCCAAGTTCACCATCTAAGTTCTTGTTGGTGTAAGTGGATGAGGGGGAGGCTTGGGCTCTTTTATGAGCTAGGGTCTTCAGAATCTGTCCCATAATCCTGGGTAGAAGAACCAAATGGAGCTAATGTTTGTGTTCTAGATGAAAGCGTGCTCATGGATAGAAGAAGAGATTTTTGAACTGAATCTGAAGGGAAAAGTCTGCCATGGAGATGAGGTAAAATTTCTGAAGAATGAAACAGTCTGTGGGGTAGAGTGTGTTTACATTTTCAAACACTTACCTCTTCAACTCCATCTCCTACGTTTCGAATACTCAGTATATCCAGCTACACCAATTATTACTTTTCCCTCTGTCTTGAAAATTCTTCCCATCACCTCCTATCTTTTGAACTTTTTTTCTTTTAAATCAAGTCTCTACTTCTGTGAGTTAATTTTTTATCTGAACCGTTATGCAAACTTGGATGGTAGCATATATCCTAAGACATTGTAACTATTTGAGAGTAGGATAATACCTTCTTTAATCAGTCTATGCCTATAGATGGAATCTAAAATTCTCTCTGTAGAGTTTGTGGTATAAATAAATGAATAAATAAAAATTATCATTACTGAGATCTGTATTTTGCCCTTATGCATAACAAATGCATTATCAAGCCCCAGGCATTTATGATCACTTTCCAGGTGCCAAAGTCTCATATTAGCAAATGTTTTCTTGGGATACCATGGCTTATGTATGAGATACAGACCTTATCATCAATGAATTTACAATGTACCTGGGGAAACAAAATATATATTCATGAAATCAGTAGGAAACATGCAAGTTAGTGTGTGACACATACTGCCTATGGTACAGACCAAGTTAGTAAATGGTTTGAAATAAGCCCTCTTGGGACTTCTGAGAACTCCCTCACTATTAAAGCTTCTCATAGAGTAGACAAAGGAATAAAAGGCCATAGGCATAAAAAAAGAATTTCTTGGGACTTCCTTGATGATCCAGTGCTTAAAACTTCATTTCCAAGGCAGGGGGTGTGGGTTCGATCTCCAGTTGGGGAGCTAAGATCTCACATGCCTTGTAGCCAAAAAAACAAAACATAAGACAGAAGCACAATTGTAACAGATTCAATAAAGGCTTTAAAAATGGTCCACATTTTTAAAAAATCTTAAAAAAAAAGAATTTCCTCATATTTACACTGGAATAAGAGTTTGAGTACTTAAGAAGGTGAAAGGTGAAGTCTCTTACAACCATGAGGTTTCTCGAAATTATAAGGCAATAACATTGGCGGCGAGGTGGTTTATGTTACTCCAGGAAGGGGAAGAACATGATGATGTCCTTTGTCTGACAATATGCTTCTGTTATTAGGACCAAGGGCTTCTGAAGGATGTGCTAGTGGACCATCACACAGGTTTCTGATTTCCTCTCCTTTTGTTTGAGATACTGGTGTTAAAAAATTTTCAAACTAAGTTAAAATTTTTCAGACATAATCTTTTCTTAATGTTCAAAATAGCCTTGGAACTAATTTTGTCCTTCCCTTTCTCAAATGGCTCATGTAAGCATTCCATTATTTCTTATCATTAAAGCAAAATTGCTACAGAAATCCCACAGCTTTCAGTGCGCCATCACTAACAGCATCGTTAGGATGGAGCATTCGCATCACTACTCTGTAGCTAATGCAAATGTATATGAAAAGAAATTTGTTTCTGTAACCACCTATATATTTACTAACTTACCTAAATAGTTGACTTTTTTTCTTCAACAATAACTATTTTCTGACAATGCCAACCTAAACAAGAAAAAAAAAAAAAAGAAAAAGAATGCTACTGTAGTCATGATGTTGGGATTCCTATCATTTTCTTTTGACTCTTTCACAGAAATAAGGGCTAAGAAAGCCAATACATGAATAAAGAGCATTTTCTAAGACAAGCATTTTAGTTCAGCCTAATATGGCATCACTCAGATACAGCGCCATTTTCTGAAATGGTGTGTATACTTACAGTTCTTTCTAAATGTAGTGATTAAAGTGGGGAGAGCCATTTCTTTCTTTCCTTTGATCTTTAAACTTGAATGTACTTTTGTATGAGTAGAAAAAAGAGAAAATATATGAGCAAAATTACTTTTCTTATTCCTTCTTTCCATTTGTACTCTCTATTTAGCCCAACTATTGACTTCTCTGTTCGTTTCCAAGGCAAACCATTCAATATCACGGTAATTCAAGCCTACGCCCCAACCAGTAACGCTGAAGAAGCTGAAGTTGAATGGTTCTATGAAGACCTACAAGACCTTTTAGGACTAACACCCAAAAAAGATGTCCTTTTCATTATAGGGGACTGGAATGCAAAAGTAGGAAGTCAAGAAACACCTGGAGTAACAGGCAAATTTGGCCTTGGAGTACAGTGAAGCAGGGCAAAGGCTAATAGAGTTTTGCCAAGAGAATGCACTGGTCATAGCAAACACCCTCTTCCAACAACACAAGAGAAGACTCTCTACACATGGACATCACCAGATGGTCAACACTGAAATCAGATTGATTATATTCTTTGCAGCCAAAGATGGAGAAGCTCTATACAGTCAGCAAAAACAAGACCAGGAGCTGACTGTGGCTCAGATCATGAACTCCTTATTGCCAAATTCAGACTTAAACTGAAGAAGGTAGGGATAACCACTAGACCATTCAGGTATGACCTAAATCAAATCCCTTATGATTATACAGTGGAAGTGAGAAATAGATTTAAGGGACTAGATCTGATAGACAGAGAGCCTGATGAACTATGAATGGAGGTTCATGACATTGTAGAGGAGACAGGGATCAAGACCATCTCCATGGAAAAGAAATGCAAAAAGGCAAAATGGTTGTCTGAGGAGGCCTTACAAATAGCTGTGAAAAGAAGAGAAGTGAAAACCAAAGGAGAAAAGGAAAGATATACCCAATTGAATTCAGAGTTCCAAAGAATAGCAAGGAGAGATAAGAAAGCCTTCCTCAGCAATCAATGCAAAGAAATAGAGGAAAACAACAGAATAGGAAAGACTAGAGATCTCGTCAAGAAAATTAGAGATACCAAGGGAACATTTCATGCAAAGATGGGCTCAATAAAGGACAGAAATGGTATGGACCTAACAGAAGCAGAAGATATTAAGAAGAGGTGGCAAGAATACACAGAAGAACTGTACAAAAAAGATCTTTCTGACCCAGATAATCACAATGGTGTGATCACTCACCTAAAGCCAGACATCCTGGAATGTGAAGTCAAGTGGGCCCTAGAAAGCATCACTATGAACAAAGCTAGTGGAGGTGATGGAATTCCAGTTGAGCTATTTCAAATCCTAAAAGATGATGCTGTGAAAGTGCTGCACTCAATATGCCAGCAAATTTGGAAAACTCAGAAGTTGCCACAGGACTGGAAAAGGTGAGTTTTCATTCCAATCCCTAAGAAAGGCAATGCCAAAGAATGCTCAAACTACTGCACAATTGCACTCATCTCACACGCTAGTAAGGTAATGCTCAAAATTCTCCAAGCCAGGCTTCAGCAATACGTGAACCATGAACTTCCAGATGTTCAAGCTGGTTTTAGAAAAGGCCGAGGAACCAGAGATCAAATTGCCAACATTGCTAGATCATCAAAAAAGCAAGAGAGTTCCAGAAAAACATCTATTTCTGCTTTATTGACTACGCCAAAGTCTTCGACTGTGTGGATCACAATAAACTGGAAAATTCTGAAGGAGATGGGAGTACCAGACCACCTGACCTGCCTCTTGAGAAATCTGTATGCAGGTCAGGAAGCAACAGTTAGAACTGGACATGGAACAACAGAATGGTTCTAAATAGGAAAAGGAGTACATCAAGGCTGTATATTGTCACCCTGCTTATTTAACTTATATGCAGAGTACATCATGAGAAATGCTGGTCTGGAAGAAGCACAAGCTGGAATCAAGATTGCCGGGAGAAATATCAATAACCTCAGATATGCAGATGACACCACCCTTATGGCAGAAAGTGAAGAGGAACTAAAAAGCCTCTTGATGAAAGTGAAAGAGGAGAGTGAAAAAGTTGGCTTAAAGCTCAACATTCAGAAAACTAAGATCATGGCATCTGGTCCCATCACCTCATGGGAAATAGATGGGGAGACAGTGGAAACAGTGTCTGACTTTATTTTTTTGGGCTCCAAAATCACTGCAGATGGTGAATACAGCCATGAAATTAAAAGACGCTTACTCCTTGGAAGGAAAGTTATGACCAACCTAGACAGCATATTAAGAAGCAGAGACATTACTTTGCCAACAAAGGTCCATCTGGTCAAGGCTATGGTTTTTCCAATGGTCATGTATGGATGTGAGAGTTGGACTGTGAAGAAAGCTGAGCACAGAAAAATTGATGCTTTTGAACTGTGGTGTTGGAGAAGACTCTTGAGAGTCTCTTGGACTGCAGGGAGATCCAACCAGTCCATCCTGAAGGAGATAGGTCCTGGGTGTTCATTGGAGGGACTGATGCTGAAGGTGAAACTCCAATACTTTGGCCACCTCATGCGAAGAGTTGACTCATTGAAAAAGACCCTGATGCTGGGAGGGATTGGGGGCAGGAGGAGAAGGGGACGACAGAGGATGAGATGGTTGGATGGCATCACCGACTCGATGGGCATGAGTTTGAGTGAACTCCGGGAGTTGGTGATGGACAGGGAGACCTGTGTGCTGTGATTCATGGGGTCGCAAAGAGTCGGACAAGACTGGACGACTGAACTTAGAACTATTGACTTCATTGTCAGATTATCAGTGTATATAAACCCATTAAGGATACAGGCCTGGAGCAAACAGATACCATACAGACTTATACAGAGATGCAAATGAAGTTTACAGACTTTATCAGCTAATCAATTATGAACTGTTTTGACAAAGAAATTTGTGGTTTTGTTAAAATACCCAGATATGTTTCCTTATATACTCTGACTCATTGCTGGATATTTCTGTAGACTGTCATATTCTTTTAAAGCTCTTTTTAGCCAGTAATTATACTGACAACAATCTAGGCCCTGGCACTCTTTGAGGTCACCTCTGGCTGCTAACAGGAGCAATCTAGACCCTAGTATGCTGCAGTTAAATTAGATTATCATAGAGATGCAATATGTGCTCCTACAGTACTCTAGCTGTGAACCCAGAATTGAAAGAAGATTGATAGACTACAGGAATGGATCAAGAAATAAGTATGTAGGTGGTACTGTAAGATCCTTACTTCTACAAATATTGATGTAGATAAATGGAATAGGGATAAAAAATTATATTTTCCCAAAAAGGGAAGTTTTGTTGGTTTTTCTCTATAAACAGCTGTCAAACGATAATGACAGGGTATTCATGTTTTCTGTACATAGGCCCATGGGACATTTTGACATAAGATTTGCCTTCAGTTAACATTAAATCATTGTTGGATAAGGTCACAGGCCCTTTGCGCTTGACACTGACCACTTCTTACTCCAGGAGAATGTTCCAGAAATGATCCATTGGAAGGTGACCAAAAAAGTGCAAGCCTTTTCATTAACTGTGGAGTATGGACTGGCATCTGTGTGAAAAAATATTTAAAAAATTTAAAAAGGAAGCAGTTGTAAAATACACTTGGATATGTCTATAGTACAGCCACCATTTAATATAGTGAATTATAAGAAGTAATACCATGATGGCACTAATACTTTTGTGTCTAGAAATAAAACATAAAATTAATTTTAGTTTGGAATATCTAATGAAAATGTTTTAATAAAATCAAATTTTAAAAGCCACTTAGTTTTTAGCATTTAACTGTTCATTTGCAATATTCATCTTCTATACATTCTCTAAACAGCAAAGGAGAATACGAGATAATCATTTCTTTTAAGAAGACTTAGAAGTGAAACTGGCAAGTGAAGCAATTAGATAAAAATATAAAATAGAAAGCTCTAGCCATATAAATCACTGAAATACATAGACACCCATTATTTGGGATTCTTAAAAAGTCCTCAGGTGATATGGACACTTTAAAACCTGGTAGAATCTGATACACATACTGCCTTCATTAGTTTTCAAGAAATTCGTCCAGATGGTAAGAGATGATAGGTAATAATAATCATAAAACCAGACAGAAAGAAGTTCTTAAGAGCATGTATTGGATGAGCTAAATCATACCACCTTGAAGTATGTATATATCACATAGAGGCAATAAAATAAAATTATGTAAGAGAATAAAATGTCACAAATACATTTCTATTGTGTATTGCTCATTATAGAAGTGTTTCTTTATCTTTTCTGTTAAAAATAGAGTATAGGATCTCATATAATGCCCAACTATAAAATGCCGTGTATCCCTCTCTCAACCCTGTTTACATTGGCATGTAAATTTTTTGCTATTGAAATAAACCAGACATTAAGAGAAGATGTATGTCAACACAGCTCTAAATAAAGGGTATTTGTACTCATGGCTAATAAAAATTAATTTATATTATAATTAATATTACCTCAAGAAGATATGGCATCATGTCCAGTAGATCAGTTATTAACAGATTTTATTGTTAGAACACCCTTTCAAATGGAGAAACATTAGAATTGAGTGGATTCAATATTAAAGTTCAAATTACTGGTAACCTACTTGTACTTAATATGATTGAGCTAGAGAGGGCTTAGGTGTTACCCAATACAAGTTGTTCACTTTATAGAAAAATAAAGTTCACTAATTCATTCATTCAACAAATATTTATTTTGTACCCACTGTGTGCTAGTCATGTTTCAAGGGATGTTCGGGGATGGAGCCATGTTGGGGTTGGAGCTAAGAGCAAGAAGAATAAGGACTTTTCTCTATGTAGCTTACATGGTTGATTTGGAAAGGCTTCTCTGAGGAGAGGATACTGAAACCGATGGATGAATGACAGGAAGGTGTCAGTTGGCAAAGATTGGGAGAAGAGTATTCGAGGCAGAGGCACCAATTAGTGAAAGGTTGTAAGGCATGAATAAGCCATGAATGATTGACAAACAGGGAAAAAACGCTCGCTGTGACTTGCGCATAGTGAAAATAGGACCATGAAGGAACAGGAGGTGAGAGAGACTGGCAGAGGCTGATCATGTTAGCTTTAAAAGCCAGGGTAAGGACGTTTTGATTGTTTTCCTGATAAGAAGCCATTGGAAGATCTTAAGCACGAGGGTGACATGATATGATATGCAGTGAAAGGATATGATGACTGCTGTGTGGAGAATGGATTAAAGAAGAAAAGAACGGAAGAAGGGTGATTGCTTAGGATGTTACCATATTCATCCAGGGCAGAGATGGTGGTTTGACTATGCTGGTAATAGTGAAGATATAATTTTTGCATGTGAAATAGCTTTTGAATCAGAAGCATTAAAATTAGATGAAAAAAAAAATGGGTACTGAGAGTAAACAAACTGTAGAAATCAAGGATGACTCCTAGGATTTTGGCTTGAGTTGCTGGGGACAACAGTACTGCTTATTGAATTGGGAAAAGCTGAGGGAAGAGCAGGCTTGGGGGAAACTTTAGTTTTTGTGAGATGTGTTTGGTATGATTATTAGATACCCATGTGGAACTGTCAGATAAATAGTCATATATTAAAAGTGTGGCTTATGGATGGTACTTAAAGCTAGGTAACAGTGAGTTCAAAGAGGAGAAAGCATGTGTATATACAGAAGCAAAGAGAACTTAGATTACAGGAGAGGAGAAAGAGAGACCAAAGGAGTCTGAAAAGGAGAATTAGTGTCACACTAGGAAAATGATAACATGGAAGCCAGAAAGTGATGTTTTAAGGAGATTGAAATTGTTACTAGGACAAATGCCATTGAGATAAAAGGTAATACATGATCAGAAAAATCACCACTGGTGTTCATCATTATTGGTTTGTCCAAGAGCACCCAGAAAGAAAGTACTTAAATGATTTGTGATTTTTCTGTTCCCACTCACAAAAACAGAAATCTGTGTCTTGACATTTGAGGGCTTCTCCCTATTGGACTGTGCAGAACACTCTTCTCAAAAGCATATACTGCCAGGGCTCTCAGCAATAAGTCTGGCATCTTTAAGGCAAAAAAGAAGGACACATGGGCCTGTTGTTTCCTGAAAGACTGCAAGAACCACTGAAGCTATAAGAAGAGGGAATTTTACCTGCAATCTTCTTATTCTATTCTAGGCCATCTTCTCATCAAAAATGGTGAAAAACTGTCAGTACCATAAACATCAAAATGACTCAAAAAATCTCCATGTTAATCCTTATACTCAGGACAGGCATAAACTGAATAAACTGTAGTCACTGCATTTGTCACAAATGCAACTTCATTCATATGTGACTCTAGTGATACCTAGAAGAACTATTTCATGTGGCTTAAGTTCAAAGACTTTGATCTTAGTGAATCTGATTTATGATGGATACTTTTTTTTTTTTTGTAAAGACCGTTTTAAGGATTATTGCTCCTTCTGTTGGATCTGGGAACATGTCAAAGATTCTCTGACAGAAAGCACTTCCTCCAACTAATAAAAATAAATGAAAAAATTAAAAAAAAAAAACTAACCTGTCATGCTAACCTAAAAAAAAAAAAAAAAAGTACTTGACTCTTAGGAGCTTATAGTCTAAAAATTTTACATTGCTTTTTTTTTTTAAACAAAGCCTTACATTGTTCATAAAATATGACCTAAATGTAAGTAAGGCTCTTGTCAAAGTGAGCTTTTAACTTTTCCATCATTTAATTTCTGCTCTTTGACAACTTCACAATCCTCTTTTTACCCCTATCTTCAATTTGGTAAACTTGGAGAGGAATAAGCAAATAGATGAAAGAGAATTTACCAGCATATACATTGAAGACAAAATTAATATTTTAGCTAGGTCTCAGAGAGGAATCATTCAACCAGCTCTTTTTATAAATGAAAAGACTGAGGCCTAGTGAGGGCGCTATGTCTAATTGGTGAGGAGAACAAATGGAAATCCAAGAGAGAAGCAGTTTGCACTTTAATTGGACAGTGATATTCATGTGTCAAAACTCTGTTTGCCTTTGCCCTACTTCATTTTGAACTCCAAGGCCAAATTTGCCTGTTATTCTGGATATCTCTTGACTTTCTACTTTTGCATTCCAATCCCGTATGATGAAAAGGACATCTTTTTTTTGGTATTAGTTCTAGAAGGTGTTGTATGTCTTCATAGAACTGGTCAGCTTCAGCTTTATCAGCATCAGTGGTTGGGGCACAGACTTGGATTACTGAGATAGTGAATGCTTTGCCTTGGAAACAAGCCAAGATCATTCTTTCATTTTTGAGGCTGCATCCAAGTACTGTGTTTCAGACTCTTTTGTTGACTATGAGGGTTGCCCACAGTAGTAGATATAATGGTCATCTGAATTAACTTTTTTTACAATTTGGACACAACTTATGCCTGAACAACAGCAACAACAATTCATGTGTCAACTGGGTGACAGTTAAGCACTTCCAAAATATGACCTAAGACCACAGCTAATTTCATCTTAGTCCATATAAATAAAACTAAGGGCGAAGGGGCAGACAGAAGGAACGGGAGAGGTGTTAATAGGAGCTGGAGGAGAATAAGGAGAAGTGAGGTCCAGCTCACAAAGTAAGCTATTTCTCGGAACTAGAATTTGCACGCATGGAGCTCTCATTCCTTAACTCCAAGCTAGGCTGGCTGCCTTCTAAATTTTAATATACTAATTTATTTTTCTCAGATTTAATTTACATTTTTATGACATTTAATGGGTGACTTGTATCAAATGGCCACTTGACTGCTCAGGCCCACATCTCTCACTCATATTTTCATCGAGGTAAAATTTCACAGTTTTGAATAATGCAAAGGATATTCCAGAGGTTTCCATAGAGGTGGGAAAAACAGACACAGATCAAGCTTGGTGCTAGCAAGGAAGCAGCAATTCAAACACGGATAGTAACTGGCATTAGTTGTAACCTCCTGGAGGAGACTTGTAACAACACTCCAGCTCTCATCGCCCTCATTTAGAAGCCTCTTGGTGCTGATGAATCAATACGTACATGACAGAGAATGAGGCCCAGTGATGGGGAAAAAGGGCGATAATTTTTTCATATTTGTTTTGTAAGAGATAAAATGAAAGTCTAGAAAATGAGGGATTTGTGATCACTGAAGGCTAAAGTTGTTTGTTATCCTGAGATTAGACAGACATTTAAATATTAGCTTTCATACTCAATATACCCAGATCCTTGAACTGGAAACCCTGGTTATGTTTAGAAAGCGAAGGGTAATTTTCTCAGCATCCTTCAAAACTGAATTGTTTTGAACAATAACAAAATGAGCCCCACATTTGCCAGGTAGATGACTATTTAGCTGGCCTTGTATGCTGATAAAACAAACATGTGATTTATGGAACTTTAGTAACCATCTCATCAGGATAACACAGACTTCTTTGGACTATGCACCAACCAGATTCTTTCTGGAAGGAATCTGGTTAGCAAATCTACTGAAACCTCCAAAATTTGGGGTCAAAAGATTTTGGCTTTTCACCTTCCCTTTTACCTTTGGGAAAAGAATGACATATAAGTTGTATCTTGGGTACAAAGAGGTTCAAAGCAGGATGTTGTGATTGAAACAATGAACAACATCTAACTCGCACTAATGCATTATGCAAAATAAAAATATATATAATTCTAACCAAACATGAGTGGTCAAAAATTGCATTGCTTGATAAAAACAGACTTTCCCCTTAAGTAATGAGTCTAGAGGATGTATTTACAGGGCTATCAAAACAATTCGAAACATCATAAGGCATAACATTTGTTTGCCTTCTCAGGAAAGTAACTGTGCAGGCTTATGGATCATCTAAATTAGACTTTACTATTTTGATGTCCTTGCCATTTGTTCTTTTAAATTTTGAGCCTAAGGGGTATATTCTCCTATCAATGTGCATGTGTAAGTCCCATTAAGGCTAATAGGAATTTGGTGCTTGAACCCAAAGAAAAATCTGCCTCTAAGATGGCATTATGCATATGTAATACACAAAGAAAAATAACCCCCCAAATCCATTTCTTTTTATCCAAGGCACATAAAACAATTATATTAATTATAAGTACATAGAGTACTCTCTGTGGAATTTTAAATCAATTTAATAAATTTGCAATTTTAGGCATTTCCATCGCTCAAAATTGCTTTCCTCAAATATGCTTTAGGTTGTCTCAGGCTTTGAAGAACCTAGTGACGGATGGAAACTAAGAGAAATAGGAGTGGCGGGAGTACATTTCTCAACATGGTCTTCATTTATTTATATTCTGCCGCACACGCAGTCATGATGTTTCAAACTTATTTCCATGAGATTCAAAATAAAACCTGGAACACAAAACAGCTTGCCCATATTTTCTTGTTTAAGGCTCTATCTCCTGAGCTTTCCTTTGTATCTCAGTTTTTCTAACCACATAAGAAATTTTCAGGCAAGACTCGGTATTCAAATGAGATGTTAATTTAAAAAATTGCTCCATCCTTCTGTTTATTTTGGTAGAAGGGAAATATTGGTTCTTGGAGTTGCATTAAAACCTAGATTTAAAAAAACAGTTTTTATCTTTATACATCTTTTGGAAAAAAAAAATTCTACCTCAAGAAATTTCTTTAACAAAGAGAACATTATTTCAGACTCTAACATTTCTGTCTGCCGATTATCATTAGTCATAAGCTAAGCCCTGCACTAAATGTCTAGTGAGCACAGATAATGTTCATTTTGTCTGGAAGACAGGTTGCCGCCTGTCAAGGAGCGATGGAATAAATGACAGGTTTTGACTCTGTGCCTTGCAGGCATATTAGGCTAAGAAATCGCCAACATGATGAAAAATTATTTTGTCAAAAATTTGTAGGTCACCCATCATTGTCTAATGTATTCTGTGATTAATTGCTAGCATAGATCAGCATTATGTCTTTCCAGTGAATCGCTTAATTGTTGCCTGCTTCATGCTCTTAATGTAATGATGAGGCATCTGCTCCTTTCACATGTGCTTTTAAATGCCAGCTTTTGCATCCAGGTTACAGGGTTGGTAATATTCAACTTAAAGAACTAGTTCAAATTAAAACTTGGGGACCGCCATCCCTTCTTGCTTTTTATGGGAGTGTGCGCGGAAGGCTGAGTGTTAGTGTTAATGTATGTAGATTTTATTTCTGATGAGTGATTATTTGACTGCTCATTTTACGAAGATTTATGGTGTGCTTTCTATCTCCTGACTGCAGTGCTGCTCTTATCTTTAATAAAGGAGATGAGGACATTAATCAGCCATTGTCAGGGCTCCTGACTAAGACATTAAATGTACTGTATGGGATAGGTAAACACGCTCCAGATCCTTCTCTACTCCACTAGATCAGGCAAAAAAACACTCATTATATTTATCATAATTTCACATCTGCTGTTTTTGAAGCAATGTACCATGAGGCCATAAACTGTATTACAACTGTGCATAAATTCAACTGATTTGTGGCTGGAGTAACTAATTC
Organism: Odocoileus virginianus; assembly: GCF_023699985.2. Lineage (NCBI taxonomy): Eukaryota > Metazoa > Chordata > Mammalia > Artiodactyla > Cervidae > Odocoileus > Odocoileus virginianus. The sequence goes on from NC_069679.1 coordinate 22,750,861, forward strand.
CTAAAGTACATTTTAGAAAAACAAGCAGTGAGCCCTGAAATTGCAATTCCATAAAGGCACTAAATTACTGACTGCAGAATCAAAAATTTGCTTGATGTGATTCTGCAGTGACCATTTTATAAAAAGTGACAGTGTGCCTGTGATTGAGTCAATAAAATAAGGACGAGTGAGCTGTACACTCAAACAAGATTAAAGAGAAAGTGAATGACAGAGGACAGACTCATGGTATACAAATAGAGGAAAGCATAATGTCTCCCCCAAAATAGCTTAAGGATGCAACTATTTTAGCGACAGTAATGATTTGTCAGTAATCTTTTCACAATTTTGGAGGTGGAAGAAAAATTTTAATTTCTCTTTATTCATTTCACAGCATGATCAGGAGCTCCTTAATATGCTAACAAAAAATGGATTTAGAAATACTTTTTTTGAAATTGTGGAGTCACCTATTGATTTGAGCTTGCCATAATATTTTCCAAAATTATAAATGATAATTCTCTATGGATTATTTACCCGTATCCTTATTTTTAAGGGTATATGCCTAAGTAAGCTCTTTGTTAAGGCATCTAGCCATTTTGGGGTAGAAAATGTGTGTGTGTATGTTTATGGGAGGGGGGAGTGTGTATTTCTCCATGATTTTTTTTTTAACCTTTACGGATGTGTACCACTTCAACTTCTTACAGACTTGATCAGTACTTGAACTTGATATAATATCTTCTATGAAAGAAGGGAGAGCAGGAAGTGATCTTTTATACAGGACAAGTGAAACCAGAAACACCATTGTTTTTGAAGACAAAATGCACTTGACATTTGTTAAGATGAAAACCAAAGGCGGACCTGACACTTGGAATCCTGAATAGAGGTGTGAGCCCACAAATAAAACCTGTTAAGGATGGGAACCATGTATGTTCTCCTGGAAGTAGGATGTGATTTTGTGATTATTTATTGACTAGAAAAAGCAATTTAAGGGGAAAATAACTGGAACTGGACTTTCATTGCTTGGGTTTCTCATGCTGTCCATTGCCTTTCACCAATTATTTCATGCATCTCTGCGGTTGAGACTGGAAGTACCACCGAGCTGCATTTGTCACGTGTGACTCACATGCATATGCATTCTTTGTTTAATATTCTGTGTTTGAAGGCTCCTTCTGATAGAATGTGGGCAATTACTTGCTACCCAAGGCAAATTGTGAAGGGCATTTATACAGAACACATTTCAGAGTATTATAATCCTATTTGGTTTTATTTATAGAAGTGTATATTTGCCACCTTTTATCCCTTTCCCTGACCACTAGCCTGGTCAACTTTAACTGCAAATCTGGAGCTGGCACATTGAATATTGCTCTATTCTTTACTCATAATATCAAGTCAAAAATGGTCGTGTTCATAAGGCATTGCACAGTTTCTATCTAATGGTATCAATCTGTGCATCACAGAGCGTTTCTTTTCCTGACATTATTACTTTACTGAAATTAAGCTTGAAACAATCTGATGTCAGATACTGTATATCTACTTTTATTGCCAGCCTTTCTGAGCCCACCATATTGCCAGGACTGCATCTCATTTTAGATGGGTTTAACCAGATATATATTCTCAAGTTTATTGAGAGTTGGATAGATTACATTTCCCATTCTCAAAGAGCAGGCTGGTCCTTTCAGTGCATTTTATAGAACAAATGTAAATTCCCATGCTGCAGTTGACAAAAATTCATGGTTCTTTTCTTAGTGTCAAAAATAAATTCAGCATAGCATTGGAGATGAGTAAGTGTGGTGTAGAGGAGCAGGCTTCAGTTCACCCTTTCTGATTTAGCAGCAGTTTCGATGTACTTGAGAAATATGTAAAAGTTCAATTATTATGGTCTAGGCAAGGAGATTTGCTCACACAACAGAGCTACTGTACTTGTTTGGAATGAATTGTAAGGACTCCATGAAATGCAAAGCACCTTCTGAGCACAGCAAGCCCCTCTTCCTCCCACCTTCTCTGTCTCCTTCCTTTCCTATCTACTTATATATCTTACACGAAGTCTTTTCAAAAGAGGCTTTCACTGTAGTTAAATAAAATGCAGCATAAAAAATTGCCAAATCACTCCATTAAAATGCAATAAAAATTAGTCTTTTGCTACATTTTGGAATTTATGTATTTAGGAGTTGCAGGATATGCAAAGAATAGCTATCAAATAAATTTATTAGCAGCTTGGCTTGATCAGTTTGTCAAGATTGCTTACATATGTATGTTTTAGAAGGAAAGGCAGATTTGTATGAAAAAGGTGTTTATAGCTAAGAGTAAACCAAACATACTGAATCATGGAAAAAAATTCTCTTTCAAATACCATGCATTTTATCAACAAAACACACAGCTCAGATTGTGGACTGTCTGCTTAAATGCCAAGAGTGTGTCCTTATAAACAAACAGCACATCTTTCTATATTTATATTCATTGATTTGATTCTTTTTTCTTGGTCAAAGTGAGGGGTTTCCTCTAACTATCCATCAAGAGTTGGTGCTGCACTTTAAAAAAAATGATGAAAAAACAACCCAGAAGTATTCTGTGGAAGAACGTAGCCTGTAGCCTGGTTACTACAAGAGTCAGTCCAAGTATATATGCACTAAACATTTTTATTTTGTTATTTCATTTTGCTACCCCCAGGTCTGAGCAATTAGGTAATGGGTGCAAGTGGGACGAGTTCAGAACTACATCGTTCCAACAGGGGGGAAATGTGATCAGACTTTCTTAAATAGGAAGGTCTATTTCTCTTATAGTCACATTTACTCTCTTAGGCATCTTCTTCATGAGAAGATCATAAATAAGGTGGAATCTTGTGGAATCTGAGTATGGTCCTCCTATAGGCATTAGTGAGGCAAGGACAGCCTTCGGTTACAAAGGGAAGACATATCTGGACACACGCGCATACATACCCAATTCATATAAAACATATCACACAGGTATGGTATATGGTTATTACTTTACAGTTGTAGACGTAAATATATATTTCAAACAGTCTTTTGGATAATAAAAAATTTTTTTTTGCCTGAGTTTTTTGCTAGATCAATTTAGGCCAGTATTATTTTTTTAACCTGTAATATGAATGATGAAACACATGATTAGGAATAAGAGAAGGATTACTCGTGTTTGCATTGCTGCAAGTTTTCTGCAGGAAACTTCTAGAGCCATAAGGTCATCTTGGGAAGGTTAGTTTAGTTAAAACAAGATAACATGGAGGCCTAACTGGGTGAAAGTAAGCAATTATGCCCTGGGATGGGCTGAAACAAGGCCAGGTCAGGAGAGCCCCTCCCTGCCCTTGCGACGTTGCAACTTTGTTCAGACTCCCTGTCATGCTATATATGACACGTGTCTGAATGAGATCATCAGTCTTAAACTGAATATTGAATTTTAATAAAGGTTAATTTCCCCCTTATTTTTATCTAAAAATAAATGTAAGTAGAATTTCTAGTGTGTTCTCTCACCTCAGTGGCTCACCCTGAACACTCTGAAGACATCTGAAAGTGGATCCCAGAGGACAGCAGAATGGTTAGGGAGGTGACCCTGGCCTCGCTCCACTTGGTCAGCTTTACCTGGGGAAGTCCGGGTGGGCAGGCTCCCAGGTTTTCAACTTTGCAGGGTTTAACCTTACCGAGAAATATATTTTCTGCTATGCCTTTTTTTTTTTAAATTTCCAAAGAGGTCACCTGCCCACCTACACCACACACACATACCACTACTTTGCCAATGTGTAAAACGCCAAGTCAATTAGATAGTAGGTAGCACTGCCAACATTTTCAGGATTGTCTGCTGTTAACTGTCTCTGCCCAACTAAAAACAGAACCCAAATAAATAGACTGGAGCTGTAATTATGTGTTCAGGAATTTGTTGGTAGTGAGGATTATTCAAGATTAGAATGTGCTTTTAATAGTCCCCATTTTTATGCTTGTGGCCTGTGAAGAGTGATACAGGGAAGGACCTTGCTTTGGACAGCATTATTTTTGGTCCTTTCCAAATATGAGTGAAGGAGAAACTGGCCTTTGTCGTCATAAAAATTGTACAAAGACTGGTGTCTTACTTCACTTCGATTCCTGAAGCATAGCTGATATTCTGAAATAGCTGGGCAACACACTTCCTACTGTACAAATTGGTTGTATTACCTTTTTATTTTTAAATTTTTGCTGTTGTTGGGAAGCAGATCTTATTTCACTGATTCCAAGTAAACAGTGAACAGTTGACTGTATCTGCCTCACTGGCTGCTGATGGGACCCATGCTCCGCAGAAAGAACAGTGTTAGTAAGGAACAGTCTCCAACTGTAACTTGGAGGTGCTGTCTACTTCAGCAGCAGTTGGCCAATTTGTAGTTTACATCCTATATGGGCTGCATGTGGAAGTCAGAATTTACTGCCCCATTGATTGAAATGATGTTCTTGCATCCCTTATAGATTTGATTTCAGGTCCATGAACAGGCTTACTGTTGGTCCCTTATCCAGCTCTGTACAGGATAGTTTTAATGACTTGTTAAAATCCCCCAGTTGTCTTGAGACTCAAATTCAGGGGCCATAATCTAATTAAATCTTTTCAATAAGAAATAAGGATTTTCATCTAGTTTTTAATTTAATCTACTCCAATGAATTACATTGAGGTTTTTATAGCATCCTTTCAACTTCAGCAACAAAGGCATCTCCCTATTCACAAAGCAGAACAAAATCCTTATATGTGGCTGGTTTTTTCAAAGTAGATGGAATTCTCTTGCCTATTCTCTTTCCAAACGTGATTCTATGCTGTTTGTCTAGTTAGTGTGTTAATGATGTACATATGTGCATGAAATGGGATCAATACATCGAGCTTTGCATGAAGTGAATACAGCATGATATCTCAAGTACATGATAAGTGATCTGGACAGCACAGTCAAAACAGTCATTTTAGCCATCTTGGCAATCAATATTGACCATTTCAACTGCACGCTAGGGTCTGGAGTCTGCCTTATTCACATGGGTGGCCAAAATGAAGAACAAAATGCCTCAGGATTCCATTTCTATTATTCAGATGGGCAGAGTCTTGGTCAATGTTTAATATGAACTTTGTTCTGAAATACTCAGATGTGGTGTTATAAATCACAAATTCAAAGGGCAAGGAGTACAGAAAATAAAAAAAACCTTAAGGTCTTAATTTCCCAAATAGAATACACAGATTATATTCATGCATTGTTTTGTGATTTCCAACATCCTCCTTTTGTGATAAGTGCTATTTCTAGAACTTGGACCTAAATTTCAAAAAGAAAAAAAAAAACATTAATCAGATGCTAATTAGCATGTATCATTAAATATTATAGACTGAGACAGGAAGCCCACCTCCTTATAAGTGGCTGATTCCATTTCTCCTATACTGTCAGATATTTGACCATTTCTTTCTCTCTCTCTGATTCAGTTCTTTGCTGTGCAGACTGCAAAATATAATAACTTCTAAGCAGTGTGTAAAACAAAGTGCTCAATTCACTTTATTAAAATATCCAATAATAATTGATTTAAAGGCAATAAAATGTGTTCATTAGAGGGTTTATATTCAAGAAATATTGAAAGTATACCTAAAACTGTCACTTTTATTGTGAATGAACAGGATAATATAATTTGAAAAGAGTGTGATCATACTAAAGATTTGTCCTGCAGCATTATCTGATAGCTCGTAAAGTGCTGAAATTTAATATGATGCTTTCAGTCAGTTTAATTGAAATTTAATTGCCACTTTGGGCAGAAGGTTTAGATCTGATCAATAAAATATTAAAGATTTTGTGCTTTCGCTTGGAACAGCTCCTTTAGCGATGCATCAAGAGGACTCTATATTTTCGGAAATATTTGTTTGTTATAGTTCACATGCTGCTCGATATCACTTTCTAATCTGAAAGTTTTAATGTGCTGTGCAGACAAATAGTGGAAATTATAAAGCAATAGTTGATCCATTTAATTACAACACGATGAAAGAAATAACGGTCACCTTCAGATTCATGAGAAAGGCATTAATGTAAAAGAGCAATAAATATTTTGAAATGTCAAACCTCAGAAAGACAGAGTCCAACTTGAGCTGGGCTGTAAATCAGACTGAGGGAAGGACCTTGAAAAAAAGATGGTTCTTTGGTATTTTAGAAATAATTACTAATACAAAAAGGGTAATGATGAAACTATAAATTACATTAAAAAGGGCCATTAGAGGAGGATTAGTTTATAAAGCTGAGAGATGGTTCTTAAAATTGTCCTGCTGGTTATTTCTACTTTTCATTTTATTCAGGAACCCCCTGCTCAATTATCTGATTATTAATAAGCTAATTGATCATGCTTTGCAGTTCAAATATTAAAGTCAACTTTCTCCTTTTCAGGGCCTCCCATAGGACTTCCACATTGCTTATATTTTAGGAAGGGAGAGAGATGGAGATTTAAGACATATGAACAGTAAACTGGAGAATGACCTCAAGCTAAGTAACGTTCCTATTAATGTCTCAAAATTATAATTTCCTTCATATGACTGTATTAAAAAAATGACCGATACTTGTGTGCTTATAATTTTTTCTAATTATTACTGGAATAAGTTTTTTACTAATGATCTTTTTTAACCTACAGAATTTCTCAAATGCTCCATGTTCCAGCCCACACATTTCTTTAGTCACCAGTCTTCTGTAAGATGTTAAGTTCAAAAGCAAGACATGTTGTTTTATTTGGCTTGTTATATCTCTAAAGTATATTTCCTCTTTACAACCACATTCAAACAAGATAAATTATCTACAATGATCATAATCAGTCATCTTGTCTTTCTTTAACCATCTCTGTCCCAGATTTCTCTTGGTTAACCATCCTCTATCATCATAGTTTTTAATCTTAAAACCTTATCGAAATAGACTATTTTCTTTTGAAGTAGACACACATTTTTTTCCCTGTTATCAGTCAAAAATTGTGATTTTATGACATCTAGATACTGGGGGTTATTCTAGGGCCTGGAGACACAGCAATGGCTAGGGAAAACATTCCTGACTCCAAAAAACTTATATTCTAGTCTGGGAGAAAGACAGTAAACATAAACAAAGAAGATAATTTCAAACCCTGACAAGTGCTATAAGGAAGATAAAATAAGCCCTATCTCTAGATTAGTGTGTGTGTGTGTGTGTGTGTGTGTGTGTCCAAACAAGTTTAACTCCTCTGAGGAAGTGACATCTAAGTTAACTCCTAATGACAATAATGAAGCAGCCTTGTAAGGATTTGATGGAGCTTTCTAGGAAAAGGAAAGAGCAAAGATAAGGACACCAAGATAGGTATTAGCTAGATGTCAGCATCTATAAAGAACACAATCTGTGGCACTCTAGCACTAATCTGTTGGGTGTTCATTGGAAGGACTGATGCTGAAGCTGAAACTCCAATACTTTGGCCACCTCATGCGAAGAGTCAAGTCACTGGAAAAGACCCTTATGCTGGGAGGGATTGGGGGCAGGAGGAGAAGGGGACGATAGAGGATGAGATGGCTGGATGGCATCACTGGCTTGATGGACATGAGTTTGAGTAAACTCCGGGAGTTGGTGGACAGGGAGGCCTGGTGTGCTGCGATTCATGGGGTCACATAGAGTCAGACACGACTGAGCGACTGAACTGAACTGAGCACTAATCGGGCTTCCCATGTGGTGCTAGTGGTAAAGAACACACCTGTCAGTGCAGGAGATGTAAGAGATGCAGGTTCAGTCCCTGGGTCAAGAAGATTCCTTGGAGAAGGGCATGGGAACCAACTTCAGTATTCTTGCCTGGAAAATCCCATATATAGAGGAGACTAGCAGGCTACGGTCCATGGTATCATGAAGAGTTGGACACAACTGAAGCAACTTAGCATGTATGCATGCTATTACCAATCTATGGGAAGACTGGGAGGAAATAACATTGAGGCAGACAGGGACCAGATCATGAACAGTCCCATAAGCCATAGTGAGTAGTTTTGATTTTAATGAAGTGTAATGAGAAGGCATGCCCATGCAAGAATACTGGAGTAGGTTGCAATTTCCTTTTCCAGGGGATTTCCCCAATCCAGGGATCAAAATAATGTCTCCTGCATGGCAGGTGGACTCTAACACTGAGTCAACTAGGAAGCCCAATGGGAAAGCAAAGGAAGCCTGTTAGTAAAAGAAAGCAGGTAGTGATGGGGTCAGTTCAGTTCAGTCCAGTTCGGTCACTCAGTCATGACTGCAGCACACCAGGCTTCCCTGTTCATCACCAACTCTCGGAGTTTGCTCAAACTCATGTCCATCGAGTTGGTGATGCCATCCAACCATCTCATCCTCTGTAATCCCTTTCTCCTCCTGCCTTCAATCTTTCCCAGCATCAGTCTTTTCCAGTGAGTCGGTTCTTCACATCAGATGACTAAAGTATTGGCGTTTCAACTTCAGCATCAGTCCTTCCAATGAATATTCAGGTCTGACAGAATGTGGTCCACTGGAGAAGGGAATGGCAAACAACTTCAGTATTCTTGCCTTGAGAATCCGAGGAGCAGTATGAAAAGCAAAAAGATATGACACTGGAAGATGAACTCCCTAGATCGGTAGGTGCCCAGTTGCTACTGGAGATCAGTGGAGAAATAACTCCAGAATGAATGAAGGGATGGAGCCTAAGCAAAAACAACACCCAGTTGTGGATGTGACTGGTGATAGCAGCAAGGTCTGATGCTGTAAAGAGCAATATTGCATAGGAACCTGGAATGTTAGGTCCATGAATCAAGGCAAATTGGAAGTGGTCAAACAGGAGATGGCAAGAGTGAACGTTGACATTAGAGGAATCAGCGAACTAAGATGGACTGGAATGGGTGAATTTAACTCACATGACCATTATATGTACTACTGTGGGCAGGAATCCCTTAGAAGAAATGGAGTAGCCATCACAGTCAACAAAAGAGTCTGAAATGCAGTACTTGGATGCAATCTCAAAAACGAGAGAATGATCTCTGTTCATTTCCAAGGCAAACCATTCAATATCATGGTAATCCAAGTCTATGTACTGACCAGTAACACTGAAGAAGCTGAAGTTGAACGGCTCTGTGAAGACCTACAAGATCTTTTGGAACTAACGCCCCAAAAAGATGTCCTTTTCATGATAGGGGACTGGAATACAAAAGTAGGAAGTCAAGAAACACCTGGACTAACAGGCAAATTTTGCCTTGGAGTACTGAATGAAGCAGGGCAAAGGCTAATAGAGTTTTGCCAAGAGAACGCACTGGTCATAGCAAACACTCTCTTCCAACAACAGAAGAGAAGACTCTACACATGGACATCACCAGATGGTCAACACCAAAATCAGATCGATTATATTCTTTGCAGCCAAAGATGGAGAAGCTCTATACAGTCAGCAAAAACAAGACTGGGAGCTGACTATGGCTCAGATCATGAACTCCTTATTGCCAAATTCAGACTTAAATTGAAGAAAGTGGAGAAAACCACTAGACCATTCAGGTATGATCTAAATCAAATCCCTTATGATTATACAGTGAAAGTGAGAAATATATTTAAGGGACTAGATCTGATAGAGTGCCTGATGAACAATGGATGGAGGTTCATGACATTGTACAGGAGACAGGGATCAAGACCATCCCCAAGAAAAAGAAATGCAAAAAGGCAAAATGGCTGTCTGAGGAGGCCTTACAAATAGCTGTGAAAAGAAGAGAAGTGAAAAGCAAAGGAGAAAAGGAAAGATATACCCATTTGAATGCAGAGTTCCAAAGAAGAGCCAGGAGAGATAAGAAAGCCTTCCTCAGCGATCAATGCAAAGAAATAGAGGGAAACAAGAGAATGGGAAAGACTAGAGATCTCTTCAAGAAAATTAGAGATACCAAAGGAACATTTCATGCAAAAATGGGCTCAATAAAGGACAGAAGTGGTAAGGACCTAACAGAAGCAGAAGATATTAGGAAGAGGTGGCAAGAATACACAGAAGAACTATACAAAAAAGATCTTCATGACCCAGATATGCACGATGGTGTGATCACTCACCTAAAGCCAGACATCCTGGAATGAGAAGACAAGCAGGGCTTAGGAAGCATTACTACGAACCAAGCTAGTGGAGGTGATGGAATTCCAGTTGAGCTATTTCAAATCCTAAAAGATGATGCTGTGAAAGTGCTACACTCAATATGTCAGCAAATTTGGAAAACTCAGAAGTTGCCACAGGACTGGAAAAGGTCAGTTTTCATTCTAACCCCAAAGAAAGGCAATGCCAAAGAATGCTCAAACTACTGCACAATTGCTCTCACCTCACACACTAGGAAAGTCACACTCAAAATTCTCCAAGCCAGGCTTCAACAGTACGTGAACCATGAACTTCCAGATGTTCAAGCTGGTTTTAGAAAAGGCAGAAAAAGGAGAGATCAAATTGCCAACATCTGCTGGATCATCAAAAAAGCAAGAGAGTTCCAGAAAAACATCTATTTCTGCTTTACTGACTACGCCAAAGTCTCCGACTGTGTGGATCATAATAAACTATGGAAAACTGTTAAAGAGATGGGAATACCAGACCACCTGACCTGCCTCTTGAGAAACCTGTATGTAGGTCAGAAAGCAACAGTTAGAATTGGACATGGAAAAACAGAGTGGTTCCAAATAGGAAAAGGAGTACATCAAGGCTGTATATTGTCACCCTGCTTATTTAACTTACATGCAGAGTACATCATGAGAAACACTGGCCTGTATAAAGCACAAGCTGGAATCAAGATTGCCAGGAGAAATATCAATAACCTCAGATATGCAGATGACACCACCCTTATCACAGAAAGTGAAGAGAAACTAAAGGGCCTCTTGATAAAAGTGAAAGAGGAGAATGAAAAAGTTGGCTTAAAGCTCAACATTCAGAAAACTAAGATCATGGCATCTGATCCCACCACTTCGTGGCAAATAGATGGGGAAGCAATGGAAACAGTGGCTGACTTTATTTTTTTGGTCTCCAAAATCACTGCAGATGGTGATTGCAACCATGAAATTAAAAGACTTACTCTTTGGAAGGAAAGTTATGACCAACTTAGACAGCATATTAAAAAGCAGAGACATTACTTTGTCAACAAAGGTCCATCCTGCAAGGCTATGTTTTTTCAGTAGTCATGTATGGATGTGAAAGCTGGACTATAAAGAAAGCTGAGCACAGAACTGATGCTTTTGAACTGTGGTGTTGGAGAAGACTCTTGAGAGTCCCTTGGACTGCAAGGAGATCCAACCAGTCCATCCTAAAGGAGATGAGTCCTGGGTGTTCATTGGAAGGACTGATGTTGAAGCTGAAGCTCCAATACTTTGGCCACCTGATGTGAAGAGCTGACTCATTTGAAAAGATCCTGAACTTGGGAAATATTAAAGACAGGAGGAGAAGGGGACGATAGAGGATGAGATGGTTGGACGGCATCACTGACTCAACGGACATGGGTTTGGGTGGACTCCAGGAGTAGTTGATGAACAGGGAGGGCCTTGTGTGCTGTGGTTCACGGCGTCACAGAGAGTCAGACATGACTGAGCGACTGAACTGAACTAGTCAAGCTAGTTTGGACCAATTGTAATCATGGACATGTTGAGAATTGGTAAAACTGAGATGCAATTTAGAAAGTAGAACAGTAGGGCTTACTGATGGATTGGGTATAAGCTTGGTGATGGTGAGAAAGAATTCTAGACTGACTTTCCAGTTTTGAGCCTGAAGAGATGGATAGATGGTAAGGCCACTTACTGTGATGGAAAAGACACAGGAACGTAGAAAGCATACATATGGGAAAAAAGAATAGTTCTGTCTGGCCTCTGTGATTTTTGAGATGCCTATTGGAAAGCCAAGTGAATGTGAAGTAAGTAGCTGGATCTAGGACTTTGGAGCTCAGGAGAGTTCTTGATGTGGGCCATCATTTGAGTTCCATTAGCACATAGATGGGCTTTCCTTGTGGCTCAGATGGTAAAGAATCTGCCTGCAATGCAGGAGACTTGGGTTCAATCAGTGGGTTGGGAAGATCCCCTGGAGAAGGGAATGGCAACCCACTCCAGTATTCTTGCTTGAAGAATTCAATGGACAGAGGAGCCTGGAGGGCTACAGTCTATGGGGTCACAAAGAGTCAGACATGATTGAGCACACAGATAATATTTGAAACTGGATAGGATCATCTGAGAGATTGCAGTTAAGGATGAGAAGAACCAAGGCTAGAACTTTGAAACTGTATCATGAGAAATTTGGCAGAACAAGGGAGGTCAGCAAAGACAATTGAGAAGTGATCAGTGAAGGTGGCATGTATTTAAAATTAGGAAAGGAATACATTAAGGATGTATATTGTCACCTAACTTATTTAACTTATATCAGTGTACATCATGTGAAATGCTGGGCTGGATGAATCAGAAGCTGGAATCAAGATTCCAAGGAGGAATATCAACAACCTCAGATATGCAGATAATATCACTCTAATGGCAGAAAGTGAAGAGGAACTAAATAACCTCTTGATGAGGGTGACAGAAGAGAGTGAAAACTCAACATGGAAAAAACTAAGATCGTGGCATCTGGTCCCACCACTTCATGACAAATACAAGAGGAAAATTTAAAGTGACAGGTTTTATTTTCTTGGGCTTCAAAATCACTGTGGATGGTGACTGCAGCCATAAAATTAAAAGATGCTTGCTCCTTGGAAGAAAAGCTATGACAAACCTAGACAGTGTATTAAAAAGCAGAGACATTACTTTGCCAAAAAAGGTCCATATAGTAAAAGGTATGGTTTTTGCAGTAGTCGTGTATGGATATGAGAGTTGGACCATAGAGAAAGCTGAGTGTCAAAGAATTTATTCTCTTGAATTGTGGTGCTGGAGAAAACTAGCAAGGAGATCCAACCAGTCCATCCTAAAGGAAATCAGTCCTGAATATTCATTGGAATGACTGATGCTGAAACTGAAACTCCAATACTTTGGCCATCTGATGCGAAGAGCTGACTCACTTGGAAAAGACCCTGATTCTGGTAAAGATTGAGAGCAGGAGGAGAAGGGGATGACAGAGGATGAGATGGATGGCATCACCAACTCAATGAACATGATTTTGAGCAAACTCTGGGAAATAGTGAAGGACTGGGAAGCCTGTCATGCCGCAGTCCATGGGGTGACAAAGAGTCAGATATGACTTAGCAACTGAACAACAACAACAAAATTGTTAACTCATTTTTATCCTCCCCATTTTAAAGGGGATGGTAATATGGTTTTACAGGGGTTTGCACAGACTCAGCATGATATTCAAAAACAGTTACAGTCTCCTTTCCAGTTCAGTCTACCGCTCTTTCTATCACTCCAAGTACCCTGATTTATGATTCTTTGAATGGTTGGCTTTCTCCAGCAGACCAAATATTTTGCACTTGCATGGTTCTGTTCATTTCTTTCTCCAGGCCTCACTTGCCTATGGAAATCTCTTCCACTTGGTAACCTTTTTCCCCATACCCCCAGTCAGAACTAAGAGTGCCCTCTTCACTTTTCCTTGAATGGTATATTATCACCTGGACCATGGCTTAATCCTTTCTGCTTCCTTCACTGTGCTTAGAATGGTGCTCTCCAAAGAATGGTGCTTAATACAAGCTGAAAGTATGAATAAATCTATTTTCCATTAGCAAAGGGAAGGGGTTGGGAAAGAAGATCCCCTTCTGTATTTAGATTCCATTCTGTAATTAGTCCCATTGTCAAAAGACATATATAAAATTTTTAAACATTTGTGTTTTCTGTAAGAATATGGTTCTCCACCATTTAATACTCAGACTCCAGAGAAATAAGTTGTTAACTCAGAGACCTGTAATAGCTTGTTTCTTCTCTGGGCACCTGTTGGAGTTTGCTAGGTTACCTCTTCCCTTCCTTTTCTCACCCACTTCTTAAGTCTAACCTCCAAGGAAAAACACATAATGGCAATTCAATTTTTACAATAGGATGGTCACATGATTTATGGCTTTGTAGTAAGCATTAGGGCTTCCCTGGTGGATCAGATGATAAAGACTCTGCCTGCAATGTAGGAGACCCGGGTTCGGTCCCTGGGTTGGGAAGATCCCCTAGAGAAGGAAATGACAACCCACTCCAGTATTCTTGCCCAGAGAATCCCATGGACAGAGAAATCTGTTGGGTCCATGGGGTCCCAGAGTCAGACACGACTGAGAGGCTAACACAACAACAAAAACAAGTAACCATTAAGACATAGACCAATGAAAGTTAGTAAGAGATTTGATACCAGCTTCAAGAGGTTTATAGTCTAGGTTGCTTTCTGAAGGGCATGCTGGACTTCTGGAATTTAAATTGGAAGTGCTTCCCAAGATTTGTCTCTAATATTTGTATGTTTACTTGAGAGTGTAATCTAAAGCCCTGCCACATTATAGTTCTTAATTATTGATTCCATTACTTTTTTCTAAGAATAAAAAGCTTGGAAAGATATGTTATTATTAAATAACATGTTATTAAATAAATAAATAATAAATAAAATAAATAAATAATGAATAAATAAATAATAATATGTTATTATTAAATAAACATTTATTATTAAATAAAAATACAGAAAACTAGAAATAAACTGATTATATCACAGATTAGTCACCACTAATATTTTGATGTCTTTTCCCATTTCCCATTGGAGTGTTTTTTTTTTTAAATTCATTGACTTATTGGTAATTTTTTCATAGTTTTAACTGTACTCAGTATTATATTAGTTGCTATGTACTGTAAATCATTTGTTGTGTGGTAAAATGATGCAACAGTGAAGAGTGAAAAGTTTGGAGTGAGACCGCCTTTTCATTGCTGGCTTCTTGAATTACGGTGTTTGATCTTGCATAAGTAATTCTATCATCTTATGCTTTGGCTTTCTCATTTGTAAAATGTGGATAACACTATCCTCCTCACTGAGTTATTCATTAAATAAGTTACTGAATATGAAACACAAACAGTGTCTGGCACAGAGAATATACACAATAAGTCCCAGCTGATATTAATTAGAAGGATTTCTATATAATTGTAATGATATTTTTTCCTGGAAGGTTATACATTTAAATTTTTATTATTAAAGTCTCATAGGTTTGTTTTTAATATCTAAAAATAAAGAGGAGATGAAAAATCAATAATTATGACTCACAATGGAAAACATCCAGGGATGTTTAGTTAACATTAATATTTTCACTTACATTCCTCTGAAAGTATATTTTGCACAGTTACCTGGGTATTTCATGACCCAGCTAATAGATGCAATTTTCCTGGGTCTGCAATTAATATGCTTTATTCTACTGGTGATGGGAGGTGAATCATACAGGTTACAAGTCACCCTGATGTGCTCAACTCTAGTTAACCGTTTTGGCATATTAGTGACAATTTTTGGATCAAGTTAAGTTTTTTTTTTTATATAAATATCAGCAATCAAGTTATTTAAAGGGTATGATCTTTGAATGTAAACATCTTCATAATTTTTTGTGCTTTATGTATTTTCTTTAATAATTTGTATACTCAACATGGTATTCATTGAGTGTAGAGTGTGCGCTAATAATTCTTTGTATTACGGGCATAGTTCCCTGAACTTACAGAGGTTAAGTAATAATGTGTTTTCTAATTTTGGCATTCAGCAAATATTAAGTCTGCTGCCTGTGCTGTGAGTCTAAGTCAGTATTTTGAAATACCATAATGAATATATAGATTTGTTTAGTTTTGGAGGATTCTGGCCTATGACTGGACAACAATAGTCCATGAAATTGCTAAACTGTGTTTTCCTGCTTTTCTCAAGAGTATTGTGAAATGTAATTTAAGTCCTGGGACATTAGTTCAACTTTTTGCTAGAAGAATCCACACAGTGCAGCAAAATGAAGAGGCCCTATCCCATGTAGAAGAAGATGTGTTTTGGAATTTTTAGAGACCAGGTTTAAAACCAGATTCCATCATTTCCTCACTGTGTGGATTGGGGCACATTATTTAATTCTTGTGTCTCACTCATGTACATTGTAGTGATGAAAATGCCTACTTTTGTAGGAGAAATCCTACAAAATCTTTGTCAGATTTTTCATGATAATCAATGAGATAATGTATGTTATGAAGCTTGCCCTTTTATTGTGGTTCTTGCCACTGGTGTTTTCCTGAAGCAGGAGGGCAGCTGGGAGACCTTGACAGAATGGTAAAAGCCCAAGAGCTTGTTATTGTCACGGTTCTGAAGACACCAGCTACTTCTTCAAATTGATAGTGAGAGGTGTCCTCCTTTATGAGGCCACATGACCTCAGTCTGACCAGAAAAGGGGTGTGGGGTGTGGGGTGGGAATCACACTTAATGGGAACAACAGGAGAGATGGATAAACTCTAAGAATGGATTGGTTTCAGTGTCACCAAGATCTCAGTTCAAATATTTACTTTTGATAACTGCTGGCAAAGAATAAGTATCTTTAAATCTTCAACTACCCCTTGCCTCGTGAGACTTAATAACATAGTATTTCTTGTTTGTCCCTTGAATGACTGAATTAGTCCATTTTCTTACCCATCTCTACCCATGTTCTATTTCTCAGAGTGCCACGGACTAGCACTCTTATTGGAGCCCCTCAAACAGCTCTTCTTTTGTATAGATTTGATCAGAAAGAAAACTCCAGACTCTTCCTGGGACTCTGAAAAGCCTAAATAACTCAACTCCAAATGTCAGAAAGGGACAATACTTACTAGAAACTCAAGGTAAGCAGTGGAAAATCCTTTTTTTTTTCTATTTCCCCTTCTCAGCAGATTCAATACTAAACCTTAGTGTCCCTGCATCTAAGACAAGGGTATTTTCCCACCTTGTTATCTCTGAGGAACGTGAAGAGTTTGAATGGTGATGGCTTGATCTTAGTAGTGAGAAAAGAATAAATTGCTCACTTAATAAATTGCCAGGCCACTTGGGTACTATTTAGTAGATTACCTTTTCCAGAGCGCTAAACGATAGGAAATGGCAAGTGGCAGTAACTGGGAGAGAATGCAGCTTTGATCTCTTGAACTGAAAGACTCTGCAGTTTGCTTAGAATGAGATGGAATTATTTCTTCCCTTTTATCTGAGACCCAGTAAAACATCAGAAAAGGAAGACATTATTACTTTTTCCCCATCCTGCATGAGCATTAGAATAAAAGGGAAAATGATGGCCCCTCTACAGACACACACATGCTCACCCGAAGTGGTCATTATGAACTCCAAAAGGAATTTTTGAAAGAGTGTCATTTATCAATCCTTTAATTAAAAATACTTACTGAGAACTGCCTATGTGCAAGAGTTTGTGCCAGATGCTGGGAGGAGTATATGGAAATGGGGGCAGGTCCTGCCTTTTAGGGGTGCCAGTAAGGAGAAAATATTTTCATAAGCCTTTTAATTTCACCTTCCTTTCAAAAGGGCTGACACCGAACAAATAAATTTGCATCCTAAGTGCTAAAGAATCAGCCTACTAAAGCAGGAGATGCAGGAGAAACAGGTTCTATCCCTGAGTCAGGAAGATCCCCTGGAGGAGGAAATGGCAACCTACTCCAGTATTCTTCAGACACAACGGAGCAACCAAGCATGGCACACAGACCAGCATTCTTCTTTTTTTTTCATTTATTTTTATTAGTTGGAGGCTAATTACTTTACAATACTTTAGTGGTTTTTGCCATACATTGATACCAGCATTCTTGCCTGGAGAATTCCAGGGACGGAAGAGCCTGGAGGGTTACAGTCCATGGGGTCGCAGAGAGTTGGACACGACTGAGCATGCATGCACACACCCACTGCTTGTAGTAGAGTCGGTGGCACATATGGGCCACAGATGAGAGACAGAACCTAGGGCAAACTAATTTAATTTAATTTATTTATTTTTAAAAGGACATTTATTTGCAAACAGCTGATACAATCAATAAAAGAAAACTAAGCATGGATTTCACAATATAAAAATGGGTGAGAATATGAATAAGCAATTCATTAAAACACACACACACACACACACACACACACACACAAACCCACACACATACAAGTAGCAAAGAAACAGAAAATATGCTCAACTCCCTTTTAACTAAGTTGTGACTTCTCTAGTCCTGAGCTGATTATGACCACGAACAATAAAAAAAGTACCTATTTGCTTGATGGAATGCTTGTAGCAATGTTCTCTTGCTTAGTGGAGCTATTCCCGGGAGTAAGTACAAGGCCCAGGACCAACCTATGCATTGTTTTTTTTCACTGTAGCACTATTTATTTATTTTTTTTTTGTAAGTCCCTGTTATTTATTTATTTATTTATTATTATTATTTTTTTAATTTTTATTAGTTGGAGGCTAATTACTTTACATCATTACAGTAGTTTTTGTTATACATTGATATGAATTAGCCATGGATTTACATGTATTCCCCATCCCAGTCCCCCCTCCCACCTCCCTCTCCACCCGATCCCTCTGGGTCTTCCCAGTGCACCAGGCCCGAGCACTTGTCTCATGCACCCAACCTGAGCTGGTTATCCGTTTCACCCTAGATAATATACATGTTTCAATGCTGTTCTCCTGAAACATACCACCCTCGCCTTCTCCCAGAGTCCACAAGTCTGTTCTATACATCTGAGTCTCTTTTTCTGTTTTGCATATAGGGTTATCGTTACCATCTTTCTAAAGTCCATATATATGTGAACCTATGCATTGTTGAGAAGTGTGTGCTCACTGTGAGCTCTATGGCTGTTCAGTTGCTAAGTCATGTCTGACTCCTTGCGACCCCATGGACTGCAGGACACCAGGCTCCTCTGTCCTTCACTAGCTCCGGCAGTTTGATCAAATTCACTTTCATCAAGTTGGTTATGCTATCTAACCATCTCATCCTCTGCCAGCCCTTTCTCCTTTTGCCTTCAATCTTCCCCAGCATCAGGGTGAAAGTGAAAAGTGAAAGTCGCTCAGTCTTGTCCAACTCTTTGCAACTCCATGGACTATACAGTCCATGGAATTCTCCAGGCCAGAGTACTGGAGCCTTTCCCTTCTCCAGGGGATCTTCCCCACCCTGGGATCGAACCCATGTCTCCCTCACTGCAGGCGGATGCTTTACCAGCTGAGCCACGTCAATCTTCCCCAGCATCAGGGTACACTTAAGCTATTAGTGCCAGCGTCACGGGACAGATTCAGTCTGGAAGGAACTGAACTTCCTAGAACAAGGCCGTGGTTCTTCACCAGTGTCCCTAAATAGACTAATTCCAGACTTTGGGAGAATCAAATTTCAGGGACTTCACTGGCAGTCCAGTGGTCAAGACTCCATGCTTCCACTGCATGGGGCTGGGGTTTCAACACTGGTGGAGTACTAAGATCCCACCCGCAGCATGGTCCAAAAAAAAAAAAAAATGATTTCAATGACTGGCAAGGCAGATGGGCAGACAAGACAGGGAACACCCCAATT
Organism: Odocoileus virginianus; assembly: GCF_023699985.2. NCBI lineage: Eukaryota > Metazoa > Chordata > Mammalia > Artiodactyla > Cervidae > Odocoileus > Odocoileus virginianus. The sequence goes on from NC_069679.1 coordinate 22,770,206, forward strand.
CTAATTTAATTCCAGTGGATAGCCTAACTGACTCTGAGCTGCTTCCACACAGTACTGATACTCTGAATGGCAAACACTGTCTTCTTAATTTGAATAGTAATATATGCTCATGATAGAATAAATTGAACTCCCAACACACACAAATATGCACATGGTTAAAAAATCTAAAACTCAGCTCTACTACTCAGAGATAACTGCTCTTAACATTTGGCATATTTTTTCTTTTTATTTTCTAAATTGGAATCATATTGTGTATTCAATTTTTGCAGCCTGCTTTTATTCATTTAGGAACATACTGAACACATTTTCCCATGTAATTAAATGTTCTTTGAAAACAGTATTTTAAATTACTGCCCAGTTCCCCTCTTATTGGTCATTAAGATTATTTCCTAGTTTTCTTCTATATAAATAAACCTTCAGTGAATATTCTTATTTGTAATAATCTTTGCCTGTTATTTCTTTAGATTCCTAGGAATCCAAGAAATGACATTACTGGTTCAAAGGGCATAATTTTTAAAGATTTCTTGATATATTTTGCCAAATTGTTTTATGGAATGATTGTATCATTTTATAGCTCCATTCATCTGCAGGCCTTTTAGGGTGCTGCCTGATGACTGATGTTGGGTTTGAGTGGCCAGAGCCCAGGGGAAAAAAAATCACACAATTCACTATACCTTTGGGTTGTTTTGGTTTTAGTAGAGACAGGACTCTTTCCATCTTCAGAATGAGTTGGATTTTACAATATTGTGTAGAGGAGAGCTTAAATATACAGACAGTTGTACACTTTCTATTTCTGCTACCAGACAGTTAGAAGTGACACAAACAGAAAATTTCACAAAAAATTTACATCTAAAAATAGCTTTTTTACATCTAAGAATAGATTATTATAACAAAAATTTATATCAAAAAATAGATTTTCGTGTATTTTTCTTAATCACACCATACATAATACTTTGAATCTGGTTTCAACCCAACGTGTTAAAAGCGCTTGTGCAATCTAAACAAGCTCTCATCTAACTTTTAAAAAAAAATTGGCTGCATTGCACAGCAAGCAGAGTCTTGATTCACCCACCAGGGTTCGCACCGTGCCCTCTGCAGTGGAAGCATGGAGTCTTAACCCCTGGGCCACTGGGGAAGCTCCTGTAAAACACAATTTTAAAACTTATTTCTTACTTTATCTTTTCATATCTTGTTTTTATTAGTTTTCTACTGCTACTCTATCAAATTACCATAATTTGAAGGGCTTTAAACAGCAAATATTTATTGATATTATCTCACAGTTTTGCAGGTCAGAAGTCTCATGTGGGTCTTCCTGGTCTATGATCAAGGTGCTTTTCTGTAGGCTTTTGGTAGGATCCATTTCCTAGCTTCTTCCAGCTTCTAGAGGTCACCTGCATTCTTTGGTTCATGGCCCTTTCCATTCTCAAAGCTTGCAAAGGCAAGTTCGGTTTTTCTTACACTGCATCACTCTGACCTCTTTGGTTTCCCTTTTCCACTTTAAGGATCATTTTGATTACACTGGGCCCACCCAGATAATCTAGGCTACTCTTTCCTGCTTAAGGTGTGTAACTGAATCACATCTGCAAAGTACCTCTTGCCAGGTAAGGTAACTCATTCCCAGTTTGTGAGGAATAGACGGTGGACAACATTTTTGGAAACCGTGGTTCTGCCAACCACATTATCCATCTTCCTCTCATTGTTCATATTCTTGTGCTTTTAATAATGAAACTTCAATTTCTATTTCTTCGTGGCTTCTAATGTGGATCCAAGTCTAGACTTCTTGCTTGAGAATGAGTATTTATTAATTCAGGTACCAACATTTGGTGCAGTTCTCCCTTGATCATATGCTAAGCGGCATGGTATTTTACAATGACAAAGACCATTATTTTGTTTGTTCCTTAACTTCTAGGCTTCTTCCCTCCAAGGGTACATTTTTCATTTCAAAGCTACAGGAACTGGTGTCACTTTCTCTCTGTACTGATAACACAGGATTAAAATTGTTGCACCAAATAGTCTTCTATTTTTCTCTCTCCTCCTAATTTATCACAAGCAGATATTCTACCAGAAGTTGGGGAAAAAAGATTTCCAGCTGATGGGCAGCACCTCTACCTTGTGGAAGATTCATTGCCCTGCACATTTTGAATCTGCTGACAAGAAACTTGGAGCAGAAGTAATCAGAGCCTTTGTAAGATTGATCTTTGTCCCCTGCTGCCATATGGCAGAGAGGGTGGAAAGGCGCTCATCTCTCAAACTAATCTTAACTATTTAGAAGCCATTACTGTAGGATTACAAATCATCAGAATACCCCCTTTTTCTCTAACAACGTTATTTATTAGCAAGACCTTCAAATTAGTCTTGTGTCTTGGCTTTACACTATTCTTAAAATCAACCCTGATATAAAAAGCATTGCAGTTAGCACTATCACTTTAATTGCACAAACGTTAAACCAAATTCAATTTCCAGTTCACATTTTAAAAATAATTCAAACCAAAATGCAAATTGATTCTTGTCTTCAGTTCGTAAGAAATGCTTAAAGTCAACTTGTCATGAAGGAGAAATTGAATCTATTACCTGTACTCTTCCAGGAAGGAAGATGTAGGGAAAGGAGAATAGTGAGATTTATCTGATATTTGGCTGATATATGGGTATATAAAATCTTAAGTAATACTGATAATGTCACACAATATTGCAACATATATTTTCAGTTGAACATTATAAGACAATAAGGCATAAATGGAAATTAAAGGGAAAAATCTGAATGGTTGTCAGGGAACACTTTTTCATTCAGAGAATCATAAACATATGGAATGGTGTGTCAGGCAAAGTTTCTAAAATGAGAATATTGGAGTAATTACAGAATGGATTTATATTCTGAGGATTGAAGTGCACACAATGGGAAAGAGCTTTGAGTCAAATGATTTTTAACCACTGCCCCCTCCCAAAAGCACCTCATGAAAATGCATTTCACAAGCATTATCTATAAATGTGAGGTATCAGAAAGACAGAAATGTTTAATTCTTTAAGAAATAGCTATTTCAAAAAATGAAAAAGAAGGTAAGACAAAAGAAATAAGGAGAGATAATACAAAGATTGGAAGGGGAAGAACCAAACCAGTGTGAGGGAAGACTTAATGAAAAACCATCTAAAGGAAATGGATGTATTAATTCAATTTCACAAGTCCTGATGAAAGGCCAAAAACTTAGTCAAAGTCACCTTGAGGACTTTTTGAAACTTGGTGGATGATATTTTTAGCATAGCTACCTTATTAGCTTCACAAATTTTGTAGCAAGATTTCAGTCTTTACATATGAATCCAGTCTACTTTGTAATCTCCATCTTCTGCCTTCTTCTTACTCACAAGAAATATTGCTATGATTATGCCAAAACACTAGTCATTCCTAAACATGGCACATGCTGGTCCCCCTTGAATGTGCTGATATGAGCCCGCTCAGCAGAGATTCTACATTTAATGTTGTGGCACTGGGAGTTAGAAAGAGCTCTGTTTGCTTGGTTGATTGGCTGAAACATGGACCATGAGGTGCTTCATAGTGAGTGACTTAAAAATACTGACCTAACTTGGTTTCTTATAGAGGAAAGGATTCGAAGACTTAGGGAGTTTGGATGACAGAGCAGATTTGTCATTTAAAACTAACTACTCACCCTGGGAGAAGCAAGAAGACACACCTTTTACAACTGTGAGAAGTAGATTTGTGAGGGGAGGACCAGTATCCTTCAAGAGCTCTGAGATCATTCTTCTTTGGCATGTCCCACAGTGGGGACTGTGGCCACGAAACCGGGAACCCTAAATGCATTGGGAGTAACTGCAGCTGTTGCATGAAATGCAGTTTCATTGTTTGAGCAAATAATGTATCCCATGGTGCCTGGTATGCATCTATGGATCTGGCAAGCATACTTTTCCTTGATACCTGTTGGTAAAGGTCACTTATCAAATCGCAGCTTACTTTCAGCTGGCAAGGCCAGGAATACAGCTTCACTGTCCTACCCCAAAAATATAGAAACTCTCCAGCCCTATGTCATAATTTAGTTTTTTAGGGATTTTGATCACTCTTCCTTTCCACATGATATCACACTAGTCCATTATGTTGATAAGATGATGCTGGTAAGACCTAGGGAATAAGAAATAGCAACTACTCTAGACTTACTGTTAAGACATTTGTGTGCCAAAGAGTGAGAAATAAACTGACAAGAATTCAGGGTGCTTCTAGATTCTAACATAAGTGATACTACCACGATGCACACTTAAAGTCTTAAAATTTTATTTGTCAACTAAACCTCAAAAAAAAAAAAAAAGCTAAAAAAAAAGCTAGGGATGTTCTGCCTGAATTTCTGGAGTGATATTTCTACGGTTCAGTGGTGTCGAGTATGCTGGGTATCTCTTGTAAGGTGAAGAATTATTGCGTCTGGCTTCTTCAGATGAAGAAGAGGCACAATGACTAATGAAATTCTTTGATTTTGGAGGCAACATATTCCTCATTTAGATGTGTGACTCTGACCCATTTACTGGGTGATATGAAAAGCAACTCCTAGTTCTGAGTGGAGCCCAGAACAGAAGAAGGCTTTGCAATGGGTCCATGCTACAGTGCAAGCTGCTGCGTTACTTTTGCCTTATGATCCAGAAGATCCAGAGTTGCCAGCTTGTTAGTGGCAGTGAGGCATGCTGTCTGGAGCCTTTGACAGGCCCCTAGAGGTGAATCATAGTACAAGCCCTTAGTATATTGAAAGCCCTGCCATCCGCTTCAAATCACTACTCTCCTCTTGAGAAACAAAATGTTTAGCCACAGACTACCGAGTTATGAGGCAACTTGAGTTGCCTGTGATGAGCTGGGTGTTATCTGATCCACCAGCCATAAGGCTGGGTGTACACAGAGGCACTCCAGCATCAGTGGGGGTGGTAGGTACAACGCTGGGCCCCAACAGGTCCTTAAGGTACTTAAGTTACAAAATATGGCCCAAAGACCTGTGGGCCCCACTCCAGCCATCCTACGTTCTTTCTCCCAGTCTGTACCTGTGGCCTCAAGGGGAGTTCCCTACAATTAGTTGGCAAAGGAAGAGAAGACTTGGGCTTGGTTTACAGACGTTTCTGTATGATATTCAGACTGCATCTGAGAGTGGACAGCTGGCACAACAACCACTTTCTGGGCCACCCCGGCGAAACAATGGTGAAGACAAGTCCTCCCAGCGGGCACGACTCCGGGGAACATCTCTGGCTTTTCAGTTTGCTTGGGAGAAGAATGGCCAGATGTGCAATTATATTCTAATACATGAGCTGTGGCAAGTGGCTTGGCTGGCTGGTCAGAGACTTGGAAGGATTGGAAAATTGGTGACAAGGAAGTTTGGGAAAGAGGTATAGACTTCTTCAATTGGGCAAAAAAAAAAAAATCTGAAGATATTTGTGTTCTAGGTGAATGTTCACAAAATGGTGAGCATCTGAATAATCAAGAAGATAGACTGACCCATTCTGTGGATACTAGTCAGCCTCTTCCTAGTCATTGATACCATCACTTAGCAGACACATAAAGCGGCCAGAGTGGCGCAGATGAGGGCATACAGGGAATCAGTAACATAGATGTTCACTCACCAAGGCCAACCTGGGTGCAGCCATGGCCGAGTGTTCAATCTGCCAGCAGCAGAGACCAACACTGAATCCCAGTTTGGCACCATTCCCTGGGGCTGATCAGTCAGCTACCTGGTGAGAGATTGATTACACTGGATTGCTTCCATCATAGAAGAGACAGCATTTTGTTCTTTCTGGAATAAATACTTAATCTGGATGCAGATTTGTCTTCCTAGCATGCAATATTTTTGCCAAAACTACCATCTGTGGTATCATTCTTTATCTACCACCATGGTGTTCCACCAGCATTGCTTCACATCAGGAAATTCACTTCACAGCAAAAGAAGTGGGACAATGAGCCTGTGCTCATGAAATTCACTGATTTTACCACGTTTTCACACCATCCTGAAGTATCTGGACTAAAAGAATGGCTTGAAGACTTAGAGTGCCGGTTGGGTGACAATACCTTGCAGGGTATTGTCTGTAATCTTCCGAAGGATGTGTGTTTTCTGAATCTGTGTCAAACATATGGTTCTATTTCTTTCATAGCCAGGATTCACTGGTCCAGGAATCAAGAGG